>NW_028127903.1:0-439803 GCF_965231255.1 Vanellus vanellus
AGCGGGGAAAAGTAATGCTGGTTCTCACTACCTCCTAGAACTCTTTCAAATGCCCCAGACAATTTGGCCCTCTCTGCTTTCCTGCGGACTCCATCCTCAAAAGCACCTGTTTTCGCTTTCGGCATCCTCCAGAGCAAAAAAGACAAACGTCCAGCTTTTGCTGCCACAGCAAAGGTGCCAGCGGGGAAAAGTAATGCTGGTTCTCACTACCTCCTGGAACTCTTTCAAATGCCACAGACAATTTGGCCCTCTCTGCTTTCCTGCGGACTCCATCCTCAAAAGCACCTGTTTTCGCTTTCGGCAGTTTCCAGAGCAAAAAAGACAAACGTCCAGCTTTTGCTGCCACAGCAAAGGTGCCAGCTAGGAAAAGTAATGCTGGTTCTCACTGCGTCCTGGAACCTCTTCAAATGCCACAGACAATTTGGCCCTCTCTGCTTTCCTGCGGACTCCATCCTCAAAAGTACCTGTTTTCGCTTTCGGCAACCTCAGGAGCAAAAAAGACAAACGTCCAGGTTTTGCTGCTACAGCAAAGGTGCCAGCGGGGAAAAGTAATGCTGGTTCTCACTGCCTCCTGGAACCCTTTCAAATGCCCCAGACAATTTGGCCCTCTCTGCTTTCCTGCGGACTCCATCCTCAAAAGCACCTCTTTTCGCTTTCGGCATCCTCAGGAGCAAAAAAGACAAACGTCCAGCTTTTGCTGCCACAGCAGAGGTGCCAGCGGGGAAAAGTAATGCTGGTTCTCACTGCCTCCTGGAACCCTTTCAAATGCCCCAGACAATTTGGCCCTCTCTGCTTTCCTGCGGACTCCATCCTCAAAAGCACCTGTTTTCGCTTTCGGCAGCCTCCAGAGCAAAAAAGACAAACGTCCAGCTTTTGCTGCCACAGCAAAGGTGCCAGCGGGGAAAAGTAATGCTGGTTCTCACTGCGTCCTGGAACCCTTTCAAATGCCCCAGACAATTTGGCCCTCTCTGCTTTCCTGCGGACTCCATCCTCAAAAGCACCTGTTTTCGCTTTCGGCAGCCTCCGGAGCAAAAAAGACAAACGTCCAGCTTTTGCTGCCACAGCAAAGGTGCCAGCCGGGAAAAGTAATGCTGGTCCTCATTGCCTCCTGGAACCTCTTCAAATGCCACAGACAATTTGGCCCTCTCTGCTTTCCTGCGGACTCCATCCTCAAAAGCACCTGTTTTCGCTTTCGGCAACCTCAGGAACAATAAAGACAAACGTCCAGCTTTTGCTGCCACAGCAAAGGTGCCAGCCGGGAAAAGTAATGCTGGTTCTCACTGCCTCCTGGAACTCTTTCAAATGCCCCAGACAATTTGGCCCTCTCTGCTTTCCTGCGGACTGCATCCTCAAAAGCACCTGTTTTCGCTTTCGGCAGCCTCCGGAGCAAAAAAGACAAACGTCCAGGTTTTGCTGCCACAGCAAAGGTGCCAGCGGGGAAAAGTAATGCTGGTTCTCACTGCCTCCTGGAATTCTTTCAAATGCCCCAGTCAATTTGGCCCTCTCTGCTTTCCTGCGGACTCCATCCTCAAAAGCACCTGTTTTCTCTTTCGGCATCCTCAGGAGCAAAAAAGACAAACGTCCAGCTTTTGCTGCCACAGCAAAGGTGCCAGCGGGCAAAAGTAATGCTGGTTCTCACTGCCTCCTGGAACCCTTTCAAATGCCCCAGACAATTTGGCCCTCTCTGCTTTCCTGCGGACTCCATCCTCAAAAGCACCTGTTTTCGCTTTCGGCAGCCTCCGGAGCAAAAAAGACAAACGTCCAGCTTTTGCTGCCACAGCAAAGGTGCCAGCGGGGAAAAGTAATGCTGGTTCTCACTGCGTCCTGGAACCCTTTCAAATGCCCCAGACAATTTGGCCCTCTCTGCTTTCCTGCGGACTCCATCCTCAAAAGCACCTGTTTTCGCTTTCGGCAGCCTCCGGAGCAAAAAAGACAAACGTCCAGCTTTTGCTGCCACAGCAAAGGTGCCAGCCGGGAAAAGTAATGCTGGTCCTCATTGCCTCCTGGAACCTCTTCAAATGCCACAGACAATTTGGCCCTCTCTGCTTTCCTGCGGACTGCATCCTCAAAAGCACCTGTTTTCGCTTTCGGCAACCTCAGGAACAATAAAGACAAACGTCCAGCTTTTGCTGCCACAGCAAAGGTGCCAGCCGGGAAAAGTAATGCTGGTTCTCACTGCCTCCTGGAACTCTTTCAAATGCCCCAGACAATTTGGCCCTCTCTGCTTTCCTGCGGACTGCATCCTTAAAAAGCACCTGTTTTCGCTTTCGGCAGCCTCCGGAGCAAAAAAGACAAACGTCCAGGTTTTGCTGCCACAGCAAAGGTGCCAGCGGGGAAAAGTAATGCTGGTTCTCACTGCCTCCTGGAATTCTTTCAAATGCCCCAGTCAATTTGGCCCTCTCTGCTTTCCTGCGGACTCCATCCTCAAAAGCACCTGTTTTCGCTTTCGGCAGCCTCAGGACCAAAAAAGACAAACGTCCAGCTTTTGCTGCCACAGCAAAGGTGCCAGCGGGCAAAAGTAATGCTGGTTCTCACTGCCTCCTGGAACCCTTTCAAATGCCCCAGACAATTTGGCCCTCTCTGCTTTCCTGCGGACTCCATCCTCAAAAGCACCTGTTTTCGCTTTCGGCATCCTCCAGAGCAAAAAAGACAAACGTCCAGCTTTTGCTGCCACAGCAAAGGTGCCAGCGGGGAAAAGTAATGCTGGTCCTCATTGCCTCCTGGAACCTCTTCAAAAGCCACAGACAATTTGGCCCTCTCTGCTTTCCTGCGGACTCCATCCTCAAAAGCACCTGTTTTCGCTTTCGGCAACCTCAGGAGCAAAAAAGACAAATGTCCAGCTTTTGCTGCCACAGCAAAGGTGCCAGCGGGGAAAAGTAATGCTGGTTCTCACTGCCTCCTGGAACCCTTTCAAATGCCCCAGACAATTTGGCCCTCTCTGCTTTCCTGCGGACTCCATCCTCAAAAGCACCTGTTTTCGCTTTCGGCAGCCTCCAGAGCAAAAAAGACAAACGTCCAGCTTTTACTGCCACAGCAAAGGTGCCAGCGGGGAAAAGTAATGCTGGTTCTCACTACCTCCTAGAACTCTTTCAAATGCCCCAGACAATTTGGCCCTCTCTGCTTTCCTGCGGACTCCATCCTCAAATGCAGCTGTTTTCGCTTTCGGCAGCCTCCGGAGCAAAACCGACAAACGTCCAGCTTTTGCTGCCACAGCAAAGGTGCCAGCGGGGAAAAGTAATGCTGGTCCTCATTGCCTCCTGGAACCTCTTCAAAAGCCACAGACAATTTGGCCCTCTCTGCTTTCCTGCGGACTCCATCCTCAAAAGCACCTGTTTTCGCTTTCGGCATCCTCAGGAGCAAAAAAGTCAAACGTCCAGCTTTTGCTGCCACAGCAGAGGTGCCAGCGGGGAAAAGTAATGCTGGTTCTCACTGCCTCCTGGAACCCTTTCAAATGCCCCAGACAATTTGGCCCTCTCTGCTTTCCTGCGGACTCCATCCTCAAAAGCACCTCTTTTCGCTTTCGGCAGCCTCCAGAGCAAAAAAGACAAACGTCCAGCTTTTGCTGCCACAGCAAAGGTGCCAGCGGGCAAAAGTAATGCTGGTCCTCATTGCCTCCTGGAACCTCTTCAAATGCCACAGACAATTTGGCCCTCTCTGCTTTCCTGCGGACTCCATCCTCAAAAGCACTTGTTTTCGCTTTCGGCAGCCTCCGGAGCAAAAAAGACAAACGTCCAGCTTTTGCTGCCACAGCAAAGGTGCCAGCGGGGAAAAGTAATGCTGGTCCTCATTGCCTCCTGGAACCTCTTCAAAAGCCAGGAGACAATTTGGCCCTCTCTGCTTTCCTGCGGACTCCATCCTCAAAAGCACCTGTTTTCGCTTTCGGCATCCTCCGGAGCAAAAAAGACAAACGTCCAGGTTTTGCTGCCACAGCAAAGGTGCCAGCGGGCAAAAGTAATGCTGGTTCTCACTGCGTCCTGGAACCTCTTCAAATGCCACAGACAATTTGGCCCTCTCTGCTTTCCTGCGGACTCCATCCTCAAAAGCACCTGTTTTCGCTTTCGGCAGCCTCCGGAGCAAAAAAGACAAACGTCCAGCTTTTGCTGCCACAGCAAAGGTGCCAGCCGGGAAAAGTAATGCTGGTTCTCACTGCCTCCTGGAACCCTTTCAAATGCCCCAGACAATTTGGCCCTCTCTGCTTTCCTGCCGACTCCATCCTCAAAAGAGCCTGTTTTCGCTTTCGGCAGCCTCCGGAGCAAAAAAGACAAACGTCCAGCTTTTGCTGCCACAGCAAAGGTGCCAGCCGGGAAAAGTAATGCTGGTTCTCACTGCCTCCTGGAACTCTTTCAAATGCCCCAGACAATTTGGCCCTCTCTGCTTTCCTGCGGACTCCATCCTCAAAAGCACCTGTTTTCGCTTTCGGCAGCCTCAGGAGCAAAAAAGACAAACGTCCAGCTTTTGCTGCCACAGCAAAGGTGCCAGCGGGGAAAAGTAATGCTGGTCCTCATTGCCTCCTGGAACCTCTTCAAAAGCCACAGACAATTTGGCCCTCTCTGCTTTCCTGCGGACTCCATCCTCAAAAGCACCTGTTTTCGCTTTCGGCAAACTCAGGAGCAAAAAAGACAAACGTCCAGCTTTTGCTGCCACAGCAAAGGTGCCAGCGGGGAAAAGTGATGCTGGTCCTCATTGCCTCCTGGAACCTCTTCAAATGCCACAGACAATTTGGCCCTCTCTGCTTTCCTGCGGACTCCATCCTCAAAAGCACCTGTTTTCGCTTTCGGCAACCTCCGGAGCAAAAAAGACAAACGTCCAGCTTTTGCTGCCACAGCAAAGGTGCCAGCCGGGAAAAGTAATGCTGGTTCTCACTGCCTCCTGGAACCCTTTCAAATGCCCCAGACAATTTGGCCCTCTCTGCTTTCCTGCGGACTCCATCCTCAAAAGCACCTGTTTTCGCTTTCGGCAGCCTCCAGAGCAAAAAAGACAAACGTCCAGCTTTTGCTGCCACAGCAAAGGTGCCAGCGGGGAAAAGTAATGCTGGTTCTCACTGCCTCCTGGAACCCTTTCAAATGCCCCAGACAATTTGGCCCTCTCTGCTTTCCTGCGGACTCCATCCTCAAAAGCACCTCTTTTCGCTTTCGGCAGCCTCCAGAGCAAAAAAGACAAACGTCCAGCATTTGCTGCCACAGCAAAGGTGCCAGCGGGCAAAAGTAATGCTGGTCCTCATTGCCTCCTGGAACCTCTTCAAAAGCCACAGACAATTTGGCCCTCTCTGCTTTCCTGCGGACTCCATCCTCAAAAGCACCTGTTTTCGCTTTCGGCAACCTCCGGAGCAAAAAAGACAAATGTCGAGCTTTTGCTGCCACAGCAAAGGTGCCAGCGGGCAAAAGTAATGCTGGTTCTCACTGCCTCCTGGAACTCTTTCAAATGCCCCAGACAATTTGGCCCTCTCTGCTTTCCTGCGGACTCCATCCTCAAAAGCACCTGTTTTCGCTTTCGGCAGCCTCCAGAGCAAAAAAGACAAACGTCCAGCTTTTGCTGCCACAGCAAAGGTGCCAGCGGGGAAAAGTAATGCTGGTTCTCACTACCTCCTAGAACTCTTTCAAATGCCCCAGACAATTTGGCCCTCTCTGCTTTCCTGCGGACTCCATCCTCAAAAGCACCTGTTTTCGCTTTCGGCATCCTCCAGAGCAAAAAAGACAAACGTCCAGCTTTTGCTGCCACAGCAAAGGTGCCAGCGGGGAAAAGTAATGCTGGTTCTCACTACCTCCTGGAACTCTTTCAAATGCCACAGACAATTTGGCCCTCTCTGCTTTCCTGCGGACTCCATCCTCAAAAGCACCTCTTTTCGCTTTCGGCAGTTTCCAGAGCAAAAAAGACAAACGTCCAGCTTTTGCTGCCACAGCAAAGGTGCCAGCTAGGAAAAGTAATGCTGGTTCTCACTGCGTCCTGGAACCTCTTCAAATGCCACAGACAATTTGGCCCTCTCTGCTTTCCTGCGGACTCCATCCTCAAAAGTACCTGTTTTCGCTTTCGGCAACCTCAGGAGCAAAAAAGACAAACGTCCAGGTTTTGCTGCTACAGCAAAGGTGCCAGCGGGGAAAAGTAATGCTGGTTCTCACTGCCTCCTGGAACCCTTTCAAATGCCCCAGACAATTTGGCCCTCTCTGCTTTCCTGCGGACTCCATCCTCAAAAGCACCTCTTTTCGCTTTCGGCATCCTCAGGAGCAAAAAAGACAAACGTCCAGCTTTTGCTGCCACAGCAGAGGTGCCAGCGGGGAAAAGTAATGCTGGTTCTCACTGCCTCCTGGAACCCTTTCAAATGCCCCAGACAATTTGGCCCTCTCTGCTTTCCTGCGGACTCCATCCTCAAAAGCACCTGTTTTCGCTTTCGGCAGCCTCCAGAGCAAAAAAGACAAACGTCCAGCTTTTGCTGCCACAGCAAAGGTGCCAGCGGGGAAAAGTAATGCTGGTTCTCACTGCGTCCTGGAACCCTTTCAAATGCCCCAGACAATTTGGCCCTCTCTGCTTTCCTGCGGACTCCATCCTCAAAAGCACCTGTTTTCGCTTTCGGCAGCCTCCGGAGCAAAAAAGACAAACGTCCAGCTTTTGCTGCCACAGCAAAGGTGCCAGCCGGGAAAAGTAATGCTGGTCCTCATTGCCTCCTGGAACCTCTTCAAATGCCACAGACAATTTGGCCCTCTCTGCTTTCCTGCGGACTCCATCCTCAAAAGCACCTGTTTTCGCTTTCGGCAACCTCAGGAACAATAAAGACAAACGTCCAGGTTTTGCTGCCACAGCAAAGGTGCCAGCCGGGAAAAGTAATGCTGGTTCTCACTGCCTCCTGGAACTCTTTCAAATGCCCCAGACAATTTGGCCCTCTCTGCTTTCCTGCGGACTGCATCCTCAAAAGCACCTGTTTTCGCTTTCGGCAGCCTCCGGAGCAAAAAAGACAAACGTCCAGGTTTTGCTGCCACAGCAAAGGTGCCAGCGGGGAAAAGTAATGCTGGTTCTCACTGCCTCCTGGAATTCTTTCAAATGCCCCAGTCAATTTGGCCCTCTCTGCTTTCCTGCGGACTCCATCCTCAAAAGCACCTGTTTTCTCTTTCGGCATCCTCAGGAGCAAAAAAGACAAACGTCCAGCTTTTGCTGCCACAGCAAAGGTGCCAGCGGGCAAAAGTAATGCTGGTTCTCACTGCCTCCTGGAACCCTTTCAAATGCCCCAGACAATTTGGCCCTCTCTGCTTTCCTGCGGACTCCATCCTCAAAAGCACCTGTTTTCGCTTTCGGCAGCCTCCGGAGCAAAAAAGACAAACGTCCAGCTTTTGCTGCCACAGCAAAGGTGCCAGCGGGGAAAAGTAATGCTGGTTCTCACTGCGTCCTGGAACCCTTTCAAATGCCCCAGACAATTTGGCCCTCTCTGCTTTCCTGCGGACTCCATCCTCAAAAGCACCTGTTTTCGCTTTCGGCAGCCTCCGGAGCAAAAAAGACAAACGTCCAGCTTTTGCTGCCACAGCAAAGGTGCCAGCCGGGAAAAGTAATGCTGGTCCTCATTGCCTCCTGGAACCTCTTCAAATGCCACAGACAATTTGGCCCTCTCTGCTTTCCTGCGGACTGCATCCTCAAAAGCACCTGTTTTCGCTTTCGGCAACCTCAGGAACAATAAAGACAAACGTCCAGCTTTTGCTGCCACAGCAAAGGTGCCAGCCGGGAAAAGTAATGCTGGTTCTCACTGCCTCCTGGAACTCTTTCAAATGCCCCAGACAATTTGGCCCTCTCTGCTTTCCTGCGGACTGCATCCTTAAAAAGCACCTGTTTTCGCTTTCGGCAGCCTCCGGAGCAAAAAAGACAAACGTCCAGGTTTTGCTGCCACAGCAAAGGTGCCAGCGGGGAAAAGTAATGCTGGTTCTCACTGCCTCCTGGAATTCTTTCAAATGCCCCAGTCAATTTGGCCCTCTCTGCTTTCCTGCGGACTCCATCCTCAAAAGCACCTGTTTTCGCTTTCGGCAGCCTCAGGACCAAAAAAGACAAACGTCCAGCTTTTGCTGCCACAGCAAAGGTGCCAGCGGGCAAAAGTAATGCTGGTTCTCACTGCCTCCTGGAACCCTTTCAAATGCCCCAGACAATTTGGCCCTCTCTGCTTTCCTGCGGACTCCATCCTCAAAAGCACCTCTTTTCGCTTTCGGCATCCTCCAGAGCAAAAAAGACAAACGTCCAGCTTTTGCTGCCACAGCAAAGGTGCCAGCGGGGAAAAGTAATGCTGGTTCTCACTGCCTCCTGGAACCCTTTCAAATGCCCCAGACAATTTGGCCCTCTCTGCTTTCCTGCGGACTCCATCCTCAAAAGCACCTGTTTTCGCTTTCGGCAGCCTCCAGAGCAAAAAAGACAAACGTCCAGCTTTTACTGCCACAGCAAAGGTGCCAGCGGGGAAAAGTAATGCTGGTTCTCACTACCTCCTAGAACTCTTTCAAATGCCCCAGACAATTTGGCCCTCTCTGCTTTCCTGCGGACTCCATCCTCAAATGCAGCTGTTTTCGCTTTCGGCAGACTTCGGAGCAAAACCGACAAACGTCCAGCTTTTGCTGCCACAGCAAAGGTGCCAGCGGGGAAAAGTTATGCTGGTTCTCACTGCCTCCTGGAACCTCTTCAAATGCCCCAGACAATTTGGCCCTCTCTGCTTTCCTGCGGACTGCATCCTCAAAAGCACCTGTTTTCGCTTTCGGCAGCCTCCAGAGCAAAAAAGACAAACGTCCAGCTTTTACTGCCACAGCAAAGGTGCCAGCGGGGAAAAGTAATGCTGGTTCTCACTACCTCCTAGAACTCTTTCAAATGCCCCAGACAATTTGGCCCTCTCTGCTTTCCTGCGGACTCCATCCTCAAATGCAGCTGTTTTCGCTTTCGGCAGACTTCGGAGCAAAACCGACAAACGTCCAGCTTTTGCTGCCACAGCAAAGGTGCCAGCGGGGAAAAGTTATGCTGGTTCTCACTGCCTCCTGGAACCTCTTCAAATGCCCCAGACAATTTGGCCCTCTCTGCTTTCCTGCGGACTCCATCCTCAAAAGCACCTGTTTTCGCTTTCGGCAACCTCAGTAACAATAAAGACAAACGTCCAGGTTTTCCTGCCACAGCAAAGGTGCCAGCGGGCAAAAGTAATGCTGGTTCTCACTGCCTCCTGGAACTCTTTCAAATGCCCCAGACAATTTGGCCCTCTCTGCTTTCCTGCGGACTCCATCCTCAAAAGCACCTGTTTTCGCTTTCGGCAGCCTCCAGAGCAAAAAAGACAAATGTCCAGCTTTTGCTGCCACAGCAAAGGTGCCAGCGGGGAAAAGTAATGCTGGTTCTCACTACCTCCTGGAACTCTTTCAAATGCCACAGACAATTTGGCCCTCTCTGCTTTCCTGCGGACTCCATCCTCAAAAGCACCTGTTTTCGCTTTCGGCAGCCTCCAGAGCAAAAAAGACAAACATCCAGGTTTTGCTGCCACAGAAATAGTGCGAGCTAGGAAAAGTAATGCTGGTTCTCACTGCGTCCTGGAACCTCTTCAAATGCCACAAACAATTTGGCCCTCTCTGCTTTCCTGCGGACTCCATCGTCAAAAGTACCTGTTTTCGCTTTCGGCAACCTCAGGAGCAAAAAAGACAAACGTCCAGGTTTTGCTGCCACAGCAAAGGTGCCAGCGGGGAAAAGTTATGCTGGTCCTCATTGCCTCCTGGAACCTCTTCAAATGCCACAGACAATTTGGCCCTCTCTGCTTTCCTGCGGACTCCATCCTCAAAAGCACCTGTTTTCGCTTTCGGCAGCCTCCGGAGCAAAAAAGACAAACGTCCAGGTTTTCCTGCCACAGCAAAGGTGCCAGCGGGGAAAAGTAATGCTGGTTCTCACTGCCTCCTGGAACTCTTTCAAATGCCACAGACAATTTGGCCTTCTCTGCTTTCCTGCGGACTCCATCCTCAAAAGCACCTGTTTTCGCTTTCGGCATCCTCAGGAGCAAAAAAGACAAACGTCCAGCTTTTGCTGCCACAGCAAAGGTGCCAGCCGGGAAAAGTAATGCTGGTTCTCACTGCCTCCTGGAACTCTTTCAAATGCCCCAGACAATTTGGCCCTCTCTGCTTTCCTGCGGACTGCATCCTTAAAAAGCACCTGTTTTCGCTTTCGGCAGCCTCCGGAGCAAAAAAGACAAACGTCCAGGTTTTGCTGCCACAGCAAAGGTGCCAGCGGGGAAAAGTAATGCTGGTTCTCACTGCCTCCTGGAATTCTTTCAAATGCCCCAGTCAATTTGGCCCTCTCTGCTTTCCTGCGGACTCCATCCTCAAAAGCACCTGTTTTCGCTTTCGGCAGCCTCAGGACCAAAAAAGACAAACGTCCAGCTTTTGCTGCCACAGCAAAGGTGCCAGCGGGCAAAAGTAATGCTGGTTCTCACTGCCTCCTGGAACCCTTTCAAATGCCCCAGACAATTTGGCCCTCTCTGCTTTCCTGCGGACTCCATCCTCAAAAGCACCTCTTTTCGCTTTCGGCATCCTCCAGAGCAAAAAAGACAAACGTCCAGCTTTTGCTGCCACAGCAAAGGTGCCAGCGGGGAAAAGTAATGCTGGTTCTCACTGCCTCCTGGAACCCTTTCAAATGCCCCAGACAATTTGGCCCTCTCTGCTTTCCTGCGGACTCCATCCTCAAAAGCACCTGTTTTCGCTTTCGGCAGCCTCCAGAGCAAAAAAGACAAACGTCCAGCTTTTACTGCCACAGCAAAGGTGCCAGCGGGGAAAAGTAATGCTGGTTCTCACTACCTCCTAGAACTCTTTCAAATGCCCCAGACAATTTGGCCCTCTCTGCTTTCCTGCGGACTCCATCCTCAAATGCAGCTGTTTTCGCTTTCGGCAGACTTCGGAGCAAAACCGACAAACGTCCAGCTTTTGCTGCCACAGCAAAGGTGCCAGCGGGGAAAAGTTATGCTGGTTCTCACTGCCTCCTGGAACCTCTTCAAATGCCCCAGACAATTTGGCCCTCTCTGCTTTCCTGCGGACTGCATCCTCAAAAGCACCTGTTTTCGCTTTCGGCAGCCTCCAGAGCAAAAAAGACAAACGTCCAGCTTTTACTGCCACAGCAAAGGTGCCAGCGGGGAAAAGTAATGCTGGTTCTCACTACCTCCTAGAACTCTTTCAAATGCCCCAGACAATTTGGCCCTCTCTGCTTTCCTGCGGACTCCATCCTCAAATGCAGCTGTTTTCGCTTTCGGCAGACTTCGGAGCAAAACCGACAAACGTCCAGCTTTTGCTGCCACAGCAAAGGTGCCAGCGGGGAAAAGTTATGCTGGTTCTCACTGCCTCCTGGAACCTCTTCAAATGCCCCAGACAATTTGGCCCTCTCTGCTTTCCTGCGGACTCCATCCTCAAAAGCACCTGTTTTCGCTTTCGGCAACCTCAGTAACAATAAAGACAAACGTCCAGGTTTTCCTGCCACAGCAAAGGTGCCAGCGGGCAAAAGTAATGCTGGTTCTCACTGCCTCCTGGAACTCTTTCAAATGCCCCAGACAATTTGGCCCTCTCTGCTTTCCTGCGGACTCCATCCTCAAAAGCACCTGTTTTCGCTTTCGGCAGCCTCCAGAGCAAAAAAGACAAATGTCCAGCTTTTGCTGCCACAGCAAAGGTGCCAGCGGGGAAAAGTAATGCTGGTTCTCACTACCTCCTGGAACTCTTTCAAATGCCACAGACAATTTGGCCCTCTCTGCTTTCCTGCGGACTCCATCCTCAAAAGCACCTGTTTTCGCTTTCGGCAGCCTCCAGAGCAAAAAAGACAAACATCCAGGTTTTGCTGCCACAGAAATAGTGCGAGCTAGGAAAAGTAATGCTGGTTCTCACTGCGTCCTGGAACCTCTTCAAATGCCACAAACAATTTGGCCCTCTCTGCTTTCCTGCGGACTCCATCGTCAAAAGTACCTGTTTTCGCTTTCGGCAACCTCAGGAGCAAAAAAGACAAACGTCCAGGTTTTGCTGCCACAGCAAAGGTGCCAGCGGGGAAAAGTTATGCTGGTCCTCATTGCCTCCTGGAACCTCTTCAAATGCCACAGACAATTTGGCCCTCTCTGCTTTCCTGCGGACTCCATCCTCAAAAGCACCTGTTTTCGCTTTCGGCAGCCTCCGGAGCAAAAAAGACAAACGTCCAGGTTTTCCTGCCACAGCAAAGGTGCCAGCGGGGAAAAGTAATGCTGGTTCTCACTGCCTCCTGGAACTCTTTCAAATGCCACAGACAATTTGGCCTTCTCTGCTTTCCTGCGGACTCCATCCTCAAAAGCACCTGTTTTCGCTTTCGGCATCCTCAGGAGCAAAAAAGACAAACGTCCAGCTTTTGCTGCCACAGCAAAGGTGCCAGCGGGGAAAAGTAATGCTGGTTCTCACTGCCTCCTGGAACTCTTTCAAATGCCACAGACAATTTGGCCCTCTCTGCTTTCCTGCGGACTCCATCCTCAAAAGCACCTGTTTTCGTTTTCGGCAGCCTCCGGAGCAAAAAAGACAAACGTCCAGGTTTTGCTGCCACAGCAAAGGTGCCAGCGGGCAAAAGTAATGCTGGTTCTCACTGCGTCCTGGAACTCTTTCAAATGCCCCAGACAATTTGGCCCTCTCTGCTTTCCTGCGGACTGCATCCTCAAAAGCACCTGTTTTCGCTTTCGGCAGCCTCCGGAGCAAAAAAGACAAACGTCTAGCTTTTGCTGCCACAGCAGAGGTGCCAGTGGGCAAAAGTAATGCTGGTTCTCACTGCCTCCTGGAACTCTTTCAAATGCCCCAGACAATTTGGCCCTCTCTGCTTTCCTGCGGACTCCATCCTCAAAAGCACCTGTTTTCGCTTTCGGCAACCTCAGTAACAATAAAGACAAACGTCCAGGTTTTCCTGCCACAGCAAAGGTGCCAGCGGGCAAAAGTAATGCTGGTTCTCACTGCCTCCTGGAACCCTTTCAAATGCCCCAGACAATTTGGCCCTTTCTGCTTTCCTGCGGACTCCATTCTCAAAAGCACCTGTTTTCGCTTTCGGCAGCCTCCAGAGCAAAAAAGACAAACGTCCAGGTTTTGCTGCCACAGCAAAGGTGCCAGCGGGGAAAAGTAATGCTGGTTCTCACTGCCTCCTGGAACTCTTTCAAATGCCCCAGACAATTTGGCCCTCTCTGCTTTCCTGCGGACTGCATCCTCAAAAGCACCAGTTTTCGCTTTCGGCAGCCTCCGGAGCAAAAAAGACAAACGTCCAGCTTTTGCTGCCACAGCAAAGGTGCCAGCGGGGAAAAATAATGCTGGTTCTCACTGCCTCCTGGAACCCTTTCAAATGCCCCAGACAATTTGGCCCTCTCTGCTTTCCTGCGGACTCCATCCTCAAAAGCACCTCTTTTCGCTTTCGGCAGCCTCCAGAGCAAAAAAGACAAACATCCAGGTTTTGCTGCCACAGAAATAGTGCGAGCTAGGAAAAGTAATGCTGGTTCTCACTGCGTCCTGGAACCTCTTCAAATGCCACAAACAATTTGGCCCTCTCTGCTTTCCTGCGGACTCCATCGTCAAAAGTACCTGTTTTCGCTTTCGGCAACCTCAGGAGCAAAAAAGACAAACGTCCAGCTTTTGCTGCCACAGCAAAGGTGCCAGCGGGGAAAAGTTATGCTGGTCCTCATTGCCTCCTGGAACCTCTTCAAATGCCACAGACAATTTGGCCCTCTCTGCTTTCCTGCGGACTCCATCCTCAAAAGCACCTGTTTTCGCTTTCGGCAGCCTCCGGAGCAAAAAAGACAAACGTCCAGGTTTTCCTGCCACAGCAAAGGTGCCAGCGGGGAAAAGTAATGCTGGTTCTCACTGCCTCCTGGAACTCTTTCAAATGCCCCAGACAATTTGGCCTTCTCTGCTTTCCTGCGGACTCCATCCTCAAAAGCACCTGTTTTCGCTTTCGGCATCCTCAGGAGCAAAAAAGACAAACGTCCAGCTTTTGCTGCCACAGCAAAGGTGCCAGCGGGCAAAAGTAATGCTGGTTCTCACTGCCTCCTGGAACTCTTTCAAATGCCACAGACAATTTGGCCCTCTCTGCTTTCCTGCGGACTCCATCCTCAAAAGCACCTGTTTTCGCTTTCGGCAGCCTCCGGAGCAAAAAAGACAAACGTCCAGGTTTTGCTGCCACAGCAAAGGTGCCAGCGGGCAAAAGTAATGCTGGTTCTCACTGCGTCCTGGAACTCTTTCAAATGCCCCAGACAATTTGGCCCTCTCTGCTTTCCTGCGGACTGCATCCTCAAAAGCACCTGTTTTCGCTTTCGGCAGCCTCCGGAGCAAAAAAGACAAACGTCCAGCTTTTGCTGCCACAGCAGAGGTGCCAGTGGGCAAAAGTAATGCTGGTTCTCACTGCCTCCTGGAACTCTTTCAAATGCCCCAGACAATTTGGCCCTCTCTGCTTTCCTGCGGACTCCATCCTCAAAAGCACCTGTTTTCGCTTTCGGCAACCTCAGTAACAATAAAGACAAACGTCCAGGTTTTGCTGCCACAGCAAAGGTGCCAGCGGGGAAAAGTAATGCTGGTTCTCACTGCCTCCTGGAACCCTTTCAAATGCCCCAGACAATTTGGCCCTTTCTGCTTTCCTGCGGACTCCATTCTCAAAAGCACCTGTTTTCGCTTTCGGCAGCCTCCAGAGCAAAAAAGACAAACGTCCAGGTTTTGCTGCCACAGCAAAGGTGCCAGCGGGGAAAAGTAATGCTGGTTCTCACTGCCTCCTGGAACTCTTTCAAATGCCCCAGACAATTTGGCCCTCTCTGCTTTCCTGCGGACTGCATCCTCAAAAGCACCAGTTTTCGCTTTCGGCAGCCTCCGGAGCAAAAAAGACAAACGTCCAGCTTTTGCTGCCACAGCAAAGGTGCCAGCGGGCAAAAGTAATGCTGGTTCTCACTGCCTCCTGGAACCCTTTCAAATGCCCCAGACAATTTGGCCCTCTCTGCTTTCCTGCGGACTCCATCCTCAAAAGCACCTCTTTTCGCTTTCGGCAGCCTCCAGAGCAAAAAAGACAAATGTCCAGCTTTTGCTGCCACAGCAAAGGTGCCAGCGGGGAAAAGTAATGCTGGTTCTCACTACCTCCTGGAACTCTTTCAAATGCCACAGACAATTTGGCCCTCTCTGCTTTCCTGCGGACTCCATCCTCAAAAGCACCTGTTTTCGCTTTCTGCAGCCTCCAGAGCAAAAAAGACAAACATCCAGGTTTTGCTGCCACAGAAATAGTGCGAGCTAGGAAAAGTAATGCTGGTTCTCACTGCGTCCTGGAACCTCTTCAAATGCCACAAACAATTTGGCCCTCTCTGCTTTCCTGCGGACTCCATCGTCAAAAGTACCTGTTTTCGCTTTCGGCAACCTCAGGAGCAAAAAAGACAAACGTCCAGGTTTTGCTGCCACAGCAAAGGTGCCAGCGGGGAAAAGTATTGCTGGTCCTCATTGCCTCCTGGAACCTCTTCAAATGCCACAGACAATTTGGCCCTCTCTGCTTTCCTGCGGACTCCATCCTCAAAAGCACCTGTTTTCGCTTTCGGCAGCCTCCGGAGCAAAAAAGACAAACGTCCAGGTTTTCCTGCCACAGCAAAGGTGCCAGCGGGGAAAAGTAATGCTGGTTCTCACTGCCTCCTGGAACTCTTTCAAATGCCCCAGACAATTTGGCCTTCTCTGCTTTCCTGCGGACTCCATCCTCAAAAGCACCTGTTTTCGCTTTCGGCATCCTCAGGAGCAAAAAAGACAAACGTCCAGCTTTTGCTGCCACAGCAAAGGTGCCAGCGGGGAAAAGTAATGCTGGTTCTCACTGCCTCCTGGAACTCTTTCAAATGCCACAGACAATTTGGCCCTCTCTGCTTTCCTGCGGACTCCATCCTCAAAAGCACCTGTTTTCGTTTTCGGCAGCCTCCGGAGCAAAAAAGACAAACGTCCAGGTTTTGCTGCCACAGCAAAGGTGCCAGCGGGCAAAAGTAATGCTGGTTCTCACTGCGTCCTGGAACTCTTTCAAATGCCCCAGACAATTTGGCCCTCTCTGCTTTCCTGCGGACTGCATCCTCAAAAGCACCTGTTTTCGCTTTCGGCAGCCTCCGGAGCAAAAAAGACAAACGTCCAGCTTTTGCTGCCACAGCAGAGGTGCCAGTGGGCAAAAGTAATGCTGGTTCTCACTGCCTCCTGGAACTCTTTCAAATGCCCCAGACAATTTGGCCCTCTCTGCTTTCCTGCGGACTCCATCCTCAAAAGCACCTGTTTTCGCTTTCGGCAACCTCAGTAACAATAAAGACAAACGTCCAGGTTTTCCTGCCACAGCAAAGGTGCCAGCGGGCAAAAGTAATGCTGGTTCTCACTGCCTCCTGGAACCCTTTCAAATGCCCCAGACAATTTGGCCCTTTCTGCTTTCCTGCGGACTCCATTCTCAAAAGCACCTGTTTTCGCTTTCGGCAGCCTCCAGAGCAAAAAAGACAAACGTCCAGGTTTTGCTGCCACAGCAAAGGTGCCAGCGGGGAAAAGTAATGCTGGTTCTCACTGCCTCCTGGAACTCTTTCAAATGCCCCAGACAATTTGGCCCTCTCTGCTTTCCTGCGGACTGCATCCTCAAAAGCACCAGTTTTCGCTTTCGGCAGCCTCCGGAGCAAAAAAGACAAACGTCCAGCTTTTGCTGCCACAGCAAAGGTGCCAGCGGGTAAAAATAATGCTGGTTCTCACTGCCTCCTGGAACCCTTTCAAATGCCCCAGACAATTTGGCCCTCTCTGCTTTCCTGCGGACTCCATCCTCAAAAGCACCTGTGTTCGCTTTCGGCAGCCTCAGGAGCAAAAAAGACAAACGTCCCGCTTTTGCTGCCACAGCAAAGGTGCCAGCGGGCAAAAGTAATGCTGGTTCTCACTGCCTCCTGGAACCCTTTCAAATGCCCCAGACAATTTGGCCCTCTCTGCTTTCCTGCGGACTCCATCCTCAAAAGCACCTCTTTTCGCTTTCGGCAGCCTCCAGAGCAAAAAAGACAAACGTCCAGCTTTTGCTGCCATAGCAAAGGTGCCAGCGGGGAAAAATAATGCTGGTTCTCACTGCCTCCTGGAACCCTTTCAAATGCCCCAGACAATTTGGCCCTCTCTGCTTTCCTGCGGACTCCATCCTCAAAAGCACCTGTGTTCGCTTTCGGCAGCCTCAGGAGCAAAAAAGACAAACGTCCCGCTTTTGCTGCCACAGCAAAGGTGCCAGCGGGCAAAAGTAATGCTGGTTCTCACTGCCTCCTGGAACCCTTTCAAATGCCCCAGACAATTTGGCCCTCTCTGCTTTCCTGCGGACTCCATCCTCAAAAGCACCTCTTTTCGCTTTCGGCAGCCTCCAGAGCAAAAAAGACAAACGTCCAGCTTTTGCTGCCATAGCAAAGGTGCCAGCGGGGAAAAGTAATGCTGGTCCTCATTGCCTCCTGGAACCTCTTCAAAAGCCACAGACAATTTGGCCCTCTCTGCTTTCCTGCGGACTCCATCCTCAAAAGCACCTCTTTTCGCTTTCGGCAACCTCAGGAGCAAAAAAGACAAATGTCCAGCTTTTGCTGCCACAGCAAAGGTGCCAGCGGGCAAAAGTAATGTTGGTTCTCACTGCCTCCTGGAACCCTTTCAAATGCCCCAGACAATTTGGCCCTCTCTGCTTTCCTGCGGACTCCATCCTCAAAAGCACCTGTTTTCGCTTTCGGCAGCCTTCGGAGCAAAACCGACAAACGTCCAGCTTTTGCTGCCACAGCAAAGGTGCCAGCGGGCAAAAGTAATGCTGGTTCTCACTGCGTCCTGGAACCTCTTCAAATGCCACAGACAATTTGGCCCTCTCTGCTTTCCTGCGGACTCCATCCTCAAAAGCACCTGTTTTCGCTTTCGGCAGCCTCCGGAGCAAAAAAGACAAACGTCCAGCTTTTGCTGCCACAGCAAAGGTGCCAGCGGGGAAAAGTAATGCTGGTCCTCATTGCCTCCTGGAACCTCTTCAAATGCCACAGACAATTTGGCCCTCTCTGCTTTCCTGCGGACTCCATCCTCAAAAGCACCTGTTTTCGCTTTCGGCAACCTCAGTAACAATAAAGACAAACGTCCAGGTTTTCCTGCCACAGCAAAGGTGCCAGCGGGCAAAAGTAATGCTGGTTCTCACTGCCTCCTGGAACCCTTTCAAATGCCCCAGACAATTTGGCCCTCTCTGCTTTCCTGCGGACTCCATCCTCAAAAGCACCTGTTTTCGCTTTCGGCAGCCTCCAGAGCAAAAAAGACAAATATCCAGCTTTTGCTGCCACAGCAAAGGTGCCAGCGGGGAAAAGTAATGCTGGTTCTCACTACCTCCTGGAACTCTTTCAAATGCCACAGACAATTTGGCCCTCTCTGCTTTCCTGCGGACTCCATCCTCAAAAGCACCTGTTTTCGCTTTCGGCAGCCTCCAGAGCAAAAAAGACAAACATCCAGGTTTTGCTGCCACAGAAATAGTGCGAGCTAGGAAAAGTAATGCTGGTTCTCACTGCGTCCTGGAACCTCTTCAAATGCCACAAACAATTTGGCCCTCTCTGCTTTCCTGCGGACTCCATCGTCAAAAGTACCTGTTTTCGCTTTCGGCAACCTCAGGAGCAAAAAAGACAAACGTCCAGGTTTTGCTGCCACAGCAAAGGTGCCAGCGGGGAAAAGTTATGCTGGTCCTCATTGCCTCCTGGAACCTCTTCAAATGCCACAGACAATTTGGCCCTCTCTGCTTTCCTGCGGACTCCATCCTCAAAAGCACCTGTTTTCGTTTTCGGCAGCCTCCGGAGCAAAAAAGACAAACGTCCAGGTTTTGCTGCCACAGCAAAGGTGCCAGCGGGCAAAAGTAATGCTGGTTCTCACTGCGTCCTGGAACTCTTTCAAATGCCCCAGACAATTTGGCCCTCTCTGCTTTCCTGCGGACTGCATCCTCAAAAGCACCTGTTTTCGCTTTCGGCAGCCTCCGGAGCAAAAAAGACAAACGTCCATCTTTTGCTGCCACAGCAAAGGTGCCAGCGGGGAAAAATAATGCTGGTTCTCACTGCCTCCTGGAACCCTTTCAAATGCCCCAGACAATTTGGCCCTCTCTGCTTTCCTGCGGACTCCATCCTCAAAAGCACCTGTTTTCGCTTTCGGCAGCCTCAGGAGCAAAAAAGACAAACGTCCCGCTTTTCCTGCCACAGCAAAGGTGCCAGCGGGCAAAAGTAATGCTGGTTCTCACTGCCTCCTGGAACCCTTTCAAATGCCCCAGACAATTTGGCCCTCTCTGCTTTCCTGCGGACTCCATCCTCAAAAGCACCTCTTTTCGCTTTCGGCAGCCTTCAGAGCAAAAAAGACAAACGTCCAGCTTTTGCTGCCATAGCAAAGGTGCCAGCGGGGAAAAGTAATGCTGGTCCTCATTGCCTCCTGGAACCTCTTCAAAAGCCACAGACAATTTGGCCCTCTCTGCTTTCCTGCGGACTCCATCCTCAAAAGCACCTCTTTTCGCTTTCGGCATCCTCAGGAGCAAAAAAGACAAATGTCCAGCTTTTGCTGCCACAGCAAAGGTGCCAGCGGGCAAAAGTAATGCTGGTTCTCACTGCCTCCTGGAACCCTTTCAAATGCCCCAGACAATTTGGCCCTCTCTGCTTTCCTGCGGACTGCATCCTCAAAAGCACCTGTTTTCGCTTTCGGCAGCCTCCGGAGCAAAAAAGACAAACGTCCAGCTTTTGCTGCCACAGCAGAGGTGCCAGTGGGCAAAAGTAATGCTGGTTCTCACTGCCTCCTGGAACTCTTTCAAATGCCCCAGACAATTTGGCCCTCTCTGCTTTCCTGCGGACTCCATCCTCAAAAGCACCTGTTTTCGCTTTCGGCAACCTCAGTAACAATAAAGACAAACGTCCAGGTTTTCCTGCCACAGCAAAGGTGCCAGCGGGCAAAAGTAATGCTGGTTCTCACTGCCTCCTGGAACCCTTTCAAATGCCCCAGACAATTTGGCCCTTTCTGCTTTCCTGCGGACTCCATTCTCAAAAGCACCTGTTTTCGCTTTCGGCAGCCTCCAGAGCAAAAAAGACAAACGTCCAGGTTTTGCTGCCACAGCAAAGGTGCCAGCAGGGAAAAGTAATGCTGGTTCTCACTGCCTCCTGGAACTCTTTCAAATGCCCCAGACAATTTGGCCCTCTCTGCTTTCCTGCGGACTGCATCCTCAAAAGCACCTGTTTTCGCTTTCGGCAGCCTCCGGAGCAAAAAAGACAAACGTCCATCTTTTGCTGCCACAGCAAAGGTGCCAGCGGGGAAAAATAATGCTGGTTCTCACTGCCTCCTGGAACCCTTTCAAATGCCCCAGACAATTTGGCCCTCTCTGCTTTCCTGCGGACTCCATCCTCAAAAGCACCTGTTTTCGCTTTCGGCAGCCTCAGGAGCAAAAAAGACAAACGTCCCGCTTTTCCTGCCACAGCAAAGGTGCCAGCGGGCAAAAGTAATGCTGGTTCTCACTGCCTCCTGGAACCCTTTCAAATGCCCCAGACAATTTGGCCCTCTCTGCTTTCCTGCGGACTCCATCCTCAAAAGCACCTCTTTTCGCTTTCGGCAGCCTTCAGAGCAAAAAAGACAAACGTCCAGCTTTTGCTGCCATAGCAAAGGTGCCAGCGGGGAAAAGTAATGCTGGTCCTCATTGCCTCCTGGAACCTCTTCAAAAGCCACAGACAATTTGGCCCTCTCTGCTTTCCTGCGGACTCCATCCTCAAAAGCACCTCTTTTCGCTTTCGGCATCCTCAGGAGCAAAAAAGACAAATGTCCAGCTTTTGCTGCCACAGCAAAGGTGCCAGCGGGCAAAAGTAATGCTGGTTCTCACTGCCTCCTGGAACCCTTTCAAATGCCCCAGACAATTTGGCCCTCTCTGCTTTCCTGCGGACTGCATCCTCAAAAGCACCTGTTTTCGCTTTCGGCAGCCTCCGGAGCAAAAAAGACAAACGTCCAGCTTTTGCTGCCACAGCAGAGGTGCCAGTGGGCAAAAGTAATGCTGGTTCTCACTGCCTCCTGGAACTCTTTCAAATGCCCCAGACAATTTGGCCCTCTCTGCTTTCCTGCGGACTCCATCCTCAAAAGCACCTGTTTTCGCTTTCGGCAACCTCAGTAACAATAAAGACAAACGTCCAGGTTTTCCTGCCACAGCAAAGGTGCCAGCGGGCAAAAGTAATGCTGGTTCTCACTGCCTCCTGGAACCCTTTCAAATGCCCCAGACAATTTGGCCCTTTCTGCTTTCCTGCGGACTCCATTCTCAAAAGCACCTGTTTTCGCTTTCGGCAGCCTCCAGAGCAAAAAAGACAAACGTCCAGGTTTTGCTGCCACAGCAAAGGTGCCAGCAGGGAAAAGTAATGCTGGTTCTCACTGCCTCCTGGAACTCTTTCAAATGCCCCAGACAATTTGGCCCTCTCTGCTTTCCTGCGGACTGCATCCTCAAAAGCACCAGTTTTCGCTTTCGGCAGCCTCCGGAGCAAAAAAGACAAACGTCCAGCTTTTGCTGCCACAGCAAAGGTGCCAGCGGGGAAAAATAATGCTGGTTCTCACTGCCTCCTGGAACCCTTTCAAATGCCCCAGACAATTTGGCCCTCTCTGCTTTCCTGCGGACTCCATCCTCAAAAGCACCTGTGTTCGCTTTCGGCAGCCTCAGGAGCAAAAAAGACAAACGTCCCGCTTTTGCTGCCACAGCAAAGGTGCCAGCGGGCAAAAGTAATGCTGGTTCTCACTGCCTCCTGGAACCCTTTCAAATGCCCCAGACAATTTGGCCCTCTCTGCTTTCCTGCGGACTCCATCCTCAAAAGCACCTCTTTTCGCTTTCGGCAGCCTCCAGAGCAAAAAAGACAAACGTCCAGCTTTTGCTGCCATAGCAAAGGTGCCAGCGGGGAAAAGTAATGCTGGTCCTCATTGCCTCCTGGAACCTCTTCAAAAGCCACAGACAATTTGGCCCTCTCTGCTTTCCTGCGGACTCCATCCTCAAAAGCACCTCTTTTCGCTTTCGGCAACCTCAGGAGCAAAAAAGACAAATGTCCAGCTTTTGCTGCCACAGCAAAGGTGCCAGCGGGCAAAAGTAATGTTGGTTCTCACTGCCTCCTGGAACCCTTTCAAATGCCCCAGACAATTTGGCCCTCTCTGCTTTCCTGCGGACTCCATCCTCAAAAGCACCTGTTTTCGCTTTCGGCAGCCTTCGGAGCAAAACCGACAAACGTCCAGCTTTTGCTGCCACAGCAAAGGTGCCAGCCGGGAAAAGTAATGCTGGTTCTCACTGCGTCCTGGAACCTCTTCAAATGCCACAGACAATTTGGCCCTCTCTGCTTTCCTGCGGACTCCATCCTCAAAAGCACCTGTTTTCGCTTTCGGCAGCCTCCGGAGCAAAAAAGACAAACGTCCAGCTTTTGCTGCCACAGCAAAGGTGCCAGCGGGGAAAAGTAATGCTGGTCCTCATTGCCTCCTGGAACCTCTTCAAATGCCACAGACAATTTGGCCCTCTCTGCTTTCCTGCGGACTCCATCCTCAAAAGCACCTGTTTTCGCTTTCGGCAACCTCAGTAACAATAAAGACAAACGTCCAGGTTTTCCTGCCACAGCAAAGGTGCCAGCGGGCAAAAGTAATGCTGGTTCTCACTGCCTCCTGGAACCCTTTCAAATGCCCCAGACAATTTGGCCCTCTCTGCTTTCCTGCGGACTCCATCCTCAAAAGCACCTGTTTTCGCTTTCGGCAGCCTCCAGAGCAAAAAAGACAAATGTCCAGCTTTTGCTGCCACAGCAAAGGTGCCAGCGGGGAAAAGTAATGCTGGTTCTCACTACCTCCTGGAACTCTTTCAAATGCCACAGACAATTTGGCCCTCTCTGCTTTCCTGCGGACTCCATCCTCAAAAGCACCTGTTTTCGCTTTCGGCAGCCTCCAGAGCAAAAAAGACAAACATCCAGGTTTTGCTGCCACAGAAATAGTGCGAGCTAGGAAAAGTAATGCTGGTTCTCACTGCGTCCTGGAACCTCTTCAAATGCCACAAACAATTTGGCCCTCTCTGCTTTCCTGCGGACTCCATCGTCAAAAGTACCTGTTTTCGCTTTCGGCAACCTCAGGAGCAAAAAAGACAAACGTCCAGGTTTTGCTGCCACAGCAAAGGTGCCAGCGGGGAAAAGTTATGCTGGTCCTCATTGCCTCCTGGAACCTCTTCAAATGCCACAGACAATTTGGCCCTCTCTGCTTTCCTGCGGACTCCATCCTCAAAAGCACCTGTTTTCGTTTTCGGCAGCCTCCGGAGCAAAAAAGACAAACGTCCAGGTTTTGCTGCCACAGCAAAGGTGCCAGCGGGCAAAAGTAATGCTGGTTCTCACTGCGTCCTGGAACTCTTTCAAATGCCCCAGACAATTTGGCCCTCTCTGCTTTCCTGCGGACTGCATCCTCAAAAGCACCTGTTTTCGCTTTCGGCAGCCTCCGGAGCAAAAAAGACAAACGTCCATCTTTTGCTGCCACAGCAAAGGTGCCAGCGGGGAAAAATAATGCTGGTTCTCACTGCCTCCTGGAACCCTTTCAAATGCCCCAGACAATTTGGCCCTCTCTGCTTTCCTGCGGACTCCATCCTCAAAAGCACCTGTTTTCGCTTTCGGCAGCCTCAGGAGCAAAAAAGACAAACGTCCCGCTTTTCCTGCCACAGCAAAGGTGCCAGCGGGCAAAAGTAATGCTGGTTCTCACTGCCTCCTGGAACCCTTTCAAATGCCCCAGACAATTTGGCCCTCTCTGCTTTCCTGCGGACTCCATCCTCAAAAGCACCTCTTTTCGCTTTCGGCAGCCTTCAGAGGAAAAAAGACAAACGTCCAGCTTTTGCTGCCATAGCAAAGGTGCCAGCGGGGAAAAGTAATGCTGGTCCTCATTGCCTCCTGGAACCTCTTCAAAAGCCACAGACAATTTGGCCCTCTCTGCTTTCCTGCGGACTCCATCCTCAAAAGCACCTCTTTTCGCTTTCGGCATCCTCAGGAGCAAAAAAGACAAATGTCCAGCTTTTGCTGCCACAGCAAAGGTGCCAGCGGGCAAAAGTAATGCTGGTTCTCACTGCCTCCTGGAACCCTTTCAAATGCCCCAGACAATTTGGCCCTCTCTGCTTTCCTGCGGACTCCATCCTCAAAAGCACCTCTTTTCGCTTTCGGCAGCCTCCGGAGCAAAAAAGACAAACGTCCAGCTTTTGCTGCCACAGCAAAGGTGCCATAAGGCAAAAGTAATGCTGGTTCTCACTACCTCCTAGAACTCTTTCAAATGCCCCAGACAATTTGGCCCTCTCTGCTTTCCTGCGGACTCCATCCTCAAAAGCACCTGTTTTCGCTTTCGGCAGCCTTCGGAGCAAAACCAACAAACGTCCAGCTTTTGCTGCCACAGCAAAGGTGCCAGCCGGGAAAAGTAATGCTGGTTCTCACTGCGTCCTGGAACCTCTTCAAATGCCCCAGACAATTAGGCCCTCTCTGCTTTCCTGCGGACTCCATCCTCAAAAGCACCTGTTTTCGCTTTCGGCAGCCTCCGGAGCAAAAAAGACAAACGTCCAGCTTTTGCTGCCACAGCAAAGGTGCCAGCCGGGAAAAGTAATGCTGGTTCTCACTGCCTCCTGGAACCCTTTCAAATGCCACAGACAATTTGGCCCTCTCTGCTTTCCTGCGGACTCCATCCTCAAAAGCACCTGTTTTCGCTTTCGGCAGCCTCCAGAGCAAAAAAGACAAATGTCCAGCTTTTGCTGCCACAGCAAAGGTGCCAGCGGGGAAAAGTAATGCTGGTTCTCACTACCTCCTGGAACTCTTTCAAATGCCACAGACAATTTGGCCCTCTCTGCTTTCCTGCGGACTCCATCCTCAAAAGCACCTGTTTTCGCTTTCGGCAGCCTCCAGAGCAAAAAAGACAAACATCCAGGTTTTGCTGCCACAGCAATAGTGCAAGCTAGGAAAAGTAATGCTGGTTCTCACTGCGTCCTGGAACCTCTTCAAATGCCACAGACAATTTGGCCCTCTCTGCTTTCCTGCGGACTCCATCCTCAAAAGCACCTGTTTTCGCTTTCGGCAACCTCAGGAGCAAAAAAGACAAACGTCCACGTTTTCCTGCCACAGCAAAGGTGCCAGCGGGGAAAAGTTATGCTGGTTCTCACTGCCTCCTGGAACTCTTTCAAATGCCCCAGACAATTTGGCCCTCTCTGCTTTCCTGCGGACTCCATCCTCAAAAGCACCTGTTTTCGCTTTCGGCATCCTCAGGAGCAAAAAAGACAAACGTCCAGCTTTTGCTGCCACAGCAGAGGTGCCAGCGGGGAAAAGTAATGCTGGTTCTCACTGCCTCCTGGAACTCTTTCAAATGCCACAGACAATTTGGCCCTCTCTGCTTTCCTGCGGACTCCATCCTCAAAAGCACCTGTTTTCGTTTTCGGCAGCCTCCGGAGCAAAAAAGACAAACGTCCAGGTTTTGCTGCCACAGCAAAGGTGCCAGCCGGGAAAAGTAATGCTGGTTCTCACTGCGTCCTGGAACTCTTTCAAATGCCCCAGACAATTTGGCCCTCTCTGCTTTCCTGCGGACTGCATCCTCAAAAGCACCTGTTTTCGCTTTCGGCAGCCTCCGGAGCAAAAAAGACAAATGTCCAGCTTTTGCTGCCACAGCAAAGGTGCCAGCGGGGAAAAGTAATGCTGGTTCTCACTACCTCCTGGAACTCTTTCAAATGCCACAGACAATTTGGCCCTCTCTGCTTTCCTGCGGACTCCATCCTCAAAAGCACCTGTTTTCGCTTTCTGCAGCCTCCAGAGCAAAAAAGACAAACATCCAGCTTTTGCTGCCACAGCAATAGTGCGAGCTAGGAAAAGTAATGCTGGTTCTCACTGCGTCCTGGAACCTCTTCAAATGCCACAAACAATTTGGCCCTCTCTGCTTTCCTGCGGACTCCATCGTCAAAAGTACCTGTTTTTGCTTTCGGCAACCTCAGGAGCAAAAAAGACAAACGTCCAGGTTTTGCTGCCACAGCAAAGGTGCCAGCGGGGAAAAGTTATGCTGGTCCTCATTGCCTCCTGGAACCTCTTCAAATGCCACAGACAATTTGGCCCTCTCTGCTTTCCTGCGGACTCCATCCTCAAAAGCACCTGTTTTCGCTTTCGGCAACCTCAGGAGCAAAAAAGACAAACGTCCAGGTTTTCCTGCCACAGCAAAGGTGCCAGCGGGGAAAAGTAATGCTGGTTCTCACTGCCTCCTGGAACTCTTTCAAATGCCCCAGACAATTTGGCCCTCTCTGCTTTCCTGCGGACTGCATCCTCAAACCACCTGTTTTCGCTTTCGGCAGCCTCCGGAGCAAAAAAGACAAACGTCCAGCTTTTGCTGCCACAGCAAAGGTGCCAGCAGGCAAAAGTAATGCTGGTTCTCACTGCCTCCTGGAACTCTTTCAAATGCCCCAGTCAATTTGGCCCTCTCTGCTTTCCTGCGGACTCCATCCTCAAAAGCACCTGTTTTCGCTTTCGGCAGCCTCCGGAGCAAAAAAGACAAACGTCCAGCTTTTGCTGCCACAGCAAAGGTGCCAGCGGGGAAAAGTAATGCTGGTTCTCACTGCCTCCTGGAACTCTTTCAAATGCCACAGACAATTTGGCCCTCTCTGCTTTCCTGCGGACTCCATCCTCAAAAGCACCTGTTTTCGCTTTCGGCAACCTCAGGAGCAAAAAAGACAAACATCCAGCTTTTGCTGCCACAGCAAAGGTGCCAGCGGGGAAAAGTAATGCTGGTTCTCACTGCGTCCTGGAACCTCTTCAAATGCCACAATTTGGCGCTCTCTGATTTCCTGCGGACTCCATCCTCAAAAGTACCTGTTTTCGCTTTCGGCAACCTCCGGAGCAAAAAAGACAAACGTCCAGGTTTTGCTGCCACAGCAAAGGTGCCAGCGGGGAAAAGTGATGCTGGTCCTCATTGCCTCCTGGAACCTCTTCAAATGCCACAGACAATTTGGCCCTCTCTGCTTTCCTGCGGACTCCATCCTCAAAAGCACCTGTTTTCGCTTTCGGTAGCCTCCGGAGCAAAAAAGACAAACGTCCAGCTTTTGCTGCCACAGCAAAGGTGCCAGCGGGGAAAAGTAATGCTGGTTCTCACTCCCTCCTGGAACCCTTTCAAATGCCCCAGACAATTTGGCCCTCTCTGCTTTCCTGCGGACTCCATCCTCAAAAGCACCTGTTTTCGCTTTCGGCAGCCTCCAGAGCAAAAAAGACAAACGTCCAGCTTTTGCTGCCACAGCAAAGGTGCCAGCGGAGAAAAGTAATGCTGGTCTTCATTGCCTCCTGGAACATCTTCAAAAGCCACAGACAATTTGGCCCTCTCTGCTTTCCTGCGGACTCCATCCTCAAAAGCACCTGTTTTCGCTTTCGGCAACCTCAGGAGCAAAAAAGACAAATGTCCAGCTTTTGCTGCCACAGCAAAGGTGCCAGCGGGGAAAAGTAATGCTGGTTCTCACTGCCTCCTGGAACTCTTTCAAATGCCCCAGACAATTTGGCCCTCTCTGCTTTCCTGCGGACTCCATCCTCAAAAGCACCTGTTTTCGCTTTCGGCAACCTCCGGAGCAAAAAAGACAAACGTCCAGCTTTTGCTGCCACAGCAAAGGTGCCAGCCGGGAAAAGTAATGCTGGTTCTCACTGCGTCCTGGAACCCTTTCAAATGCCCCAGACTATTTGGCCCTCTCTGCTTTCCTGCGGACTCCATCCTCAAAAGCACCTGTTTTCGCTTTCGGCAGCATCCGGAGCAAAAAAGACAAACGTCCAGCTTTTGCTGCCACAGCAAAGGTGCCAGCGGGGAAAAGTGATGCTGGTCCTCATTGCCTCCTGGAACCTCTTCAAATGCCACAGACAATTTGGCCCTCTCTGCTTTCCTGCGGACTCCATCCTCAAAAGCACCTGTTTTCGCTTTCGGCAACCTCAGGAGCAAAAAAGACAAACGTCCAGCTTTTGCTGCCACAGCAAAGGTGCCAGCGGGGAAAAGTGATGCTGGTTCTCACTGCCTCCTGGAACTCTTTCAAATGCCCCAGACAATTTGGCCCTCTCTGCTTTCCTGCGGACTGCATCCTCAAAAGCACCTGTTTTCGCTTTCGGCAGCCTCCGGAGCAAAAAAGACAAACGTCCAGGTTTTGCTGCCACAGCAAAGGTGCCAGCGGGCAAAAGTAATGCTGGTTCTCACTGCCTCCTGGAACCCTTTCAAATGCCCCAGACAATTTGGCCCTCTCTACTTTCCTGCGGACTCCATCCTCAAAAGCACCTGTTTTCGCTTTCGGCAGCTTCCGGAGCAAAAAAGACAAACGTCCAGCTTTTGCTGCCACAGCAAAGGTGCCAGCGGGCAAAAGTAATGCTGGTTCTCACTGCCTCCTGGAACCCTTTCAAATGCCCCAGACAATTTGGCCCTCTCTGCTTTCCTGCGGACTCCATCCTCAAAAGCACCTTTTTTCGCTTTCGGCAGCCTCCAGAGCAAAAAAGACAAACGTCCAGCTTTTGCTGCCACAGCAAAGGTGCCAGCGGGGAAAAGTAATGCTGGTCCTCATTGCCTCCTGGAACCTCTTCAAAAGCCACAGACAATTTGGCCCTCTCTGCTTTCCTGCGGACTCCATCCTCAAAAGCACCTGTTTTCGCTTTCGGCAACCTCCGGAGCAAAAAAGACAAATGTCCAGCTTTTGCTGCCACAGCAAAGGTGCCAGCGGGCAAAAGTAATGCTGGTTCTCACTGCCTCCTGGAACCCTTTCAAATGCCCCAGACAATTTGGCCCTCTCTGCTTTCCTGCGGACTCCATCCTCAAAAGCACCTGTTTTCGCTTTCGGCAGCCTCCAGAGAAAAAAAGACAAACGTCCAGCTTTTGCTGCCACAGCAAAGGTGCCAGCGGGGAAAAGTAATGCTGGTTCTCACTGCGTCCTGGAACCTCTTCAAATACCCCAGACAATTTGGCCCTCTCTGCTTTCCTGCGGACTCCATCCTCAAAAGCACCTGTTTTCGCTTTCGGCAGCCTCCGGAGCAAAAAAGACAAACGTCCAGCTTTTGCTGCCACAGCAAAGGTGCCAGCCGGGAAAAGTAATGCTGGTCCTCATTGCCTCCTGGAACCTCTTCAAATGCCACAGACAATTTGGCCCTCTCTTCTTTCCTGCGGACTCCATCCTCAAAAGCACCTGTTTTCGCTTTCGGCAACCTCAGTAACAATAAAGACAAACGTCCAGGTTTTCCTGCCACAGCAAAGGTGCCAGCGGGCAAAAGTAATGCTGGTTCTCACTGCCTCCTGGAACTCTTTCAAATGCCCCAGACAATTTGGCCCTCTCTGCTTTCTTGCGGACTGCATCCTCAAAAGCACCTGTTTTCGCTTTCGGCAGCCTCCGGAGCAAAAAAGACAAACGTCCAGCTTTTGCTGCCACAGCAAAGGTGCCAGCGGGGAAAAATAATGCTGGTTCTCACTGCCTCCTGGAACCCTTTCAAATGCCCCAGACAATTTGGCCCTCTCTGCTTTCCTGCGGACTCCATCCTCAAAAGCACCTGTTTTCGCTTTCGGCAGCCTCAGGAGCAAAAAAGACAAACGTCCCGCTTTTGCTGCCACAGCAAAGGTGCCAGCGGGCAAAAGTAATGCTGGTTCTCACTGCCTCCTGGAACCCTTTCAAATGCCCCAGACAATTTGGCCCTCTCTGCTTTCCTGCGGACTCCATCCTCAAAAGCACCTCTTTTCGCTTTCGGCAGCCTCCAGAGCAAAAAAGACAAACGTCCAGCTTTTGCTGCCATAGCAAAGGTGCCAGCGGGGAAAAGTAATGCTGGTCCTCATTGCCTCCTGGAACCTCTTCAAAAGCCACAGACAATTTGGCCCTCTCTGCTTTCCTGCGGACTCCATCCTCAAAAGCACCTGTTTTCGCTTTCGGCAACCTCAGGAGCAAAAAAGACAAATGTCCAGCTTTTGCTGCCACAGCAAAGGTGCCAGCGGGCAAAAGTAATGCTGGTTCTCACTGCCTCCTGGAACCCTTTCAAATGCCCCAGACAATTTGGCCCTCTCTGCTTTCCTGCGGACTGCATCCTCAAAAGCACCTGTTTTCGCTTTCGGCAGCCTCCAGAGCAAAAAAGACAAACGTCCAGCTTTTGCTGCCACAGCAAAGGTGCCAGCGGGGAAAAGTAATGCTGGTTCTCACTACCTCCTAGAACTCTTCCAAATGCCCCAGACAATTTGGCCCTCTCTGCTTTCCTGCGGACTCCATCCTCAAAAGCACCTGTTTTCGCTTTCGGCAGCCTCCGGAGCAAAAAAGACAAACGTCCAGCTTTTGCTGCCACAGCAAAGGTGCCAGCGGGGAAAAGTAATGCTGGTCCTCATTGCCTCCTGGAACCTCTTCAAATGCCACAGACAATTTGGCCCTCTCTGCTTTCCTGCGGACTCCATCCTCAAAAGCACCTGTTTTCGCTTTCGGCAACCTCAGTAACAATAAAGACAAACGTCCAGGATTTCCTGCCACAGCAAAGGTGCCAGCGGGCAAAAGTAATGCTGGTTCTCACTGCCTCCTGGAACTCTTTCAAATGCCCCAGACAATTTGGCCCTCTCTGCTTTCCTGCGGACTCCATCCTCAAAAGCACCTGTTTTCGCTTTCGGCAGCCTCCGGAGCAAAAAAGACAAATGTCCAGCTTTTGCTGCCACAGCAAAGGTGCCAGCGGGGAAAATTAATGCTGGTTCTCACTACCTCCTGGAACTCTTTCAAATGCCACAGACAATTTGGCCCTCTCTGCTTTCCTGCGGACTCCATCCTCAAAAGCACCTGTTTTCGCTTTCGGCAGCCTCCGGAGCAAAAAAGACAAACATCCAGGTTTTGCTGCCACAGCAAAGGTGCGAGCTAGGAAAAGTAATGCTGGTTCTCACTGCGTCCTGGAACCTCTTCAAATGCCACAAACAATTTGACCCTCTCTGCTTTCCTGCGGACTGCATCCTCAAAAGCACCTGTTTTCGCTTTCGGCAGCCTCCGGAGCAAAAAAGACAAACGTCCAGGTTTTGCTGCCACAGCAAAGGTGCCAGCGGGCAAAAGTAATGCTGGTTCTCACTGCCTCCTGGAACCCTTTCAAATGCCACAGACAATTTGGCCCTCTCTACTTTCCTGCGGACTCCATCCTCAAAAGCACCTGTTTTCGCTTTCGGCAGCCTCCGGAGCAAAAAAGACAAACGTCCAGCTTTTGCTGCCACAGCAAAGGTGCCAGCGGGCAAAAGTAATGCTGGTTCTCACTGCCTCCTGGAACCCTTTCAAATGCCCCAGACAATTTGGCCCTCTCTGCTTTCCTGCGGACTCCATCCTCAAAAGCACCTTTTTTCGCTTTCGGCAGCCTCCAGAGCAAAAAAGACAAACGTCCAGCTTTTGCTGCCACAGCAAAGGTGCCAGCGGGGAAAAGTAATGCTGGTCCTCATTGCCTCCTGGAACCTCTTCAAAAGCCACAGACAATTTGGCCCTCTCTGCTTTCCTGCGGACTCCATCCTCAAAAGCACCTGTTTTCGCTTTCGGCAACCTCCGGAGCAAAAAAGACAAATGTCCAGCTTTTGCTGCCACAGCAAAGGTGCCAGCGGGCAAAAGTAATGCTGGTTCTCACTGCCTCCTGGAACCCTTTCAAATGCCCCAGACAATTTGGCCCTCTCTGCTTTCCTGCGGACTCCATCCTCAAAAGCACCTGTTTTCGCTTTCGGCAGCCTCCAGAGAAAAAAAGACAAACGTCCAGCTTTTGCTGCCACAGCAAAGGTGCCAGCGGGGAAAAGTAATGCTGGTTCTCACTGCGTCCTGGAACCTCTTCAAATACCCCAGACAATTTGGCCCTCTCTGCTTTCCTGCGGACTCCATCCTCAAAAGCACCTGTTTTCGCTTTCGGCAGCCTCCGGAGCAAAAAAGACAAACGTCCAGCTTTTGCTGCCACAGCAAAGGTGCCAGCCGGGAAAAGTAATGCTGGTCCTCATTGCCTCCTGGAACCTCTTCAAATGCCACAGACAATTTGGCCCTCTCTTCTTTCCTGCGGACTCCATCCTCAAAAGCACCTGTTTTCGCTTTCGGCAACCTCAGTAACAATAAAGACAAACGTCCAGGTTTTCCTGCCACAGCAAAGGTGCCAGCGGGCAAAAGTAATGCTGGTTCTCACTGCCTCCTGGAACTCTTTCAAATGCCCCAGACAATTTGGCCCTCTCTGCTTTCTTGCGGACTGCATCCTCAAAAGCACCTGTTTTCGCTTTCGGCAGCCTCCGGAGCAAAAAAGACAAACGTCCAGCTTTTGCTGCCACAGCAAAGGTGCCAGCGGGGAAAAATAATGCTGGTTCTCACTGCCTCCTGGAACCCTTTCAAATGCCCCAGACAATTTGGCCCTCTCTGCTTTCCTGCGGACTCCATCCTCAAAAGCACCTGTTTTCGCTTTCGGCAGCCTCAGGAGCAAAAAAGACAAACGTCCCGCTTTTGCTGCCACAGCAAAGGTGCCAGCGGGCAAAAGTAATGCTGGTTCTCACTGCCTCCTGGAACCCTTTCAAATGCCCCAGACAATTTGGCCCTCTCTGCTTTCCTGCGGACTCCATCCTCAAAAGCACCTCTTTTCGCTTTCGGCAGCCTCCAGAGCAAAAAAGACAAACGTCCAGCTTTTGCTGCCATAGCAAAGGTGCCAGCGGGGAAAAGTAATGCTGGTCCTCATTGCCTCCTGGAACCTCTTCAAAAGCCACAGACAATTTGGCCCTCTCTGCTTTCCTGCGGACTCCATCCTCAAAAGCACCTGTTTTCGCTTTCGGCAACCTCAGGAGCAAAAAAGACAAATGTCCAGCTTTTGCTGCCACAGCAAAGGTGCCAGCGGGCAAAAGTAATGCTGGTTCTCACTGCCTCCTGGAACCCTTTCAAATGCCCCAGACAATTTGGCCCTCTCTGCTTTCCTGCGGACTGCATCCTCAAAAGCACCTGTTTTCGCTTTCGGCAGCCTCCAGAGCAAAAAAGACAAACGTCCAGCTTTTGCTGCCACAGCAAAGGTGCCAGCGGGGAAAAGTAATGCTGGTTCTCACTACCTCCTAGAACTCTTCCAAATGCCCCAGACAATTTGGCCCTCTCTGCTTTCCTGCGGACTCCATCCTCAAAAGCACCTGTTTTCGCTTTCGGCAGCCTCCGGAGCAAAAAAGACAAACGTCCAGCTTTTGCTGCCACAGCAAAGGTGCCAGCGGGGAAAAGTAATGCTGGTCCTCATTGCCTCCTGGAACCTCTTCAAATGCCACAGACAATTTGGCCCTCTCTGCTTTCCTGCGGACTCCATCCTCAAAAGCACCTGTTTTCGCTTTCGGCAACCTCAGTAACAATAAAGACAAACGTCCAGGATTTCCTGCCACAGCAAAGGTGCCAGCGGGCAAAAGTAATGCTGGTTCTCACTGCCTCCTGGAACTCTTTCAAATGCCCCAGACAATTTGGCCCTCTCTGCTTTCCTGCGGACTCCATCCTCAAAAGCACCTGTTTTCGCTTTCGGCAGCCTCCAGAGCAAAAAAGACAAATGTCCAGCTTTTGCTGCCACAGCAAAGGTGCCAGCGGGGAAAATTAATGCTGGTTCTCACTACCTCCTGGAACTCTTTCAAATGCCACAGACAATTTGGCCCTCTCTGCTTTCCTGCGGACTCCATCCTCAAAAGCACCTGTTTTCGCTTTCGGCAGCCTCCGGAGCAAAAAAGACAAACATCCAGGTTTTGCTGCCACAGCAAAGGTGCGAGCTAGGAAAAGTAATGCTGGTTCTCACTGCGTCCTGGAACCTCTTCAAATGCCACAAACAATTTGACCCTCTCTGCTTTCCTGCGGACTCCATCGTCAAAAGTACCTGTTTTCGCTTTCGGCAACCTCAGGAGCAAAAAAGACAAACGTCCAGGTTTTGCTGCCACAGCAAAGGTGCCAGCGGGGAAAAGTGATGCTGGTCCTCATTGCCTCCTGGAACCTCTTCAAATGCCACAGACAATTTGGCCCTCTCTGCTTTCCTGCGGACTCCATCCTCAAAAGCACCTGTTTTCGCTTTCGGCAACCTCAGGAGCAAAAAAGACAAACGTCCAGGTTTTCCTGCCACAGCAAAGGTGCCAGCGGGGAAAAGTAATGCTGGTTCTCACTGCCTCCTGGAACTCTTTCAAATGCCCCAGACAATTTGGCCCTCTCTGCTTTCCTGCGGACTCCATCCTCAAAAGCACCTGTTTTCGCTTTCGGCAGCCTCCGGAGCAAAAAAGACAAACGTCCAGGTTTTGCTGCCACAGCAGAGGTGCCAGCGGGGAAAAGTAATGCTGGTTCTCACTGCCTCCTGGAACTCTTTCAAATGCCACAGACAATTTGGCCCTCTCTGCTTTCCTGCGGACTCCATACTCAAAAGCACCTGTTTTCGCTGTCGGCAGCCTCCAGAGCAAAAAAGACAAACGTCCAGCTTTTGCTGCCACAGCAAAGGTGCCAGCGGGGAAAAGTAATGCTGGTTCTCACTACCTCCTGGAACTCTTTCAAATGCCACAGACAATTTGGCCCTCTCTGCTTTCCTGCGGACTCCATCCTCAAAAGCACCTGTTTTCGCTTTCGGCAACCTCAGGAGCAAAAAAGACAAACGTCCAGGTTTTGCTGCCACAGCAAAGGTGCCAGCTAGGAAAAGTAATGCTGGTTCTCACTGCGTCCTGGAACCTCTTCAAATGCCACAATTTGGCCCTCTCTGCTTTCCTGCGGACTCCATCCTCAAAAGTACCTGTTTTCGCTTTCGGCAACCTCAGGAGCAAAAAAGACAAACGTCCAGGTTTTGCTGCCACAGCAAAGGTGCCAGCGGGGAAAAGTTAAGCTGGTCCTCATTGCCTCCTGGAACCTCTTCAAATGCCACAGACAATTTGGCCCTCTCTGCTTTCCTGCGGACTCCATCCTCAAAAGCACCTGTTTTCGCTTTCGGCAGCCTCCGGAGCAAAAAAGACAAACGTCCAGCTTTTGCTGCCACAGCAAAGGTGCCAGCGGGGAAAAGTAATGCTGGTTCTCACTCCCTCCTGGAACCCTTTCAAATGCCCCAGACAATTTGGCCCTCTCTGCTTTCCTGCGGACTCCATCCTCAAAAGCACCTCTTTTCGCTTTCGGCAGCCTCCAGAGCAAAAAAGACAAACGTCCAGCTTTTGCTGCCACAGCAAAGGTGCCAGCGGGGAAAAGTAATGCTGGTCTTCATTGCCTCCTGGAACCTCTTCAAAAGCCACAGACAATTTGGCCCTCTCTGCTTTCCTGCGGACTCCATCCTCAAAAGCACCTGTTTTCGCTTTCGGCATCCTCAGGAGCAAAAAAGACAAATGTCCAGCTTTTGCTGCCACAGCAAAGGTGCCAGCGGGGAAAAGTAATGCTGGTTCTCACTGCCTCCTGGAACCCTTTCAAATGCCCCAAACAATTTGGCCCTCTCTGCTTTCCTGCGGACTCCATCCTCAAAAGCACCTGTTTTCGCTTTCGGCAGCCTCCAGAGCAAAAAAGACAAACGTCCAGCTTTTGCTGCCACAGCAAAGGTGCCAGCGGGGAAAAGTAATGCTGGTTCTCACTACCTCCTAGAACTCTTTCAAATGCCCCAGACAATTTGGCCCTCTCTGCTTTCCTGCGGACTCCATCCTCAAAAGCACCTGTTTTCGCTTTCGGCAACCTCCGGAGCAAAAAAGACAAACGTCCAGCTTTTGCTGCCACAGCAAAGGTGCCAGCCGGGAAAAGTAATGCTGGTTCTCACTGCGTCCTGGAACCCTTTCAAATGCCCCAGACTATTTGGCCCTCTCTGCTTTCCTGCGGACTCCATCCTCAAAAGCACCTGTTTTCGCTTTCGGCAGCCTCCGGAGCAAAAAAGACAAACGTCCAGCTTTTGCTGCCACAGCAAAGGTGCCAGCGGGGAAAAGTAATGCTGGTCCTCATTGCCTCCTGGAACCCTTTCAAATGCCCCAGACAATTTGGCCCTCTCTGCTTTCCTGCGGACTCCATCCTCAAAAGGTCCTTTTTTCGCTTTCGGCAGCCTCCAGAGCAAAAAAGACAAACGTCCAGCTTTTGCTGCCACAGCAAAGGTGCCAGCGGGGAAAAGTAATGCTGGTCGTCACTGCTTCTTGGAACCCTTTCAAATGCCCCAGACAATTTGGCCCTCTCTGCTTTCCTGCGGACTCCATCCTCAAAAGCACCTGTTTTCGCTGTCGGCAGCCTCCAGAGCAAAAAAGACAAACGTCCAGCTTTTGCTGCCACAGCAAAGGTGCCAGCGGGGAAAAGTAATGCTGGTTCTCACTACCTCCTGGAACTCTTTCAAATGCCCCAGACAATTTGGCCCTCTCTGCTTTCCTGCGGACTCCATCCTCAAAAGTACCTGTTTTCGCTTTCGGCAACCTCAGGAGCAAAAAAGACAAACGTCCAGGTTTTGCTGCCACAGCAAAGGTGCCAGCGGGGAAAAGTGATGCTGGTCCTCATTGCCTCCTGGAACCTCTTCAAATGCCACAGACAATTTGGCCCTCTCTGCTTTCCTGCGGACTCCATCCTCAAAAGCACCTGTTTTCGCTTTCGGCAACCTCAGGAGCAAAAAAGACAAACGTCCAGGTTTTCCTGCCACAGCAAAGGTGCCAGCGGGGAAAAGTAATGCTGGTTCTCACTGCCTCCTGGAACTCTTTCAAATGCCCCAGACAATTTGGCCCTCTCTGCTTTCCTGCGGACTCCATCCTCAAAAGCACCTGTTTTCGCTTTCGGCAGCCTCCGGAGCAAAAAAGACAAACGTCCAGGTTTTGCTGCCACAGCAGAGGTGCCACCGGGGAAAAGTAATGCTGGTTCTCACTGCCTCCTGGAACTCTTTCAAATGCCACAGACAATTTGGCCCTCTCTGCTTTCCTGCGGACTCCATCCTCAAAAGCACCTGTTTTCGCTTTCGGCAGCCTCCGGAGCAAAAAAGACAAACATCCAGGTTTTGCTGCCACAGCAAAGGTGCGAGCTAGGAAAAGTAATGCTGGTTCTCACTGCGTCCTGGAACCTCTTCAAATGCCACAAACAATTTGACCCTCTCTGCTTTCCTGCGGACTCCATCGTCAAAAGTACCTGTTTTCGCTTTCGGCAACCTCAGGAGCAAAAAAGACAAACGTCCAGGTTTTGCTGCCACAGCAAAGGTGCCAGCGGGGAAAAGTGATGCTGGTCCTCATTGCCTCCTGGAACCTCTTCAAATGCCACAGACAATTTGGCCCTCTCTGCTTTCCTGCGGACTCCATCCTCAAAAGCACCTGTTTTCGCTTTCGGCAACCTCAGGAGCAAAAAAGACAAACGTCCAGGTTTTCCTGCCACAGCAAAGGTGCCAGCGGGGAAAAGTAATGCTGGTTCTCACTGCCTCCTGGAACTCTTTCAAATGCCCCAGACAATTTGGCCCTCTCTGCTTTCCTGCGGACTCCATCCTCAAAAGCACCTGTTTTCGCTTTCGGCAGCCTCCGGAGCAAAAAAGACAAACGTCCAGGTTTTGCTGCCACAGCAGAGGTGCCACCGGGGAAAAGTAATGCTGGTTCTCACTGCCTCCTGGAACTCTTTCAAATGCCACAGACAATTTGGCCCTCTCTGCTTTCCTGCGGACTCCATCCTCAAAAGCACCTGTTTTCGCTTTCGGCAGCCTCCGGAGCAAAAAAGACAAACGTCCAGGTTTTGCTGCCACAGCAAAGGTGCCAGCCGGGAAAAGTAATGCTGGTTCTCACTGCGTCCTGGAACTCTTTCAAATGCCCCAGACAATTTGGCCCTCTCTGCTTTCCTGCGGACTGCATCCTCAAAAGCACCTGTTTTCGCTTTCGGCAGCCTCCAGAGCAAAAAAGACAAACGTCCAGCTTTTGCTGCCACAGCAAAGGTGCCAGCCAAGAAAAGTAATGCTGGTTCTCACTGCCTCCTGGAACTCTTTCAAATGCCCCAGACAATTTGGCCCTCTCTGCTTTCCTGCGGACTCCATCCTCAAAAGCACCTGTTTTCGCTGTCGGCAGCCTCCAGAGCAAAAAAGACAAACGTCCAGCTTTTGCTGCCACAGCAAAGGTGCCAGCGGGGAAAAGTAATGCTGGTTCTCACTACCTCCTGGAACTCTTTCAAATGCCACAGACAATTTGGCCCTCTCTGCTTTCCTGCGGACTCCATCCTCAAAAGCACCTGTTTTCGCTTTCGGCAACCTCAGGAGCAAAAAAGACAAACGTCCAGGTTTTGCTGCCACAGCAAAGGTGCCAGCTAGGAAAAGTAATGCTGGTTCTCACTGCGTCCTGGAACCTCTTCAAATGCCACAATTTGGCCCTCTCTGCTTTCCTGCGGACTCCATCCTCAAAAGTACCTGTTTTCGCTTTCGGCAGCCTCCGGAGCAAAAAAGACAAACGTCCAGCTTTTGCTGCCACAGCAAAGGTGCCAGCGGGGAAAAGTAATGCTGGTTCTCACTCCCTCCTGGAACCCTTTCAAATGCCCCAGACAATTTGGCCCTCTCTGCTTTCCTGCGGACTCCATCCTCAAAAGCACCTCTTTTCGCTTTCGGCAGCCTCCAGAGCAAAAAAGACAAACGTCCAGCTTTTGCTGCCACAGCAAAGGTGCCAGCGGGGAAAAGTAATGCTGGTCTTCATTGCCTCCTGGAACCTCTTCAAAAGCCACAGACAATTTGGCCCTCTCTGCTTTCCTGCGGACTCCATCCTCAAAAGCACCTGTTTTCGCTTTCGGCATCCTCAGGAGCAAAAAAGACAAATGTCCAGCTTTTGCTGCCACAGCAAAGGTGCCAGCGGGGAAAAGTAATGCTGGTTCTCACTGCCTCCTGGAACCCTTTCAAATGCCCCAGACAATTTGGCCCTCTCTTCTTTCCTGCGGACTCCATCCTCAAAAGCACCTGTTTTCGCTTTCGGCATCCTCCGGAGCAAAAAAGACAAACGTCCAGCTTTTGCTGCAACAGCAGAGGTGCCAGCGGGGAAAAGTAATGCTGGTTCTCACTGCCTCCTGGAACCCTTTCAAATGCCCCAAACAATTTGGCCCTCTCTGCTTTCCTGCGGACTCCATCCTCAAAAGCACCTGTTTTCGCTTTCGGCAGCCTCCAGAGCAAAAAAGACAAACGTCCAGCTTTTGCTGCCACAGCAAAGGTGCCAGCGGGGAAAAGTAATGCTGGTTCTCACTACCTCCTAGAACTCTTTCAAATGCCCCAGACAATTTGGCCCTCTCTGCTTTCCTGCGGACTCCATCCTCAAAAGCACCTGTTTTCGCTTTCGGCAACCTCAGGAGCAAAAAAGACAAACGTCCAGCTTTTGCTGCCACAGCAAAGGTGCCAGCCGGGAAAAGTAATGCTGGTTCTCACTGCGTCCTGGAACCCTTTCAAATGCCCCAGACTATTTGGCCTTCTCTGCTTTCCTGCGGACTCCATCCTCAAAAGCACCTGTTTTCGCTTTCGGCAGCCTCCGGAGCAAAAAAGACAAACGTCCAGCTTTTGCTGCCACAGCAAAGGTGCCAGCGGGGAAAAGTAATGCTGGTCCTCATTGCCTCCTGGAACCCTTTCAAATGCCCCAGACAATTTGGCCCTCTCTGCTTTCCTGCGGACTCCATCCTCAAAAGGTCCTTTTTTCGCTTTCGGCAGCCTCCAGAGCAAAAAAGACAAACGTCCAGCTTTTGCTGCCACAGCAAAGGTGCCAGCGGGGAAAAGTAATGCTGGTCCTCACTGCTTCTTGGAACCCTTTCAAATGCCCCAGACAATTTGGCCCTCTCTGCTTTCCTGCGGACTCCATCCTCAAAAGCACCTGTTTTCGCTGTCGGCAGCCTCCAGAGCAAAAAAGACAAACGTCCAGCTTTTGCTGCCACAGCAAAGGTGCCAGCGGGGAAAAGTAATGCTGGTTCTCACTACCTCCTGGAACTCTTTCAAATGCCACAGACAATTTGGCCCTCTCTGCTTTCCTGCGGACTCCATCCTCAAAAGCACCTGTTTTCGCTTTCGGCAACCTCAGGAGCAAAAAAGACAAACGTCCAGGTTTTGCTGCCACAGCAAAGGTGCCAGCTAGGAAAAGTAATGCTGGTTCTCACTGCGTCCTGGAACCTCTTCAAATGCCACAATTTGGCCCTCTCTGCTTTCCTGCGGACTCCATCCTCAAAAGTACCTGTTTTCGCTTTCGGCAACCTCAGGAGCAAAAAAGACAAACGTCCAGGTTTTGCTGCCACAGCAAAGGTGCCAGCGGGGAAAAGTTAAGCTGGTCCTCATTGCCTCCTGGAACCTCTTCAAATGCCACAGACAATTTGGCCCTCTCTGCTTTCCTGCGGACTCCATCCTCAAAAGCACCTGTTTTCGCTTTCGGTAGCCTCCGGAGCAAAAAAGACAAACGTCCAGCTTTTGCTGCCACAGCAAAGGTGCCAGCGGGGAAAAGTAATGCTGGTTCTCACTCCCTCCTGGAACCCTTTCAAATGCCCCAGACAATTTGGCCCTCTCTGCTTTCCTGCGGACTCCATCCTCAAAAGCACCTCTTTTCGCTTTCGGCAACCTCAGGAGCAAAAAAGACAAACGTCCAGCTTTTGCTGCCACAGCAAAGGTGCCAGCGGGGAAAAGTGATGCTGGTTCTCACTGCCTCCTGGAACTGTTTCAAATGCCCCAGACAATTTGGCCCTCTCTGCTTTCCTGCGGACTGCATCCTCAAAAGCACCTGTTTTCGCTTTCGGCAGCCTCCGGAGCAAAAAAGACAAACGTCCAGGTTTTGCTGCCACAGCAAAGGTGCCAGCGGGCAAAAGTAATGCTGGTTCTCACTGCCTCCTGGAACCCTTTCAAATGCCACAGACAATTTGGCCCTCTCTACTTTCCTGCGGACTCCATCCTCAAAAGCACCTGTTTTCGCTTTCGGCAGCCTCCGGAGCAAAAAAGACAAACGTCCAGCTTTTGCTGCCACAGCAAAGGTGCCAGCGGGCAAAAGTAATGCTGGTTCTCACTGCCTCCTGGAACCCTTTCAAATGCCCCAGACAATTTGGCCCTCTCTGCTTTCCTGCGGACTCCATCCTCAAAAGCACCTGTTTTCGCTTTCGGCAGCCTCCAGAGCAAAAAAGACAAACGTCCAGCTTTTGCTGCCACAGCAAAGGTGCCAGCGGGGAAAAGTAATGCTGGTTCTCACTGCCTCCTGGAACTCTTTCAAATGCCCCAGACAATTTGGCCCTCTCTGCTTTCTTGCGGACTGCATCCTCAAAAGCACCTGTTTTCGCTTTCGGCAGCCTCCGGAGCAAAAAAGACAAACGTCCAGCTTTTGCTGCCACAGCAAAGGTGCCAGCGGGGAAAAATAATGCTGGTTCTCACTGCCTCCTGGAACCCTTTCAAATGCCACAGACAATTTGGCCCTCTCTGCTTTCCTGCGGACTCCATCCTCAAAAGCACCTGTTTTCGCTTTCGGCAGCCTCAGGAGCAAAAAAGACAAACGTCCAGCTTTTGCTGCCACAGCAAAGGTGCCAGCGGGCAAAAGTAATGCTGGTTCTCACTGCCTCCTGGAACCCTTTCAAATGCCCCAGACAATTTGGCCCTCTCTGCTTTCCTGCGGACTCCATCCTCAAAAGCACCTCTTTTCGCTTTCGGCAGCCTCCAGAGCAAAAAAGACAAACGTCCAGCTTTTGCTGCCACAGCAAAGGCGCCAGCGGGGAAAAGTAATGCTGGTCCTCATTGCCTCCTGGAACCTCTTCAAAAGCCACAGACAATTTGGCCCTCTCTGCTTTCCTGCGGACTCCATCCTCAAAAGCACCTCTTTTCGCTTTCTGCAACCTCAGGAGCAAAAAAGACAAATGTCCAGCTTTTGCTGCCACAGCAAAAGTGCCAGAGGGGAAAAGTAATGCTGGTTCTCACTACCTCCTAGAACTCTTTCAAATGCCCCAGACAATTTGGCCCTCTCTGCTTTCCTGCGGACTCCATCCTCAAAAGCACCTGTTTTCGCTTTCGGCAGCCTTCGGAGCAAAACCGACAAACGTCCAGCTTTTGCTGCCACAGCAAAGGTGCCAGCCGGGAAAAGTAATGCTGGTTCTCACTGCGTCCTGGAACCTCTTCAAATGCCACAAACAATTTGACCCTCTCTGCTTTCCTGCGGACTCCATCCTCAAAAGTACCTGTTTTCGCTTTCGGCAGCCTCCGGAGCAAAAAAGACAAACGTCCAGCTTTTGCTGCCACAGCAAAGGTGCCAGCGGGGAAAAGTAATGCTGGTTCTCACTCCCTCCTGGAACCCTTTCAAATGCCCCAGACAATTTGGCCCTCTCTGCTTTCCTGCGGACTCCATCCTCAAAAGCACCTCTTTTCGCTTTCGGCAGCCTCCAGAGCAAAAAAGACAAACGTCCAGCTTTTGCTGCCACAGCAAAGGTGCCAGCGGGGAAAAGTAATGCTGGTCTTCATTGCCTCCTGGAACCTCTTCAAAAGCCACAGACAATTTGGCCCTCTCTGCTTTCCTGCGGACTCCATCCTCAAAAGCACCTGTTTTCGCTTTCGGCATCCTCAGGAGCAAAAAAGACAAATGTCCAGCTTTTGCTGCCACAGCAAAGGTGCCAGCGGGGAAAAGTAATGCTGGTTCTCACTGCCTCCTGGAACCCTTTCAAATGCCCCAGACAATTTGGCCCTCTCTTCTTTCCTGCGGACTCCATCCTCAAAAGCACCTGTTTTCGCTTTCGGCATCCTCCGGAGCAAAAAAGACAAACGTCCAGCTTTTGCTGCAACAGCAGAGGTGCCAGCGGGGAAAAGTAATGCTGGTTCTCACTGCCTCCTGGAACCCTTTCAAATGCCCCAAACAATTTGGCCCTCTCTGCTTTCCTGCGGACTCCATCCTCAAAAGCACCTGTTTTCGCTTTCGGCAGCCTCCAGAGCAAAAAAGACAAACGTCCAGCTTTTGCTGCCACAGCAAAGGTGCCAGCGGGGAAAAGTAATGCTGGTTCTCACTACCTCCTAGAACTCTTTCAAATGCCCCAGACAATTTGGCCCTCTCTGCTTTCCTGCGGACTCCATCCTCAAAAGCACCTGTTTTCGCTTTCGGCAACCTCAGGAGCAAAAAAGACAAACGTCCAGCTTTTTGCTCCACAGCAAAGGTGCCAGCCGGGAAAAGTAATGCTGGTTCTCACTGCGTCCTGGAACCCTTTCAAATGCCCCAGACTATTTGGCCTTCTCTGCTTTCCTGCGGACTCCATCCTCAAAAGCACCTGTTTTCGCTTTCGGCAGCCTCCGGAGCAAAAAAGACAAACGTCCAGCTTTTGCTGCCACAGCAAAGGTGCCAGCGGGGAAAAGTAATGCTGGTCCTCATTGCCTCCTGGAACCCTTTCAAATGCCCCAGACAATTTGGCCCTCTCTGCTTTCCTGCGGACTCCATCCTCAAAAGGTCCTTTTTTCGCTTTCGGCAGCCTCCAGAGCAAAAAAGACAAACGTCCAGCTTTTGCTGCCACAGCAAAGGTGCCAGCGGGGAAAAGTAATGCTGGTCCTCACTGCTTCTTGGAACCCTTTCAAATGCCCCAGACAATTTGGCCCTCTCTGCTTTCCTGCGGACTCCATCCTCAAAAGCACCTGTTTTCGCTGTCGGCAGCCTCCAGAGCAAAAAAGACAAACGTCCAGCTTTTGCTGCCACAGCAAAGGTGCCAGCGGGGAAAAGTAATGCTGGTTCTCACTACCTCCTGGAACTCTTTCAAATGCCACAGACAATTTGGCCCTCTCTGCTTTCCTGCGGACTCCATCCTCAAAAGCACCTGTTTTCGCTTTCGGCAACCTCAGGAGCAAAAAAGACAAACGTCCAGGTTTTGCTGCCACAGCAAAGGTGCCAGCTAGGAAAAGTAATGCTGGTTCTCACTGCGTCCTGGAACCTCTTCAAATGCCACAATTTGGCCCTCTCTGCTTTCCTGCGGACTCCATCCTCAAAAGTACCTGTTTTCGCTTTCGGCAACCTCAGGAGCAAAAAAGACAAACGTCCAGGTTTTGCTGCCACAGCAAAGGTGCCAGCGGGGAAAAGTTAAGCTGGTCCTCATTGCCTCCTGGAACCTCTTCAAATGCCACAGACAATTTGGCCCTCTCTGCTTTCCTGCGGACTCCATCCTCAAAAGCACCTGTTTTCGCTTTCGGTAGCCTCCGGAGCAAAAAAGACAAACGTCCAGCTTTTGCTGCCACAGCAAAGGTGCCAGCGGGGAAAAGTAATGCTGGTTCTCACTCCCTCCTGGAACCCTTTCAAATGCCCCAGACAATTTGGCCCTCTCTGCTTTCCTGCGGACTCCATCCTCAAAAGCACCTCTTTTCGCTTTCGGCAACCTCAGGAGCAAAAAAGACAAACGTCCAGCTTTTGCTGCCACAGCAAAGGTGCCAGCGGGGAAAAGTGATGCTGGTTCTCACTGCCTCCTGGAACTGTTTCAAATGCCCCAGACAATTTGGCCCTCTCTGCTTTCCTGCGGACTGCATCCTCAAAAGCACCTGTTTTCGCTTTCGGCAGCCTCCGGAGCAAAAAAGACAAACGTCCAGGTTTTGCTGCCACAGCAAAGGTGCCAGCGGGCAAAAGTAATGCTGGTTCTCACTGCCTCCTGGAACCCTTTCAAATGCCACAGACAATTTGGCCCTCTCTACTTTCCTGCGGACTCCATCCTCAAAAGCACCTGTTTTCGCTTTCGGCAGCCTCCGGAGCAAAAAAGACAAACGTCCAGCTTTTGCTGCCACAGCAAAGGTGCCAGCGGGCAAAAGTAATGCTGGTTCTCACTGCCTCCTGGAACCCTTTCAAATGCCCCAGACAATTTGGCCCTCTCTGCTTTCCTGCGGACTCCATCCTCAAAAGCACCTGTTTTCGCTTTCGGCAGCCTCCAGAGCAAAAAAGACAAACGTCCAGCTTTTGCTGCCACAGCAAAGGTGCCAGCGGGGAAAAGTAATGCTGGTTCTCACTGCCTCCTGGAACTCTTTCAAATGCCCCAGACAATTTGGCCCTCTCTGCTTTCTTGCGGACTGCATCCTCAAAAGCACCTGTTTTCGCTTTCGGCAGCCTCCGGAGCAAAAAAGACAAACGTCCAGCTTTTGCTGCCACAGCAAAGGTGCCAGCGGGGAAAAATAATGCTGGTTCTCACTGCCTCCTGGAACCCTTTCAAATGCCACAGACAATTTGGCCCTCTCTGCTTTCCTGCGGACTCCATCCTCAAAAGCACCTGTTTTCGCTTTCGGCAGCCTCAGGAGCAAAAAAGACAAACGTCCAGCTTTTGCTGCCACAGCAAAGGTGCCAGCGGGCAAAAGTAATGCTGGTTCTCACTGCCTCCTGGAACCCTTTCAAATGCCCCAGACAATTTGGCCCTCTCTGCTTTCCTGCGGACTCCATCCTCAAAAGCACCTCTTTTCGCTTTCGGCAGCCTCCAGAGCAAAAAAGACAAACGTCCAGCTTTTGCTGCCACAGCAAAGGCGCCAGCGGGGAAAAGTAATGCTGGTCCTCATTGCCTCCTGGAACCTCTTCAAAAGCCACAGACAATTTGGCCCTCTCTGCTTTCCTGCGGACTCCATCCTCAAAAGCACCTCTTTTCGCTTTCTGCAACCTCAGGAGCAAAAAAGACAAATGTCCAGCTTTTGCTGCCACAGCAAAAGTGCCAGAGGGGAAAAGTAATGCTGGTTCTCACTACCTCCTAGAACTCTTTCAAATGCCCCAGACAATTTGGCCCTCTCTGCTTTCCTGCGGACTCCATCCTCAAAAGCACCTGTTTTCGCTTTCGGCAGCCTTCGGAGCAAAACCGACAAACGTCCAGCTTTTGCTGCCACAGCAAAGGTGCCAGCCGGGAAAAGTAATGCTGGTTCTCACTGCGTCCTGGAACCTCTTCAAATGCCCCAGACAATTTGGCCCTCTCTGCTTTCCTGCGGACTCCATCCTCAAAAGGTCCTTTTTTCGCTTTCGGCAGCCTCCAGAGCAAAAAAGACAAACGTCCAGCTTTTGCTGCCACAGCAAAGGTGCCAGCGGGGAAAAGTTATGCTGGTCCTCATTGCCTCCTGGAACCTCTTCAAATGCCCCAGACAATTTGGCCCTCTCTGCTTTCCTGCGGACTCCATCCTCAAAAGCACCTGTTTTCGCTTTCGGCAACCTCAGTAACAATAAAGACAAACGTCCAGGATTTCCTGCCACAGCAAAGGTGCCAGCGGGCAAAAGTAATGCTGGTTCTCACTGCCTCCTGGAACTCTTTCAAATGCCCCAGACAATTTGGCCCTCTCTGCTTTCCTGCGGACTCCATCCTCAAAAGCACCTGTTTTCGCTTTCGGCAGCCTCCAGAGCAAAAAAGACAAATGTCCAGCTTTTGCTGCCACAGCAAAGGTGCCAGCGGGGAAAAGTAATGCTGGTTCTCACTACCTCCTGGAACTCTTTCAAATGCCGCAGACAATTTGGCCCTCTCTGCTTTCCTGCGGACTCCATCCTCAAAAGCACCTGTTTTCGCTTTCGGCAGCCTCCAGAGCAAAAAAGACAAACATCCAGGTTTTGCTGCCACAGCAAAGGTGCGAGCTAGGAAAAGTAATGCTGGTTCTCACTGCGTCCTGGAACCTCTTCAAATGCCACAAACAATTTGACCCTCTCTGCTTTCCTGCGGACTCCATCGTCAAAAGCACCTGTTTTCGCTTTCGGCAACCTCAGGAGCAAAAAAGACAAACGTCCAGGTTTTGCTGCCACAGCAAAGGTGCCAGCGGGGAAAAGTTATGCTGGTCCTCATTGCCTCCTGGAACCTCTTCAAATGCCACAGACAATTTGGCCCTCTCTGCTTTCCTGCGGACTCCATCCTCAAAAGCACCTGTTTTCGCTTTCGGCAGCCTCCGGAGCAAAAAAGACAATCGTCCAGCTTTTGCTGCCACAGCAGAGGTGCCACCGGGGAAAAGTAATGCTGGTTCTCACTGCCTCCTGGAACTCTTTCAAATGCCACAGACAATTTGGCCCTCTCTGCTTTCCTGCGGACTCCATCCTCAAAAGCACCTGTTTTCGCTTTCGGCAGCCTCCGGAGCAAAAAAGACAAACGTCCAGGTTTTGCTGCCACAGCAAAGGTGCCACCGGGGAAAAGTAATGCTGGTTCTCACTGCCTCCTGGAACTCTTTTAAATGCCACAGACAATTTGGCCCTCTCTGCTTTCCTGCAAACTCCATCCTCAAAAGCACCTGTTTTCGCTTTCGGCAACCTCAGGAGCAAAAAAGACAAACGTCCAGGTTTTCCTGCCACAGCAAAGGTGCCAGCGGGGAAAAGTAATGCTGGTTCTCACTGCCTCCTGGAACTCTTTCAAATGCCCCAGACAATTTGGCCCTCTCTGCTTTCCTGCGGACTCCATCCTCAAAAGCACCTGTTTTCGCTTTCGGCAGCCTCCGGAGCAAAAAAGACAAACGTCCAGCTTTTGCTGCCACAGCAGAGGTGCCACCGGGGAAAAGTAATGCTGGTTCTCACTGCGTCCTGGAACTCTTTCAAATGCCCCAGACAATTTGGCCCTCTCTGCTTTCCTGCGGACTCCATCCTCAAAAGCACCTGTTTTCGCTTTCGGCAGCCTCTGGAGCAAAAAAGACAAACGTCCAGGTTTTGCTGCCACAGGAAAGGTGCCAGCGGGCAAAAGTAATGCTGGTTCTCACTGCCTCCTGGAACTCTTTCAAATGCCCCAGACCATTTGGCCCTCTCTGCTTTCCTGCGGACTCCATCCTCAAAAGCACCTGTTTTCCCTTTCGGCAGCCTCCAGAGCAAAAAAGACAAACGTCCAGCTTTTGCTGCCACAGCAAAGGTGCCAGCGGGGAAAAGTAATGCTGGTTCTCACTGCCTCCTGGAACTCTTTCAAATGCCCCAGACAATTTGGCCCTCTCTGCTTTCCTGCGGACTCCATCCTCAAAAGCACCTTTTTTCGCTTTCGGCAGCCTCCAGAGCAAAAAAGACAAACGTCCAGCTTTTGCTGCCACAGCAGAGGTGCCACCGGGGAAAAGTAATGCTGGTTCTCACTGCCTCCTGGAACCTCTTCAAATGCCACAGACAATTTGGCCCTCTCTGCTTTCCTGCGGACTCCATCCTCAAAAGCACCTGTTTTCGCTTTCGGCAGCCTCCGGAGCAAAAAAGACAAACGTCCAGCTTTTGCTGCCACAGCAGAGGTGCCACCGGGGAAAAGTAATGCTGGTTCTCACTGCATCCTGGAACTCTTTCAAATGCCACAGACAATTTGGCCCTCTCTGCTTTCCTGCGGACTCCATCCTCAAAAGCACCTGTTTTCGCTTTCGGCAACCTCCGGAGCAAAAAAGACAAACGTCCAGGTTTTCCTGCCACAGCAAAGGTGCCAGCGGGGAAAAGTAATGCTGGTTCTCACTGCCTCCTGGAACTCTTTCAAATGCCCCAGACAATTTGGCCCTCTCTGCTTTCCTGCGGACTCCATCCTCAAAAGCACCTGTTTTCGCTTTCGGCAGCCTCCGGAGCAAAAAAGACAAACGTCCAGCTTTTGCTGCCACAGCAGAGGTGCCAGCGGGGAAAAGTAATGCTGGTTCTCACTGCGTCCTGGAACTCTTTCAAATGCCCCAGACAATTTGGCCCTCTCTGCTTTCCTGCGGACTGCATCCTCAAAAGCACCTGTTTTCGCTTTCGGCAGCCTCCGGAGCAAAAAAGACAAACGTCCAGGTTTTGCTGCCACAGCAAAGGTGCCAGCGGGCAAAAGTAATGCTGGTTCTCACTGCCTCCTGGAACTCTTTCAAATGCCACAGACAATTTGGCCCTCTCTGCTTTCCTGCGGACTCCATCCTCAAAAGCACCTGTTTTCCCTTTCGGCAGCCTCCAGAGCAAAAAAGACAAACGTCCAGCTTTTGCTGCCACAGCAAAGGTGCCAGCTGGGAAAAGTAATGCTGGTTCTCACTGCCTCCTGGAACCCTTTCAAATGCCCCAGACAATTTGGCCCTCTCTGCTTTCCTGCGGACTCCATCCTCAAAAGCACCTGTTTTCGCTTTCGGCAGCCTCCAGAGCAAAAAAGACAAACGTCCAGCTTTTGCTGCCACAGCAAAGGTGCCAGCGGGGAAAAGTAATGCTGGTTCTCACTACCTCCTGGAACTCTTTCAAATGCCACAGACAATTTGGCCCTCTCTGCTTTCCTGCGGACTCCATCCTCAAAAGCACCTGTTTTCGCTTTCGGCAACCTCAGGAGCAAAAAAGACAAATGTCCAGCTTTTGCTGCCACAGCAAAGGTGCCAGCGGGGAAAAGTAATGCTGGTTCTCACTACCTCCTAGAACTCTTTCAAATGCCCCAGACAATTTGGCCCTCTCTGCTTTCCTGCGGACTCCATCCTCAAAAGCACCTGTTTTCGCTTTCGGCAGCCTTCGGAGCAAAACCGACAAACGTCCAGCTTTTGCTGCCACAGCAAAGGTGCCAGCCGGTTAAAGTAATGCTGGTTCTCACTGCGTCCTGGAAGCTCTTCAAATGCCCCAGACAATTTGGCCCTCTCTGCTTTCCTGCGGACTCCATCCTCAAAAGGTCCTTTTTTCGCTTTCGGCAGCCTCAGTAACAATAAAGACAAACGTCCAGGATTTCCTGCCACAGCAAAGGTGCCAGCGGGGAAAAGTAATGCTGGTTCTCACTGCCTCCTGGAACTCTTTCAAATGCCCCCGACAATTTGGCCCTCTCTGCTTTCCTGCGGACTCCATCCTCAAAAGCACCTGTTTTCGCTTTCGGCAACCTCAGGAGCAAAAAAGACAAACGTCCAGGTTTTCCTGCCACAGCAAAGGTGCCAGCGGGGAAAAGTAATGCTGGTTCTCACTGCCTCCTGGAACTCTTTCAAATGCCCCAGACAATTTGGCCCTCTCTGCTTTCCTGCGGACTCCATCCTCAAAAGCACCTGTTTTCGCTTTCGGCAGCCTCCGGAGCAAAAAAGACAAACGTCCAGCTTTTGCTGCCACAGCAGAGGTGCCACCGGGGAAAAGTAATGCTGGTTCTCACTGCCTCCTGGAACTCTTTCAAATGCCACAGACAATTTGGCCCTCTCTGCTTTCCTGCGGACTCCATCCTCAAAAGCACCTGTTTTCGCTTTCGGCAGCCTCCGGAGCAAAAAAGACAAACGTCCAGCTTTTGCTGCCACAGCAAAGGTGCCACCGGGGAAAAGTAATGCTGGTTCTCACTGCCTCCTGGAACTCTTTCAAATGCCACAGACAATTTGGCCCTCTCTGCTTTCCTGCGGACTCCATCCTCAAAAGCACCTGTTTTCGCTTTCGGCAACCTCAGGAGCAAAAAAGACAAACGTCCAGGTTTTCCTGCCACAGCAAAGGTGCCAGCGGGGAAAAGTAATGCTGGTTCTCACTGCCTCCTGGAACTCTTTCAAATGCCCCAGACAATTTGGCCCTCTCTGCTTTCCTGCGGACTCCATCCTCAAAAGCACCTGTTTTCGCTTTCGGCAGCCTCCGGAGCAAAAAAGACAAACGTCCAGCTTTTGCTGCCACAGCAGAGGTGCCACCGGGGAAAAGTAATGCTGGTTCTCACTGCGTCCTGGAACCTCTTCAAATGTCACAGACAATTTGGCCCTCTCTGCTTTCCTGCGGACTGCATCCTCAAAAGCACCTGTTTTCGCTTTCGGCAGCCTCCGGAGCAAAAAAGACAAACGTCCAGGTTTTGCTGCCACAGCAAAGGTGCCAGCGGGGAAAAGTAATGCTGGTTCTCACTGCCTCCTGGAACTCTTTCAAATGCCCCAGACAATTTGGCCCTCTCTGCTTTCCTGCGGACTCCATCCTCAAAAGCACCTGTTTTCCCTTTCGGCAGCCTCCAGAGCAAAAAAGACAAACGTCCAGCTTTTGCTGCCACAGCAAAGGTGCCAGCGGGGAAAAGTAATGCTGGTTCTCACTGCCTCCTGGAACTCTTTCAAATGCCCCAGACAATTTGGCCCTCTCTGCTTTCCTGCGGAGTCCATCCTCAAAAGCACCTGTTTTCGCTTTCGGCAGCCTCCGGAGCAAAAAAGACAAACGTCCAGCTTTTGCTGCCACAGCAGAGGTGCCACCGGGGAAAAGTAATGCTGGTTCTCACTGCCTCCTGGAACTCTTTCAAATGCCACAGACAATTTGGCCCTCTCTGCTTTCCTGCGGACTCCATCCTCAAAAGCACCTGTTTTCGCTTTCGGCAGCCTCCGGAGCAAAAAAGACAAACGTCCAGCTTTTGCTGCCACAGCAGAGGTGCCACCGGGGAAAAGTAATGCTGGTTCTCACTGCCTCCTGGAACTCTTTCAAATGCCCCAGACAATTTGGCCCTCTCTGCTTTCCTGCGGACTCCATCCTCAAAAGCACCTGTTTTCGCTTTCGGCAACCTCCGGAGCAAAAAAGACAAACGTCCAGGTTTTCCTGCCACAGCAAAGGTGCCAGCGGGGAAAAGTAATGCTGGTTCTCACTGCCTCCTGGAACTCTTTCAAATGCCCCAGACAATTTGGCCCTCTCTGCTTTCCTGCGGACTCCATCCTCAAAAGCACCTGTTTTCGCTTTCGGCAGCCTCCGTAGCAAAAAAGACAAACGTCCAGCTTTTGCTGCCACAGCAAAGGTGCCAGCCGGGAAAAGTAATGCTGGTTCTCACTGCCTCCTGGAACCCTTTCAAATGCCCCAGACAATTTGGCCCTCTCTGCTTTCCTGCGGAATCCATCCTCAAAAGCACCTGTTTTCGCTGTCGGCAGCCTCCAGAGCAAAAAAGACAAACGTCCAGCTTTTGCTGCCACAGCAAAGGTGCCAGCGGGGAAAAGTAATGCTGGTTCTCACTACCTCCTGGAACTCTTTCAAATGCCACAGACAATTTGGCCCTCTCTGCTTTCCTGCGGACTCCATCCTCAAAAGCACCTGTTTTCGCTTTCGGCAACCTCAGGAGCAAAAAAGACAAACGTCCAGGTTTTGCTGCCACAGCAAAGGTGCCAGCTAGGAAAAGTAATGCTGGTTCTCACTGCGTCCTGGAACCTCTTCAAATGCCACAATTTGGCCCTCTCTGCTTTCCTGCGGACTCCATCCTCAAAAGTACCTGTTTTCGCTTTCGGCAACCTCAGGAGCAAAAAAGACAAACGTCCAGGTTTTGCTGCCACAGCAAAGGTGCCAGCGGGGAAAAGTTAAGCTGGTCCTCATTGCCTCCTGGAACCTCTTCAAATGCCACAGACAATTTGGCCCTCTCTGCTTTCCTGCGGACTCCATCCTCAAAAGCACCTGTTTTCGCTTTCGGTAGCCTCCGGAGCAAAAAAGACAAACGTCCAGCTTTTGCTGCCACAGCAAAGGTGCCAGCGGGGAAAAGTAATGCTGGTTCTCACTCCCTCCTGGAACCCTTTCAAATGCCCCAGACAATTTGGCCCTCTCTGCTTTCCTGCGGACTCCATCCTCAAAAGCACCTCTTTTCGCTTTCGGCAACCTCAGGAGCAAAAAAGACAAACGTCCAGCTTTTGCTGCCACAGCAAAGGTGCCAGCGGGGAAAAGTGATGCTGGTTCTCACTGCCTCCTGGAACTGTTTCAAATGCCCCAGACAATTTGGCCCTCTCTGCTTTCCTGCGGACTGCATCCTCAAAAGCACCTGTTTTCGCTTTCGGCAGCCTCCGGAGCAAAAAAGACAAACGTCCAGGTTTTGCTGCCACAGCAAAGGTGCCAGCGGGCAAAAGTAATGCTGGTTCTCACTGCCTCCTGGAACCCTTTCAAATGCCCCAGACAATTTGGCCCTCTCTGCTTTCCTGCGGACTCCATCCTCAAAAGCACCTGTTTTCGCTTTCGGCATCCTCCGGAGCAAAAAAGACAAACGTCCAGCTTTTGCTGCAACAGCAGAGGTGCCAGCGGGGAAAAGTAATGCTGGTTCTCACTGCCTCCTGGAACTCTTTCAAATGCCCCAGACAATTTGGCCCTCTCTGCTTTCCTGCGGACTCCATCCTCAAAAGGTCCTTTTTTCGCTTTCGGCAGCCTCCAGAGCAAAAAAGACAAACGTCCAGCTTTTGCTGCCACAGCAAAGGTGCCAGCGGGGAAAAGTAATGCTGGTCCTCATTGCCTCCTGGAACCTCTTCAAAAGCCACAGACAATTTGGCCCTCTCTGCTTTCCTGCGGACTCCATCCTCAAAAGCACCTGTTTTCGCTTTCGGCAGCCTCAGGAGCAAAAAAGACAAATGTCCAGCTTTTGCTGCCACAGCAAAGGTGCCAGCGGGGAAAAGTAATGCTGGTTCTCACTGCCTCCTGGAACCCTTTCAAATGCCACAGACAATTTGGCCCTCTCTGCTTTCCTGCGGTCTCCATCCTCAAAAGCACCTGTTTTCGCTTTCGGCAGCCTCCAGAGCAAAAAAGACAAACGTCCAGCTTTTGCTGCCACAGCAAAGGTGCCAGCGGGGAAAAGTAATGCTGGTTCTCACTACCTCCTGGAACTCTTTCAAATGCCACAGACAATTTGGCCCTCTCTGCTTTCCTGCGGACTCCATCCTCAAAAGCACCTTTTTTCGCTTTCGGCAGCCTCCAGAGCAAAAAAGACAAACGTCCAGGTTTTGCTGCCACAGCAAAGGTGCCAGCTAGGAAAAGTAATGCTGGTTCTCACTGCGTCCTTTAACCTCTTCAAATGCCACAGACAATTTGGCCCTCTCTGCTTTCCTGCGGACTCCATCGTCAAAAGTACCTCTTTTCGCTTTCGGCAGCCTCCGGAGCAAAAAAGACAAACGTCCAGGTTTTGCTGCCACAGCAAAGGTGCCAGCGGGGAAAAGTTATGCTGGTCCTCATTGCCTCCTGGAACCTCTTCAAATGCCACAGACAATTTGGCCCTCTCTGCTTTCCTGCGGACTCCATCCTCAAAAGCACCTGTTTTCGCTTTCGGCAACCTCAGGAGCAAAAAAGACAAACGTCCAGGTTTTCCTGCCACAGCAAAGGTGCCAGCGGGCAAAAGTAATGCTGGTCCTCATTGCCTCCTGGAACCTCTTCAAAAGCCACAGACAATTTGGCCCTCTCTGCTTTCCTGCGGACTCCATCCTCAAAAGCACCTGTTTTCGCTTTCGGCAGCCTCAGGAGCAAAAAAGACAAATGTCGAGCTTTTGCTGCCACAGCAAAGGTGCCAGCGGGCAAAAGTAATGCTGGTTCTCACTGCCTCCTGGAACTCTTTCAAATGCCCCAGACAATTTGGCCCTCTCTGCTTTCCTGCGGACTCCATCCTCAAAAGCACCTGTTTTCGCTTTCGGCAGCCTCAGGAGCAAAAAAGACAAACGTCCAGCTTTTGCTGCCACAGCAGAGGTGCCACCGGGGAAAAGTAATGCTGGTTCTCACTGCGTCCTGGAAATCTTTCAAATGCCCCAGACAATTTGGCCCTCTCTGCTTTCCTGCGGACTCCATCCTCAAAAGCACCTGTTTTCGCTTTCGGCAACCTCCGGAGCAAAAAAGACAAACGTCCAGCTTTTGCTGCCACAGCAAAGGTGCCAGCCGGGAAAAGTAATGCTGGTTCTCACTGCCTCCTGGAACCCTTTCAAATGCCACAGACAATTTGGCCCTCTCTGCTTTCCTGCGGACTCCATCCTCAAAAGCACCTGTTTTCGCTTTCGGCAGCCTCCGGAGCAAAAAAGACAAACGTCCAGCTTTTGCTGCCACAGCAAAGGTGCCAGCGGGGAAAAGTAATGCTGGTCCTCATTGCCTCCTGGAACCTCTTCAAATGCTACGGACAATTTGGCCCTCTCTGCTTTCCTGCGGACTCCATCCTCAAAAGCACCTGTTTTCGCTTTCGGCAACCTCAGGAGCAAAAAAGACAAACGTCCAGCTTTTGCTGCCACAGCAAAGGTGCCAGCGGGGAAAAGTGATGCTGGTCCTCATTGCCTCCTGGAACCTCTTCAAATGCCACAGACAATTTGGCCCTCTCTGCTTTCCTGCGGACTCCATCCTCAAAAGCACCTGTTTTCGCTTTCGGCAGCCTCCGGAGCAAAAAAGACAAACGTCCAGCTTTTGCTGCCACAGCAAAGGTGCCAGCGGGGAAAAGTAATGCTGGTCTTCATTGCCTCCTGGAACCTCTTCAAAAGCCACAGACAATTTGGCCCTCTCTGCTTTCCTGCGGACTCCATCCTCAAAAGCACCTGTTTTCGCTTTCGGCAAACTCAGGAGCAAAAAAGACAAACGTCCAGCTTTTGCTGCCACAGCAAAGGTGCCAGCCGGGAAAAGTAATGCTGGTTCTCACTGCCTCCTGGAACCCTTTCAAATGCCCCAGACTATTTGGCCCTCTCTGCTTTCCTGCGGACTCCATCCTCAAAAGCACCTGTTTTCGCTTTCGGCAGCCTCCGGAGCAAAAAAGACAAACGTCCAGCTTTTGCTGCCGCAGCAAAGGTGCCAGCGGGGAAAAGTAATGCTGGTCCTCATTGCCTCCTGGAACCTCTTCAAATGCCACAGACAATTTGGCCCTCTCTGCTTTCCTGCGGACTCCATCCTCAAAAGCACCTGTTTTCGCTTTCGGCAACCTCAGGAGCAAAAAAGACAAACGTCCAGCTTTTGCTGCCACAGCAAAGGTGCCAGCGGGGAAAAGTGATGCTGGTTCTCACTGCCTCCTGGAACTCTTTCAAATGCCCCAGACAATTTGGCCCTCTCTGCTTTCCTGCGGACTGCATCCTCAAAAGCATTTGTTTTCGCTTTCGGCAGCCTCGGGAGCAAAAAAGACAAACGTCCAGCTTTTGCTGCCACAGCAAAGGTGCCAGCGGGCAAAAGTAATGCTGGTTCTCACTGCCTCCTGGAACCCTTTCAAATGCCCCAGACTATTTGGCCCTCTCTGCTTTCCTGCGGACTCCATCCTCAAAAGCACCTGTTTTCGCTTTCGGCAGCCTCCGGAGCAAAAAAGACAAACGTCCAGCTTTTGCTGCCGCAGCAAAGGTGCCAGCGGGGAAAAGTAATGCTGGTTCTCACTGCCTCCTGGAACTCTTTCAAATGCCCCAGACAATTTGGCCCTCTCTGCTTTCCTGCGGACTCCATCCTCAAAAGCACCTGTTTTCGCTTTCGGCAACCTCCGGAGCAAAAAAGACAAACGTCCAGCTTTTGCTGCCACAGCAAAGGTGCCAGCCGGGAAAAGTAATGCTGGTTCTCACTGCGTCCTGGAACCCTTTCAAATGCCCCAGACTATTTGGCCCACTCTGCTTTCCTGCGGACTCCATCCTCAAAAGCACCTGTTTTCGCTTTCGGCAGCCTCCGGAGCAAAAAAGACAAATGTCCAGCTTTTGCTGCCACAGCAAAGGTGCCAGCGGGGAAAAGTAATGCTGGTTCTCACTGCCTCCTGGAACCCTTTCAAATGCCCCAGACAATTTGGCCCTCTCTGCTTTCCTGCGGACTCCATCCTCAAAAGCACCTGTTTTCGCTTTCGGCAGCCTCCGGAGCAAAAAAGACAAACGTCCAGGTTTTGCTGCCACAGCAAAGGTGCCAGCCGGGAAAAGTAATGCTGGTTCTCACTGCGTCCTGGAACCCTTTCAAATGCCCCAGACTATTTGGCCCTCTCTGCTTTCCTGCGGACTCCATCCTCAAAAGCACCTTTTTTCGCTTTCGGCATCCTCCAGAGCAAAAAAGACAAACGTCCAGCTTTTGCTGCCACAGCAAAGGTGCCAGCAAGGAAAGGTAATGCTGGTTCTCACTGCCTCCTGGAACTCTTTCAAATGCCACAGACAATTTGGCCCTCTCTGCTTTCCTGCGGACTCCATCCTCAAAAGCACCTCTTTTCGCTTTCGGCAGCCTCCGGAGCAAAAAAGACAAACGTCCAGCTTTTGCTGCCACAGCAAAGGTGCCAGCGGGGAAAAGTGATGCTGGTTCTCACTGCCTCCTGGAACTCTTTCAAATGCCCCAGACAATTTGGCCCTCTCTGCTTTCCTGCGGACTGCATCCTCAAAAGCACCCGTTTTCGCTTTCGGCAGCCTCCGGAGCAAAAAAGACAAACGTCCAGGTTTTGCTGCCACAGCAAAGGTGCCAGCGGGGAAAAGTAATGCTGGTTCTCACTGCCTCCTGGAACTCTTTCAAATGCCCCAGACAATTTGGCCCTCTCTGCTTTCCTGCGGACTCCATCCTCAAAAGCACCTGTTTTCGCTTTCGGCAACCTCAGGAGCAAAAAAGACAAACGTCCAGCTTTTGCTGCCACAGCAAAGGTGCCAGCCGGGAAAAGTAATGCTGGTTCTCACTGCGTCCTGGAACCCTTTCAAATGCCCCAGACTATTTGGCCCTCTCTGCTTTCCTGCGGACTCCATCCTCAAAAGCACCTGTTTTCGCTTTCGGCAGCCTCCGGAGCAAAAAAGACAAATGTCCAGCTTTTGCTGCCACAGCAAAGGTGCCAGCGGGGAAAAGTAATGCTGGTTCTCACTGCCTCCTGGAACCCTTTCAAATGCCCCAGACAATTTGGCCCTCTCTGCTTTCCTGCGGACTCCATCCTCAAAAGCACCTGTTTTCGCTTTCGGCAGCCTCCGGAGCAAAAAAGACAAACGTCCAGCTTTTGCTGCCACAGCAAAGGTGCCAGCCGGGAAAAGTAATGCTGGTTCTCACTGCGTCCTGGAACCCTTTCAAATGCCCCAGACTATTTGGCCCTCTCTGCTTTCCTGCGGACTCCATCCTCAAAAGCACCTTTTTTCGCTTTCGGCAGCCTCCAGAGCAAAAAAGACAAACGTCCAGCTTTTGCTGCCACAGCAAAGGTGCCAGCCGGGAAAAGTAATGCTGGTCCTCATTGCCTCCTGGAACCCTTTCAAATGCCCCAGACAATTTGGCCCTCTCTGCTTTCCTGCGGACTCCATCCTCAAAAGCACCTGTTTTCGCTTTCAGCAACCTCAGGAGCAAAAAAGACAAATGTCCAGCTTTTGCTGCCACAGCAAAGGTGCCAGCGGGGAAAAGTAATGCTGGTTCTCACTGCCTCCTGGAACCCTTTCAAATGCCCCAGACTATTTGGCCCTCTCTGCTTTCCTGCGGACTCCATCCTCAAAAGCACCTGTTTTCGCTTTCGGCAGCCTCAGGAGCAAAAAAGACAAACGTCCAGCTTTTGCTGCCACAGCAAAGGTGCCAGCAAGGAAAAGTAATGCTGGTTCTCACTGCCTCCTGGAACTCTTTCAAATGCCACAGACAATTTGGCCCTCTCTGCTTTCCTGCGGACTCCATCCTCAAAAGCACCTCTTTTCGCTTTCGGCAGCCTCCAGAGCAAAAAAGACAAACGTCCAGCTTTTGCTGCCACAGCAAAGGTGCCAGCGGGCAAAAGTAATGCTGGTTCTCACTGCCTCCTGGAACCCTTTCAAATGCCCCAGACAATTTGGCCCTCTCTGCTTTCCTGCGGACTCCATCCTCAAAAGCACCTGTTTTCGCTTTCGGCAGCCTCCAGAGCAAAAAAACAAACGTCCAGCTTTTGCTGCCACAGCAAAGGTGCCAGCAAGGAAAAGTAATGCTGGTTCTCACTGCCTCCTGGAACTCTTTCAAATGCCCCAGACAATTTGGCCCTCTCTGCTTTCCTGCGGACTCCATCCTCAAAAGCACCTGTTTTCGCTTTCGGCAACCTCCGGAGCAAAAAAGACAAACGTCCAGCTTTTGCTGCCACAGCAAAGGTGCCAGCGGGGAAAAGTAATGCTGGTTCTCACTGCCTCCTGGAACCCTTTCAAATGCCCCAGACAATTTGGCCCTCTCTGCTTTCCTGCGGACTCCATCCTCAAAAGCACCTGTTTTCGCTTTCGGCAGCCTCCGGAGCAAAAAAGACAAACGTCCAGCTTTTGCTGCCACAGCAAAGGTGCCAGCGGGGAAAAGTGATGCTGGTCCTCATTGCCTCCTGGAACCTCTTCAAATGCCACAGACAATTTGGCCCTCTCTGCTTTCCTGCGGACTGCATCCTCAAAAGCACCTGTTTTCGCTTTCGGCAGCCTCCGGAGCAAAAAAGACAAACGTCCAGCTTTTGCTGCCACAGCAAAGGTGCCAGCCGGGAAAAGTAATGCTGGTTCTCACTGCGTCCTGGAACCCTTTCAAATGCCCCAGACAATTTGGCCCTCTCTGCTTTCCTGCGGACTCCATCCTCAAAAGCACCTGTTTTCGCTTTCGGCAGCCTCCAGAGCAAAAAAGACAAACGTCCAGCTTTTGCTGCCACAGCAAAGGTGCCAGCCGGGAAAAGTAATGCTGGTTCTCACTACCTCCTAGAACTCTTTCAAATGCCCCAGACAATTTGGCCCTCTCTGCTTTCCTGCGGACTCCATCCTCAAAAGCACCTGTTTTCGCTTTCGGCAACCTCCGGAGCAAAAAAGACAAACGTCCAGCTTTTGCTGCCACAGCAAAGGTGCCAGCCGGGAAAAGTAATGCTGGTTCTCACTGCGTCCTGGAACCCTTTCAAATGCCCCAGACTATTTGGCCCTCTCTGCTTTCCTGCGGACTCCATCCTCAAAAGCACCTGTTTTCGCTTTCGGCAGCCTCCGGAGCAAAAAAGACAAACGTCCAGCTTTTGCTGCCACAGCAGAGGTGCCAGCGGGGAAAAGTAATGCTGGTCCTCATTGCCTCCTGGAACCTCTTCAAATGCCACAGACAATTTGGCCCTCTCTGCTTTCCTGCGGACTCCATCCTCAAAAGCACCTGTTTTCGCTTTCGGCAACCTCAGGAGCAAAAAAGACAAACGTCCAGCTTTTGCTGCCACAGCAAAGGTGCCAGCGGGGAAAAGTGATGCTGGTTCTCACTGCCTCCTGGAACTCTTTCAAATGCCCCAGACAATTTGGCCCTCTCTGCTTTCCTGCGGACTGCATCCTCAAAAGCACCCTTTTTCGCTTTCGGCAGCCTCCGGAGCAAAAAAGACAAACGTCCAGGTTTTGCTGCCACAGCAAAGGTGCCAGCGGGGAAAAGTAATGCTGGTTCTCCCGGCCTCCTGGAACCCTTTCAAATGCCACAGACAATTTGGCCCTCTCTACTTTCCTGCGGACTCCATCCTCAAAAGCACCTGTTTTCGCTTTCGGCAGCCTCCGGAGCAAAAAAGACAAACGTCCAGCTTTTGCTGCCACAGCAAAGGTGCCAGCGGGGAAAAGTTATGCTGGTCCTCATTGCCTCCTGGAACCTCTTCAAATGCCACAGACAATTTGGCCCTCTCTGCTTTCCTGCGGACTCCATCCTCAAAAGCACCTGTTTTCGCTTTCGGCAACCTCAGGAGCAAAAAAGACAAACGTCCAGGTTTTCCTGCCACAGCAAAGGTGCCAGCGGGGAAAAGTAATGCTGGTTCTCACTGCCTCCTGGAACTCTTTCAAATGCCCCAGACAATTTGGCCCTCTCTGCTTTCCTGCGGACTCCATCCTCAAAAGCACCTGTTTTCGCTTTCGGCAGCCTCCGGAGCAAAAAAGACAAACGTCCAGCTTTTGCTGCCACAGCAAAGGTGCCAGCGGGGAAAAGTAATGCTGGTCCTCATTGCCTCCTGGAACCTCTTCAAATGCCACAGACAATTTGGCCCTCTCTGCTTTCCTGCGGACTCCATCCTCAAAAGCACCTGTTTTCGCTTTCGGCAACCTCAGGAGCAAAAAAGACAAACGTCCAGCTTTTGCTGCCACAGCAAAGGTGCCAGCGGGGAAAAGTGATGCTGGTCCTCATTGCCTCCTGGAACCTCTTCAAATGCCACAGACAATTTGGCCCTCTCTGCTTTCCTGCGGACTCCATCCTCAAAAGCACCTGTTTTCGCTTTCGGCAACCTCAGGAACAATAAAGACAAACGTCCACCTTTTCCTGCCACAGCAAAGGTGCCAGCGGGCAAAAGTAATGCTGGTTCTCACTGCCTCCTAGAACTCTTTCAAATGCCCCAGACAATTTGGCCCTCTCTGCTTTCCTGCGGACTGCATCCTCAAAAGCACCTGTTTTCGCTTTCGGCAGCCTCCGGAGCAAAAAAGACAAACGTCCAGCTTTTGCTGCCACAGCAAAGGTGCCAGCGGAGAAAAGTAATGCTGGTTCTCACTGCCTCCTGGAACTCTTTCAAATGCCCCAGACAATTTGGCCCTCTCTGCTTTCCTGCGGACTCCATCCTCAAAAGCACCTGTTTTCGCTTTCGGCAGCCTCAGGAGCAAAAAAGACAAACGTCCAGCTTTTGCTGCCATAGCAAAGGTGCCAGCCGGGAAAAGTAATGCTGGTTCTCACTGCCTCCTGGAACCCTTTCAAATGCCCCAGACAATTTGGCCCTCTCTGCTTTCCTGCGGACTCCATCCTCAAAAGCACCTGTTTTCGCTTTCGGCAGCCTCCAGAGCAAAAAAGACAAACGTCCAGCTTTTGCTGCCACAGCAAAGGTGCCAGCCGGGAAAAGTAATGCTGGTTCTCACTGCGTCCTGGAACCCTTTCAAATGCCCCAGACTATTTGGCCCTCTCTGCTTTCCTGCGGACTCCATCCTCAAAAGCACCTGTTTTCGCTTTCGGCAGCCTCCGGAGCAAAAAAGACAAACGTCGACGTTTTGCTGCCACAGCAAAGGTGCCAGCGGGCAAAAGTAATGCTGGTTCTCACTGCCTCCTGGAACTCTTTCAAATGCCCCAGACAATTTGGCCCTCTCTGCTTTCCTGCGGACTGCATCCTCAAAAGCACCTGTTTTCGCTTTCGGCAGCCTCCGGAGCAAAAAAGACAAACGTCCAGCTTTTGCTGCCACAGCAAAGGTGCCAGCGGGCAAAAGTAATGCTGGTTCTCACTGCCTCCTGGAACTCTTTCAAATGCCCCAGTCAATTTGGCCCTCTCTGCTTTCCTGCGGACTCCATCCTCAAAAGCACCTGTTTTCGCTTTCGGCAGCCTCCGGAGCAAAAAAGACAAACGTCCAGCTTTTGCTGCCACAGCAAAGGTGCCAGCGGAGAAAAGTAATGCTGGTTCTCACTGCCTCCTGGAACTCTTTCAAATGCCCCAGACAATTTGGCCCTCTCTGCTTTCCTGCGGACTCCATCCTCAAAAGCACCTGTTTTCGCTTTCGGCAGCCTCAGGAGCAAAAAAGACAAACGTCCAGCTTTTGCTGCCACAGCAAAGGTGCCAGCCGGGAAAAGTAATGCTGGTTCTCACTGCCTCCTTGAACCCTTTCAAATGCCACAGACAATTTGGCCCTCTCTGCTTTCCTGCGGACTCCATCCTCAAAAGCACCTGTTTTCGCTTTCGGCAGCCTCCAGAGCAAAAAAGACAAACGTCCAGCTTTTGCTGCCACAGCAAAGGTGCCAGCGGGGAAAAGTAATGCTGGTTCTCACTACCTCCTGGAACTCTTTCAAATGCCCCAGACAATTTGGCCCTCTCTGCTTTCCTGCGGACTCCATCCTCAAAAGCACCTTTTTCCGATTTCGGCAGCCTCCAGAGCAAAAAAGACAAACGTGCAGGTTTTGCTGCCACAGCAAAGGTGCCAGCTAGGAAAAGTAATGCTGGTTCTCACTGCGTCCTGGAACCTCTTCAAATGCCACAGACAATTTGGCCCTCTCTGCTTTCCTGCGGACTCCATCCTCAAAAGTACCTGTTTTCGCTTTCGGCAACCTCAGGAGCAAAAAAGACAAACGTCCAGCTTTTGCTGCCACAGCAAAGGTGCCAGCGGGGAAAAGTTATACTGGTCCTCATTGCCTCCTGGAACCTCTTCAAATGCCACAGACAATTTGGCCCTCTCTGCTTTCCTGCGGACTCCATCCTCAAAAGCACCTGTTTTCGCTTTCGGCAACCTCAGGAGCAAAAAAGACAAACGTCCAGGTTTTCCTGCCACAGCAAAGGTGCCAGCGGGCAAAAGTAATGCTGGTTCTCACTGCCTCCTGGAACTCTTTCAAATGCCCCAGACAATTTGGCCCTCTCTGCTTTCCTGCGGACTCCATCCTCAAAAGCACCTGTTTTCGCTTTCGGCAGCCTCAGGAGCAAAAAAGACAAACGTCCAGCTTTTGCTGCCACAGCAGAGGTGCCAGCCAAGAAAAGTAATGCTGGTTCTCACTGCCTCCTGGAACTCTTTCAAATGCCCCAGACAATTTGGCCCTCTCTGCTTTCCTGCGGACTCCATCCTCAAAAGCACCTGTTTTCGCTTTCGGCATCCTCAGGAGCAAAAAAGACAAACGTCCAGCTTTTGCTGCCACAGCAAAGGTGCCAGCGGGGAAAAGTGATGCTGGTCCTCATTGCCTCCTGGAACCTCTTCAAAAGCCACAGACAATTTGGCCCTCTCTGCTTTCCTGCAGACTCCATCCTCAAAAGCACCTGTTTTCGCTATCGGCAACCTCAGGAGCAAAAAAGACAAACGTCCAGCTTTTGCTGCCACAGCAAAGGTGCCAGTGGGCAAAAGTAATGCTGATTCTCACTGCCTCCTGGAACTCTTTCAAATGCCCCAGACAATTTGGCCCTCTCTGCTTTCCTGCGGACTCCATCCTCAAAAGCACCTGTTTTCGCTTTCGGCATCCTCAGGAGCAAAAAAGACAAACGTCCAGCTTTTGCTGCCACAGCAGAGGTGCCAGCGGGGAAAAGTAATGCTGGTTCTCACTGCCTCCTGGAACCCTTTCAAATGCCCCAGACAATTTGGCCCTCTCTGCTTTCCTGCGGACTCCATCCTCAAAAGCACCTGTTTTCGCTTTCGGCAGCCTCCAGAGCAAAAAAGACAAACGTCCAGCTTTTGCTGCCACAGCAAAGGTGCCAGCGGGGAAAAGTAATGCTGGTTCTCACTACCTCCTAGATCTCTTTCAAATGCCCCAGACAATTTGGCCCTCTCTGCTTTCCTGCGGACTCCATCCTCAAAAGCACCTGTTTTCGCTTTCGGCAACCTCCGGAGCAAAAAAGACAAACGTCCAGCTTTTGCTGCCACAGCAAAGGTGCCAGCCGGGAAAAGTAATGCTGGTTCTCACTGCGTCCTGGAACCCTTTCAAATGCCCCAGACTATTTGGCCCTCTCTGCTTTCTTGCGGACTCCATCCTCAAAAGCACCTGTTTTCGCTTTCGGCAGCCTCCGGAGCAAAAAAGACAAACGTCCAGCTTTTGCTGCCACAGCAAAGGTGCCAGCGGGGAAAAGTAATGCTGGTCCTCATTGCCTCCTGGAACCTCTTCAAATGCCACAGACAATTTGGCCCTCTCTGCTTTCCTGCGGACTCCATCCTCAAAAGCACCTGTTTTCGCTTTCGGCAACCTCAGGAGCAAAAAAGACAAACGTCCACCTTTTGCTGCCACAGCAAAGGTGTCAGCGGGGAAAAGTAATGCTGGTCCTCATTGCCTCCTGGAACCTCTTCAAATGCCACAGACAATTTGGCCCTCTCTGCTTTCCTGCGGACTCCATCCTCAAAAGCACCTGTTTTCGCTTTCGGCAACATCAGGAACAATAAAGACAAACGTCCAGGTTTTCCTGCCACAGCAAAGGTGCCAGCGGGCAAAAGTAATGCTGGTTCTCACTGCCTCCTGGAACTCTTTCAAATGCCCCAGACAATTTGGCCCTCTCTGCTTTCCTGCGGACTCCATCCTCAAAAGCACCTGTTTTCGCTTTCGGCAGCCTCCGGAGCAAAAAAGACAAATGTCCAGCTTTTGCTGCCACAGCAAAGGTGCCAGCGGGGAAAAGTAATGCTGGTTCTCACTGCCTCCTGGAACCTCTTCAAATGCCCCAGACAATTTGGCCCTCTCTGCTTTCCTGCGGACTCCATCCTCAAAAGCACCTGTTTTCGCTTTCGGCAGCCTCCGGAGCAAAAAAGACAAACGTCCAGGTTTTGCTGCCACAGCAAAGGTGCCAGCCGGGAAAAGTAATGCTGGTTCTCACTGCGTCCTGGAACCCTTTCAAATGCCCCAGACTATTTGGCCCTCTCTGCTTTCCTGCGGACTCCATCCTCAAAAGCACCTTTTTTCGCTTTCGGCATCCTCCAGAGCAAAAAAGACAAACGTCCAGCTTTTGCTGCCACAGCAAAGGTGCCAGCAAGGAAAGGTAATGCTGGTTCTCACTGCCTCCTGGAACTCTTTCAAATGCCACAGACAATTTGGCCCTCTCTGCTTTCCTGCGGACTCCATCCTCAAAAGCACCTCTTTTCGCTTTCGGCAGCCTCCGGAGCAAAAAAGACAAACGTCCAGCTTTTGCTGCCACAGCAAAGGTGCCAGCGGGGAAAAGTGATGCTGGTTCTCACTGCCTCCTGGAACTCTTTCAAATGCCCCAGACAATTTGGCCCTCTCTGCTTTCCTGCGGACTGCATCCTCAAAAGCACCCGTTTTCGCTTTCGGCAGCCTCCGGAGCAAAAAAGACAAACGTCCAGGTTTTGCTGCCACAGCAAAGGTGCCAGCGGGGAAAAGTAATGCTGGTTCTCACTGCCTCCTGGAACTCTTTCAAATGCCCCAGACAATTTGGCCCTCTCTGCTTTCCTGCGGACTCCATCCTCAAAAGCACCTGTTTTCGCTTTCGGCAACCTCAGGAGCAAAAAAGACAAACGTCCAGCTTTTGCTGCCACAGCAAAGGTGCCAGCCGGGAAAAGTAATGCTGGTTCTCACTGCGTCCTGGAACCCTTTCAAATGCCCCAGACTATTTGGCCCTCTCTGCTTTCCTGCGGACTCCATCCTCAAAAGCACCTGTTTTCGCTTTCGGCAGCCTCCGGAGCAAAAAAGACAAATGTCCAGCTTTTGCTGCCACAGCAAAGGTGCCAGCGGGGAAAAGTAATGCTGGTTCTCACTGCCTCCTGGAACCCTTTCAAATGCCCCAGACAATTTGGCCCTCTCTGCTTTCCTGCGGACTCCATCCTCAAAAGCACCTGTTTTCGCTTTCGGCAGCCTCCGGAGCAAAAAAGACAAACGTCCAGCTTTTGCTGCCACAGCAAAGGTGCCAGCCGGGAAAAGTAATGCTGGTTCTCACTGCGTCCTGGAACCCTTTCAAATGCCCCAGACTATTTGGCCCTCTCTGCTTTCCTGCGGACTCCATCCTCAAAAGCACCTTTTTTCGCTTTCGGCAGCCTCCAGAGCAAAAAAGACAAACGTCCAGCTTTTGCTGCCACAGCAAAGGTGCCAGCCGGGAAAAGTAATGCTGGTCCTCATTGCCTCCTGGAACCCTTTCAAATGCCCCAGACAATTTGGCCCTCTCTGCTTTCCTGCGGACTCCATCCTCAAAAGCACCTGTTTTCGCTTTCAGCAACCTCAGGAGCAAAAAAGACAAATGTCCAGCTTTTGCTGCCACAGCAAAGGTGCCAGCGGGGAAAAGTAATGCTGGTTCTCACTGCCTCCTGGAACCCTTTCAAATGCCCCAGACAATTTGGCCCTCTCTGCTTTCCTGCGGACTCCATCCTCAAAAGCACCTGTTTTCGCTTTCGGCAGCCTCAGGAGCAAAAAAGACAAACGTCCAGCTTTTGCTGCCACAGCAAAGGTGCCAGCAAGGAAAAGTAATGCTGGTTCTCACTGCCTCCTGGAACTCTTTCAAATGCCACAGACAATTTGGCCCTCTCTGCTTTCCTGCGGACTCCATCCTCAAAAGCACCTCTTTTCGCTTTCGGCAGCCTCCAGAGCAAAAAAGACAAACGTCCAGCTTTTGCTGCCACAGCAAAGGTGCCAGCGGGCAAAAGTAATGCTGGTTCTCACTGCCTCCTGGAACCCTTTCAAATGCCCCAGACAATTTGGCCCTCTCTGCTTTCCTGCGGACTCCATCCTCAAAAGCACCTGTTTTCGCTTTCGGCAGCCTCCAGAGCAAAAAAACAAACGTCCAGCTTTTGCTGCCACAGCAAAGGTGCCAGCAAGGAAAAGTAATGCTGGTTCTCACTGCCTCCTGGAACTCTTTCAAATGCCCCAGACAATTTGGCCCTCTCTGCTTTCCTGCGGACTCCATCCTCAAAAGCACCTGTTTTCGCTTTCGGCAACCTCCGGAGCAAAAAAGACAAACGTCCAGCTTTTGCTGCCACAGCAAAGGTGCCAGCGGGGAAAAGTAATGCTGGTTCTCACTGCCTCCTGGAACCCTTTCAAATGCCCCAGACAATTTGGCCCTCTCTGCTTTCCTGCGGACTCCATCCTCAAAAGCACCTGTTTTCGCTTTCGGCAGCCTCCGGAGCAAAAAAGACAAACGTCCAGCTTTTGCTGCCACAGCAAAGGTGCCAGCGGGGAAAAGTGATGCTGGTCCTCATTGCCTCCTGGAACCTCTTCAAATGCCACAGACAATTTGGCCCTCTCTGCTTTCCTGCGGACTGCATCCTCAAAAGCACCTGTTTTCGCTTTCGGCAGCCTCCGGAGCAAAAAAGACAAACGTCCAGCTTTTGCTGCCACAGCAAAGGTGCCAGCCGGGAAAAGTAATGCTGGTTCTCACTGCGTCCTGGAACCCTTTCAAATGCCCCAGACAATTTGGCCCTCTCTGCTTTCCTGCGGACTCCATCCTCAAAAGCACCTGTTTTCGCTTTCGGCAGCCTCCAGAGCAAAAAAGACAAACGTCCAGCTTTTGCTGCCACAGCAAAGGTGCCAGCCGGGAAAAGTAATGCTGGTTCTCACTACCTCCTAGAACTCTTTCAAATGCCCCAGACAATTTGGCCCTCTCTGCTTTCCTGCGGACTCCATCCTCAAAAGCACCTGTTTTCGCTTTCGGCAACCTCCGGAGCAAAAAAGACAAACGTCCAGCTTTTGCTGCCACAGCAAAGGTGCCAGCCGGGAAAAGTAATGCTGGTTCTCACTGCGTCCTGGAACCCTTTCAAATGCCCCAGACTATTTGGCCCTCTCTGCTTTCCTGCGGACTCCATCCTCAAAAGCACCTGTTTTCGCTTTCGGCAGCCTCCGGAGCAAAAAAGACAAACGTCCAGCTTTTGCTGCCACAGCAGAGGTGCCAGCGGGGAAAAGTAATGCTGGTCCTCATTGCCTCCTGGAACCTCTTCAAATGCCACAGACAATTTGGCCCTCTCTGCTTTCCTGCGGACTCCATCCTCAAAAGCACCTGTTTTCGCTTTCGGCAACCTCAGGAGCAAAAAAGACAAACGTCCAGCTTTTGCTGCCACAGCAAAGGTGCCAGCGGGGAAAAGTGATGCTGGTTCTCACTGCCTCCTGGAACTCTTTCAAATGCCCCAGACAATTTGGCCCTCTCTGCTTTCCTGCGGACTGCATCCTCAAAAGCACCCTTTTTCGCTTTCGGCAGCCTCCGGAGCAAAAAAGACAAACGTCCAGGTTTTGCTGCCACAGCAAAGGTGCCAGCGGGGAAAAGTAATGCTGGTTCTCCCGGCCTCCTGGAACCCTTTCAAATGCCACAGACAATTTGGCCCTCTCTACTTTCCTGCGGACTCCATCCTCAAAAGCACCTGTTTTCGCTTTCGGCAGCCTCCGGAGCAAAAAAGACAAACGTCCAGCTTTTGCTGCCACAGCAAAGGTGCCAGCGGGGAAAAGTTATGCTGGTCCTCATTGCCTCCTGGAACCTCTTCAAATGCCACAGAAAATTTGGCCCTCTCTGCTTTCCTGCGGACTCCATCCTCAAAAGCACCTGTTTTCGCTTTCGGCAACCTCAGGAGCAAAAAAGACAAACGTCCAGGTTTTCCTGCCACAGCAAAGGTGCCAGCGGGGAAAAGTAATGCTGGTTCTCACTGCCTCCTGGAACTCTTTCAAATGCCCCAGACAATTTGGCCCTCTCTGCTTTCCTGCGGACTCCATCCTCAAAAGCACCTGTTTTCGCTTTCGGCATCCTCAGGAGCAAAAAAGACAAACGTCCAGCTTTTGCTGCCACAGCAAAGGTGCCAGCGGGGAAAAGTAATGCTGGTCCTCATTGCCTCCTGGAACCTCTTCAAATGCCACAGACAATTTGGCCCTCTCTGCTTTCCTGCGGACTCCATCCTCAAAAGCACCTGTTTTCGCTTTCGGCAACCTCAGGAGCAAAAAAGACAAACGTCCAGCTTTTGCTGCCACAGCAAAGGTGCCAGCGGGGAAAAGTGATGCTGGTCCTCATTGCCTCCTGGAACCTCTTCAAATGCCACAGACAATTTGGCCCTCTCTGCTTTCCTGCGGACTCCATCCTCAAAAGCACCTGTTTTCGCTTTCGGCAACCTCAGGAACAATAAAGACAAACGTCCACCTTTTCCTGCCACAGCAAAGGTGCCAGCGGGCAAAAGTAATGCTGGTTCTCACTGCCTCCTAGAACTCTTTCAAATGCCCCAGACAATTTGGCCCTCTCTGCTTTCCTGCGGACTGCATCCTCAAAAGCACCTGTTTTCGCTTTCGGCAGCCTCCGGAGCAAAAAAGACAAACGTCCAGCTTTTGCTGCCACAGCAAAGGTGCCAGCGGAGAAAAGTAATGCTGGTTCTCACTGCCTCCTGGAACTCTTTCAAATGCCCCAGACAATTTGGCCCTCTCTGCTTTCCTGCGGACTCCATCCTCAAAAGCACCTGTTTTCGCTTTCGGCAGCCTCAGGAGCAAAAAAGACAAACGTCCAGCTTTTGCTGCCATAGCAAAGGTGCCAGCCGGGAAAAGTAATGCTGGTTCTCACTGCCTCCTGGAACCCTTTCAAATGCCCCAGACAATTTGGCCCTCTCTGCTTTCCTGCGGACTCCATCCTCAAAAGCACCTGTTTTCGCTTTCGGCAGCCTCCAGAGCAAAAAAGACAAACGTCCAGCTTTTGCTGCCACAGCAAAGGTGCCAGCCGGGAAAAGTAATGCTGGTTCTCACTGCGTCCTGGAACCCTTTCAAATGCCCCAGACTATTTGGCCCTCTCTGCTTTCCTGCGGACTCCATCCTCAAAAGCACCTGTTTTCGCTTTCGGCAGCCTCCGGAGCAAAAAAGACAAACGTCGACGTTTTGCTGCCACAGCAAAGGTGCCAGCGGCAAAAGTAATGCTGGTTCTCACTGCCTCCTGGAACTCTTTCAAATGCCCCAGACAATTTGGCCCTCTCTGCTTTCCTGCGGACTGCATCCTCAAAAGCACCTGTTTTCGCTTTCGGCAGCCTCCGGAGCAAAAAAGACAAACGTCCAGCTTTTGCTGCCACAGCAAAGGTGCCAGCGGGCAAAAGTAATGCTGGTTCTCACTGCCTCCTGGAACTCTTTCAAATGCCCCAGTCAATTTGGCCCTCTCTGCTTTCCTGCGGACTCCATCCTCAAAAGCACCTGTTTTCGCTTTCGGCAGCCTCCGGAGCAAAAAAGACAAACGTCCAGCTTTTGCTGCCACAGCAAAGGTGCCAGCGGAGAAAAGTAATGCTGGTTCTCACTGCCTCCTGGAACTCTTTCAAATGCCCCAGACAATTTGGCCCTCTCTGCTTTCCTGCGGACTCCATCCTCAAAAGCACCTGTTTTCGCTTTCGGCAGCCTCCAGAGCAAAAAAGACAAACGTCCAGCTTTTGCTGCCACAGCAAAGGTGCCAGCGGGGAAAAGTAATGCTGGTTCTCACTACCTCCTGGAACTCTTTCAAATGCCCCAGACAATTTGGCCCTCTCTGCTTTCCTGCGGACTCCATCCTCAAAAGCACCTTTTTCCGATTTCGGCAGCCTCCAGAGCAAAAAAGACAAACGTGCAGGTTTTGCTGCCACAGCAAAGGTGCCAGCTAGGAAAAGTAATGCTGGTTCTCACTGCGTCCTGGAACCTCTTCAAATGCCACAGACAATTTGGCCCTCTCTGCTTTCCTGCGGACTCCATCCTCAAAAGTACCTGTTTTCGCTTTCGGCAACCTCAGGAGCAAAAAAGACAAACGTCCAGCTTTTGCTGCCACAGCAAAGGTGCCAGCGGGGAAAAGTTATACTGGTCCTCATTGCCTCCTGGAACCTCTTCAAATGCCACAGACAATTTGGCCCTCTCTGCTTTCCTGCGGACTCCATCCTCAAAAGCACCTGTTTTCGCTTTCGGCAACCTCAGGAGCAAAAAAGACAAACGTCCAGGTTTTCCTGCCACAGCAAAGGTGCCAGCGGGCAAAAGTAATGCTGGTTCTCACTGCCTCCTGGAACTCTTTCAAATGCCCCAGACAATTTGGCCCTCTCTGCTTTCCTGCGGACTCCATCCTCAAAAGCACCTGTTTTCGCTTTCGGCAGCCTCAGGAGCAAAAAAGACAAACGTCCAGCTTTTGCTGCCACAGCAGAGGTGCCAGCCAAGAAAAGTAATGCTGGTTCTCACTGCCTCCTGGAACTCTTTCAAATGCCCCAGACAATTTGGCCCTCTCTGCTTTCCTGCGGACTCCATCCTCAAAAGCACCTGTTTTCGCTTTCGGCATCCTCAGGAGCAAAAAAGACAAACGTCCAGCTTTTGCTGCCACAGCAAAGGTGCCAGCGGGGAAAAGTAATGCTGGTCCTCATTGCCTCCTGGAACCTCTTCAAAAGCCACAGACAATTTGGCCCTCTCTGCTTTCCTGCAGACTCCATCCTCAAAAGCACCTGTTTTCGCTATCGGCAACCTCAGGAGCAAAAAAGACAAATGTCCAGCTTTTGCTGCCACAGCAAAGGTGCCAGTGGGCAAAAGTAATGCTGATTCTCACTGCCTCCTGGAACTCTTTCAAATGCCCCAGACAATTTGGCCCTCTCTGCTTTCCTGCGGACTCCATCCTCAAAAGCACCTGTTTTCGCTTTCGGCATCCTCAGGAGCAAAAAAGACAAACGTCCAGCTTTTGCTGCCACAGCAGAGGTGCCAGCGGGGAAAAGTAATGCTGGTTCTCACTGCCTCCTGGAACCCTTTCAAATGCCCCAGACAATTTGGCCCTCTCTGCTTTCCTGCGGACTCCATCCTCAAAAGCACCTGTTTTCGCTTTCGGCAGCCTCCAGAGCAAAAAAGACAAACGTCCAGCTTTTGCTGCCACAGCAAAGGTGCCAGCGGGGAAAAGTAATGCTGGTTCTCACTACCTCCTAGATCTCTTTCAAATGCCCCAGACAATTTGGCCCTCTCTGCTTTCCTGCGGACTCCATCCTCAAAAGCACCTGTTTTCGCTTTCGGCAACCTCCGGAGCAAAAAAGACAAACGTCCAGCTTTTGCTGCCACAGCAAAGGTGCCAGCCGGGAAAAGTAATGCTGGTTCTCACTGCGTCCTGGAACCCTTTCAAATGCCCCAGACTATTTGGCCCTCTCTGCTTTCTTGCGGACTCCATCCTCAAAAGCACCTGTTTTCGCTTTCGGCAGCCTCCGGAGCAAAAAAGACAAACATCCAGCTTTTGCTGCCACAGCAAAGGTGCCAGCGGGGAAAAGTAATGCTGGTCCTCATTGCCTCCTGGAACCTCTTCAAATGCCACAGACAATTTGGCCCTCTCTGCTTTCCTGCGGACTCCATCCTCAAAAGCACCTGTTTTCGCTTTCGGCAACCTCAGGAGCAAAAAAGACAAACGTCCACCTTTTGCTGCCACAGCAAAGGTGTCAGCGGGGAAAAGTAATGCTGGTCCTCATTGCCTCCTGGAACCTCTTCAAATGCCACAGACAATTTGGCCCTCTCTGCTTTCCTGCGGACTCCATCCTCAAAAGCACCTGTTTTCGCTTTCGGCAACATCAGGAACAATAAAGACAAACGTCCAGGTTTTCCTGCCACAGCAAAGGTGCCAGCGGGCAAAAGTAATGCTGGTTCTCACTGCCTCCTGGAACTCTTTCAAATGCCCCAGACAATTTGGCCCTCTCTGCTTTCCTGCGGACTCCATCCTCAAAAGCACCTGTTTTCGCTTTCGGCAGCCTCAGGAGCAAAAAAGACAAACGTCCAGCTTTTGCTGCCACAGCAAAGGTGCCAGCGGGGAAAAGTAATGCTGGTTCTCACTACCTCCTGGAATTCTTTCAAATGCCACAGACAATTTGGCCCTCTCTGCTTTCCTGCGGACTCCATCCTCAAAAGCACCTGTTTTCGCTTTCGGCAGCCTCCAGAGCAAAAAAGACAAACGTCCAGCTTTTGCTGCCACAGCAAAGGTGCCAGCTAGGAAAAGTAATGCTGGTTCTCACTGCGTCCTGGAACCTCTTCAAATGCCACAGACAATTTGGCCCTCTCTGCTTTCCTGCGGACTCCATCCTCAAAAGTACCTGTTTTCGCTTTCGGCAACCTCAGGAGCAAAAAAGACAAACGTCCAGGTTTTGCTGCCACAGCAAAGGTGCCAGCGGGGAAAAGTTATGCTGGTCCTCATTGCCTCCTGGAACCTCTTCAAATGCAACAGACAATTTGGCCCTCTCTGCTTTCCTGCGGACTCCATCCTCAAAAGCACCTGTTTTCGCTTTCGGCAACCTCAGGAGCAAAAAAGACAAACGTCCAGGTTTTCCTGCCACAGCAAAGGTGCCAGCGGGCAAAAGTAATGCTGGTTCTCACTGCCTCCTGGAACTCTTTCAAATGCCCCAGACAATTTGGCCCTCTCTGCTTTCCTGCGGACTCCATCCTCAAAAGCACCTGTTTTCGCTTTCGGCATCCTCAGGAGCAAAAAAGACAAACGTCCAGCTTTTGCTGCCACAGCAAAGGTGCCACCGGGGAAAAGTAATGCTGGTTCTCACTGCCTCCTGGAACCCTTTCAAATGCCCCAGACTATTTGGCCCTCTCTGCTTTCCTGCGGACTCCATCCTCAAAAGCACCTGTTTTCGCTTTCGGCAACCTCAGGAGCAAAAAAGACAAACGTCCACCTTTTGCTGCCACAGCAAAGGTGTCAGCGGGGAAAAGTAATGCTGGTCCTCATTGCCTCCTGGAACCTCTTCAAATGCCACAGACAATTTGGCCCTCTCTGCTTTCCTGCGGACTCCATCCTCAAAAGCACCTGTTTTCGCTTTCGGCAACATCAGGAACAATAAAGACAAACGTCCAGGTTTTCCTGCCACAGCAAAGGTGCCAGCGGGCAAAAGTAATGCTGGTTCTCACTGCCTCCTGGAACTCTTTCAAATGCCCCAGACAATTTGGCCCTCTCTGCTTTCCTGCGGACTCCATCCTCAAAAGCACCTGTTTTCGCTTTCGGCAGCCTCAGGAGCAAAAAAGACAAACGTCCAGCTTTTGCTGCCACAGCAAAGGTGCCAGCGGGGAAAAGTAATGCTGGTTCTCACTACCTCCTGGAATTCTTTCAAATGCCACAGACAATTTGGCCCTCTCTGCTTTCCTGCGGACTCCATCCTCAAAAGCACCTGTTTTCGCTTTCGGCAGCCTCAGGAGCAAAAAAGACAAACGTCCAGCTTTTGCTGCCACAGCAAAGGTGCCAGCTAGGAAAAGTAATGCTGGTTCTCACTGCGTCCTGGAACCTCTTCAAATGCCACAGACAATTTGGCCCTCTCTGCTTTCCTGCGGACTCCATCCTCAAAAGTACCTGTTTTCGCTTTCGGCAACCTCAGGAGCAAAAAAGACAAATGTCCAGGTTTTGCTGCCACAGCAAAGGTGCCAGCGGGGAAAAGTTATGCTGGTCCTCATTGCCTCCTGGAACCTCTTCAAATGCAACAGACAATTTGGCCCTCTCTGCTTTCCTGCGGACTCCATCCTCAAAAGCACCTGTTTTCGCTTTCGGCAACCTCCGGAGCAAAAAAGACAAACGTCCAGGTTTTCCTGCCACAGCAAAGGTGCCAGCGGGCAAAAGTAATGCTGGTTCTCACTGCCTCCTGGAACTCTTTCAAATGCCCCAGACAATTTGGCCCTCTCTGCTTTCCTGCGGACTCCATCCTCAAAAGCACCTGTTTTCGCTTTCGGCATCCTCCGGAGCAAAAAAGACAAACGTCCAGCTTTTGCTGCCACAGCAAAGGTGCCACCGGGGAAAAGTAATGCTGGTTCTCACTGCCTCCTGGAACCCTTTCAAATGCCACAGACAATTTGGCCCTCTCTGCTTTCCTGCGGACTCCATCCTCAAAAGCACCTGTTTTCGCTTTCGGCAGCCTCCAGAGCAAAAAAGACAAACGTCCAGCTTTTGCTGCCACAGCAAAGGTGCCAGCTAGGAAAAGTAATGCTGGTTCTCACTGCGTCCTGGAACCTCTTCAAATGCCACAGACAATTTGGCCCTCTCTGCTTTCCTGCGGACTCCATCCTCAAAAGTACCTGTTTTCGCTTTCGGCAACCTCAGGAGCAAAAAAGACAAACGTCCAGGTTTTGCTGCCACAGCAAAGGTGCCAGCGGGGAAAAGTTATGCTGGTCCTCATTGCCTCCTGGAACCTCTTCAAATGCAACAGACAATTTGGCCCTCTCTGCTTTCCTGCGGACTCCATCCTCAAAAGCACCTGTTTTCGCTTTCGGCAACCTCAGGAGCAAAAAAGACAAACGTCCAGGTTTTCCTGCCACAGCAAAGGTGCCAGCGGGCAAAAGTAATGCTGGTTCTCACTGCCTCCTGGAACTCTTTCAAATGCCCCAGACAATTTGGCCCTCTCTGCTTTCCTGCGGACTCCATCCTCAAAAGCACCTGTTTTCGCTTTCGGCATCCTCAGGAGCAAAAAAGACAAACGTCCAGCTTTTGCTGCCACAGCAAAGGTGCCACCGGGGAAAAGTAATGCTGGTTCTCACTGCCTCCTGGAACCCTTTCAAATGCCCCAGACTATTTGGCCCTCTCTGCTTTCCTGCGGACTCCATCCTCAAAAGCACCTGTTTTCGCTTTCGGCAACCTCAGGAGCAAAAAAGACAAACGTCCACCTTTTGCTGCCACAGCAAAGGTGTCAGCGGGGAAAAGTAATGCTGGTCCTCATTGCCTCCTGGAACCTCTTCAAATGCCACAGACAATTTGGCCCTCTCTGCTTTCCTGCGGACTCCATCCTCAAAAGCACCTGTTTTCGCTTTCGGCAACATCAGGAACAATAAAGACAAACGTCCAGGTTTTCCTGCCACAGCAAAGGTGCCAGCGGGCAAAAGTAATGCTGGTTCTCACTGCCTCCTGGAACTCTTTCAAATGCCCCAGACAATTTGGCCCTCTCTGCTTTCCTGCGGACTCCATCCTCAAAAGCACCTGTTTTCGCTTTCGGCAGCCTCAGGAGCAAAAAAGACAAACGTCCAGCTTTTGCTGCCACAGCAAAGGTGCCAGCGGGGAAAAGTAATGCTGGTTCTCACTACCTCCTGGAATTCTTTCAAATGCCACAGACAATTTGGCCCTCTCTGCTTTCCTGCGGACTCCATCCTCAAAAGCACCTGTTTTCGCTTTCGGCAGCCTCAGGAGCAAAAAAGACAAACGTCCAGCTTTTGCTGCCACAGCAAAGGTGCCAGCTAGGAAAAGTAATGCTGGTTCTCACTGCGTCCTGGAACCTCTTCAAATGCCACAGACAATTTGGCCCTCTCTGCTTTCCTGCGGACTCCATCCTCAAAAGTACCTGTTTTCGCTTTCGGCAACCTCAGGAGCAAAAAAGACAAATGTCCAGGTTTTGCTGCCACAGCAAAGGTGCCAGCGGGGAAAAGTTATGCTGGTCCTCATTGCCTCCTGGAACCTCTTCAAATGCAACAGACAATTTGGCCCTCTCTGCTTTCCTGCGGACTCCATCCTCAAAAGCACCTGTTTTCGCTTTCGGCAACCTCCGGAGCAAAAAAGACAAACGTCCAGGTTTTCCTGCCACAGCAAAGGTGCCAGCGGGCAAAAGTAATGCTGGTTCTCACTGCCTCCTGGAACTCTTTCAAATGCCCCAGACAATTTGGCCCTCTCTGCTTTCCTGCGGACTCCATCCTCAAAAGCACCTGTTTTCGCTTTCGGCATCCTCAGGAGCAAAAAAGACAAACGTCCAGCTTTTGCTGCCACAGCAAAGGTGCCACCGGGGAAAAGTAATGCTGGTTCTCACTGCCTCCTGGAACCCTTTCAAATGCCACAGACAATTTGGCCCTCTCTGCTTTCCTGCGGACTCCATCCTCAAAAGCACCTGTTTTCGCTTTCGGCAGCCTCAGGAGCAAAAAAGACAAACGTCCAGCTTTTGCTGCCACAGCAAAGGTGCCAGCGGGGAAAAGTAATGCTGGTTCTCACTGCCTCCTGGAACCCTTTCAAATGCCACAGACAATTTGGCCCTCTCTGCTTTCCTGCGGACTCCATCCTCAAAAGCACCTGTTTTCGCTTTCGGCAGCCTCCGGAGCAAAAAAGACAAACGTCCAGGTTTTGCTGCCACAGCAAAGGTGCCAGCGGGCAAAAGTAATGCTGGTTCTCACTGCCTCCTGGAACCCTTTCAAATGCCCCAGACAATTTGGCCCTCTCTGCTTTCCTGCGGACTCCATCCTCAAAAGTACCTGTTTTCGCTTTCGGCAGCCTCCAGAGCAAAAAAGACAAACGTCCAGCTTTTGCTGCCACAGCAAAGGTGCCAGCGGGGAAAAGTAATGCTGGTCCTCATTGCCTCCTGGAACCTCTTCAAAAGCCGCAGACAATTTGGCCCTCTCTGCTTTCCTGCGGACTCCATCCTCAAAAGCACCTGTTTTCGCTTTCGGCATCCTCAGGAGCAAAAAAGACAAATGTCCAGCTTTTGATGCCGCAGCAAAGGTGCCAGCGGGCAAAAGTAATGCTGGTTCTCACTGACTCCTGGAACTCTTTCAAATGCCCCACACAATTTGGCCCTCTCTGCTTTCCTGCGGACTCCATCCTCAAAAGCACCTGTTTTCGCTTTCGGCAGCCTCAGGAGCAAAAAAGACAAACGTCCAGCTTTTCCTGCCACAGCAGAGGTGCCAGCGGGGAAAAGTAATGCTGGTTCTCACTGCCTCCTGGAACCCTTTCAAATGCCCCAGACAATTTGGCCCTCTCTGCTTTCCTGCGGACTCCATCCTCAAAAGCACCTGTTTTCGCTTTCGGCAGCCTCCGGAGCAAAAAAGACAAACGTCCAGCTTTTGCTGCCACAGCAAAGGTGCCAGCCGGGAAAAGTAATGCTGGTTCTCACTGCCTCCTGGAACCCTTTCAAATGCCCCAGACAATTTGGCCCTCTCTGCTTTCCTGCGGACTCCATCCTCAAAAGCACCTGTTTTCGCTTTCGGCAGCCTCCAGAGCAAAAAAGACAAACGTCCAGCTTTTGCTGCCACAGCAAAGGTGCCAGCGGGGAAAAGTAATGCTGGTTCTCACTGCGTCCTGGAACCTCTTCAAATGCCACAGACAATTTGGCCCTCTCTGCTTTCCTGCGGACTCCATCCTCAAAAGCACCTGTTTTCGCTTTCGGCAGCCTCCGGAGCAAAAAAGACAAACGTCCAGCTTTTGCTGCCACAGCAAAGGTGCCAGCTAGGAAAAGTAATGCTGGTTCTCACTGCGTCCTGGAACCTCTTCAAATGCCACAGACAATTTGGCCCTCTCTGCTTTCCTGCGGACTCCATCCTCAAAAGTACCTGTTTTCGCTTTCGGCAAGCTCAGGAGCAAAAAAGACAAACGTCCAGCTTTTGCTGCCACAGCAAAGGTGCCAGCGGGGAAAAGTAATGCTGGTCCTCATTGCCTCCTGGAACCCTTTCAAATGCCACAGACAATTTGGCCCTCTCTGCTTTCCTGCGGACTCCATCCTCAAAAGCACCTGTTTTCGCTTTCGGCAACCTCAGGAGCAAAAAAGACAAACGTCCAGGTTTTCGTGCCACAGCAAAGGTGCCAGCGGGCAAAAGTAATGCTGGTTCTCACTGCCTCCTGGAACTCTTTCAAATGCCCCAGACAATTTGGCCCTCTCTGCTTTCCTGCGGACTCCATCCTCAAAAGCACCTGTTTTCGCTTTCGGCAGCCTCAGGAGCAAAAAAGACAAACGTCCAGCTTTTGCTGCCACAGCAAAGGTGCCAGCGGGGAAAAGTAATGCTGGTTCTCACTGCCTCCTGGAACTCTTTCAAATGCCACAGACAATTTGGCCCTCTCTACTTTCCTGCGGACTCCATCCTCAAAAGCACCTGTTTTCGCTTTCGGCAGCCTCCGGAGCAAAAAAGACAAACGTCCAGGTTTTGCTGCCACAGCAAAGGTGCCAGCGGGCAAAAGTAATGCTGGTTCTCACTGCCTCCTGGAACCCTTTCAAATGCCCCAGACAATTTGGCCCTCTCTGCTTTCCTGCAAACTCCATCCTCAAAAGTACCTCTTTTCGCTTTCGGCAGCCTCCAGAGCAAAAAAGACAAACGTCCAGCTTTTGCTGCCACAGCAAAGGTGCCAGCGGGCAAAAGTAATGCTGGTTCTCACTGCCTCCTGGAACCCTTTCAAATGCCCCAGACAATTTGGCCCTCTCTGCTTTCCTGCAAACTCCATCCTCAAAAGTACCTCTTTTCGCTTTCGGCAGCCTCCAGAGCAAAAAAGACAAACGTCCAGCTTTTGCTGCCACAGCAAAGGTGCCAGCGGGGAAAAGTAATGCTGGTCCTCATTGCCTCCTGGAACCTCTTCAAAAGCCACAGACAATTTGGCCCTCTCTGCTTTCCTGCGGACTCCATCCTCAAAAGCACCTGTTTTCGCTTTCGGCATCCTCAGGAGCAAAAAAGACAAACGTCCAGCTTTTGCTGCCACAGCAGAGGTGCCAGCGGGGAAAAGTAATGCTGGTTCTCACTGCCTCCTGGAACCCTTTCAAATGCCCCAGACAATTTGGCCCTCTCTGCTTTCCTGCGGACTCCATCCTCAAAAGCACCTGTTTTCGCTTTCGGCAACCTCAGGAGCAAAAAAGACAAACGTCCAGCTTTTGCTGCCACAGCAAAGGTGCCAGCGGGGAAAAGTTATGCTGGTCCTCATTGCCTCCTGGAACCTCTTCAAATGCCACAGACAATTTGGCCCTCTCTGCTTTCCTGCGGACTCCATCCTCAAAAGCACCTGTTTTCACTTTCGGCAACCTCAGGAGCAAAAAAGACAAACGTCCAGGTTTTCCTGCCACAGCAAAGGTGCCAGCGGGGAAAAGTAATGCTGGTTCTCACTGCCTCCTGGAACTCTTTCAAGTGCCCCAGACAATTTGGCCCTCTCTGCTTTCCTGCGGACTCCATCCTCAAAAGCACCTGTTTTCGCTTTCGGCATCCTCAGGAGCAAAAAAGACAAACGTCCAGCTTTTGCTGCCACAGCAGAGGTGCCACCGGGGAAAAGTAATGCTGGTTCTCACTGCCTCCTGGAACTCTTTCAAATGCCCCAGACTATTTGGCCCTCTCTACTTTCCTGCGGACTCCATCCTCAAAAGCACCTGTTTTCGCTTTCGGCAGCCTCCGGAGCAAAAAAGACAAACGTCCAGGTTTTGCTGCCACAGCAAAGGTGCCAGCGGGCAAAAGTAATGCTGGTTATCACTGCCTCCTGGAACCCTTTCAAATGCCCCAGACAATTTGGCCCTCTCTGCTTTCCTGCGGACTCCATCCTCAAAAGTACCTCTTTTCGCTTTCGGCAGCCTCCAGAGCAAAAAAGACAAACGTCCAGCTTTTGCTGCCACAGCAAAGGTGCCAGCGGGGAAAAGTGATGCTGGTCCTCATTGCCTCCTGGAACCTCTTCAAATGCCACAGACAATTTGGCCCTCTCTGCTTTCCTGCGGATTCCATCCTCAAAAGCACCTGTTTTCGCTTTCGGCAACCTCAGGAGCAAAAAAGACAAATGTCCAGCTTTTGCTGCCGCAGCAAAGGTGCCAGCAGGGAAAAGTAATGCTGGTTCTCACTGCCTCCTGGAACTCTTTCAAATGCCCCAGACAATTTGGCCCTCTCTGCTTTCCTGCGGACTCCATCCTCAAAAGCACCTGTTTTCGCTTTCGGCATCCTCAGGAGCATAAAAGACAAACGTCCAGCTTTTGCTGCCACAGCAGAGGTGCCAGCGGGGAAAAGTAATGCTGGTTCTAACTGCCTCCTGGAACCCTTTCAAATGCCCCAGACAATTTGGCCCTCTCTGCTTTCCTGCGGACTCCATCCTCAAAAGCACCTGTTTTCGCTTTCGGCAGCCTCCGGAGCAAAAAATACAAACGTCCAGCTTTTGCTGCCACAGCAAAGGTGCCATCAGGCAAAAGTAATGCTGGTTCTCATTGCCTCCTAGAACCCTTTCAAATGCCCCAGACAATTTGGCCCTCTCTGCTTTCCTGCGGACTCCATCCTCAAAAGCACCTGTTTTCGCTTTCGGCAACCTCAGGAGCAAAAAAGACAAACGTCCAGCTTTTGCTGCCACAGCAAAGGTGCCAGCCGGGAAAAGTAATGCTGGTTCTCACTGCGTCCTGGAACCCTTTCAAATGCCCCAGACTATTTGGCCCTCTCTGCTTTCCTGCGGACTCCATCCTCAAAAGCACCTGTTTTCGCTTTCGGCAGCCTCCAGAGCAAAAACGACAAACGTCCAGCTTTTGCTGCCACAGCAAAGGTGCCAGCGGGGAAAAGTAATGCTGGTTCTCACTGCGTCCTGGAACCTCTTCAAATGCCACAGACAATTTGGCCCTCTCTGCTTTCCTGCGGACTCCATCCTCAAAAGCACCTTTTTTCGCTTTCTGCGGTGTTTGGAGCAAAAAAGACAAACGTCCAGCTTTTGCTGCCACAGCAAAGGTGCCAGCGGGGAAAAGTAATGCTGGTCCTCATTGCCTCCTGGAACCTCTTCAAAAGCCACAGACAATTTGGCCCTCTCTGCTTTCCTGCGGACTCCATCCTCAAAAGCACCTGTTTTCGCTTTCGGCATCCTCAGGAGCAAAAAAGACAAACGTCCAGCTTTTGCTGCCACAGCAGAGGTGCCAGCGGGGAAAAGTAATGCTGGTTCTCACTGCCTCCTGGAACCCTTTCAAATGCCCCAGACAATTTGGCCCTCTCTGCTTTCCTGCGGACTCCATCCTCAAAAGCACCTGTTTTCGCTTTCGGCAACCTCAGGAGCAAAAAAGACAAACGTCCAGCTTTTGCTGCCACAGCAAAGGTGCCAGCGGGGAAAAGTTATGCTGGTCCTCATTGCCTCCTGGAACCTCTTCAAATGCCACAGACAATTTGGCCCTCTCTGCTTTCCTGCGGACTCCATCCTCAAAAGCACCTGTTTTCGCTTTCGGCAACCTCAGGAGCAAAAAAGACAAACGTCCAGGTTTTCCTGCCACAGCAAAGGTGCCAGCGGGGAAAAGTAATGCTGGTTCTCACTGCCTCCTGGAACTCTTTCAAGTGCCCCAGACAATTTGGCCCTCTCTGCTTTCCTGCGGACTCCATCCTCAAAAGCACCTGTTTTCGCTTTCGGCATCCTCAGGAGCAAAAAAGACAAACGTCCAGCTTTTGCTGCCACAGCAGAGGTGCCACCGGGGAAAAGTAATGCTGGTTCTCACTGCCTCCTGGAACTCTTTCAAATGCCCCAGACTATTTGGCCCTCTCTACTTTCCTGCGGACTCCATCCTCAAAAGCACCTGTTTTCGCTTTCGGCAGCCTCCGGAGCAAAAAAGACAAACGTCCAGGTTTTGCTGCCACAGCAAAGGTGCCAGCGGGCAAAAGTAATGCTGGTTATCACTGCCTCCTGGAACCCTTTCAAATGCCCCAGACAATTTGGCCCTCTCTGCTTTCCTGCGGACTCCATCCTCAAAAGTACCTCTTTTCGCTTTCGGCAGCCTCCAGAGCAAAAAAGACAAACGTCCAGCTTTTGCTGCCACAGCAAAGGTGCCAGCGGGGAAAAGTGATGCTGGTCCTCATTGCCTCCTGGAACCTCTTCAAATGCCACAGACAATTTGGCCCTCTCTGCTTTCCTGCGGATTCCATCCTCAAAAGCACCTGTTTTCGCTTTCGGCAACCTCAGGAGCAAAAAAGACAAATGTCCAGCTTTTGCTGCCGCAGCAAAGGTGCCAGCAGGGAAAAGTAATGCTGGTTCTCACTGCCTCCTGGAACTCTTTCAAATGCCCCAGACAATTTGGCCCTCTCTGCTTTCCTGCGGACTCCATCCTCAAAAGCACCTGTTTTCGCTTTCGGCATCCTCAGGAGCATAAAAGACAAACGTCCAGCTTTTGCTGCCACAGCAGAGGTGCCAGCGGGGAAAAGTAATGCTGGTTCTAACTGCCTCCTGGAACCCTTTCAAATGCCCCAGACAATTTGGCCCTCTCTGCTTTCCTGCGGACTCCATCCTCAAAAGCACCTGTTTTCGCTTTCGGCAGCCTCCGGAGCAAAAAATACAAACGTCCAGCTTTTGCTGCCACAGCAAAGGTGCCATCAGGCAAAAGTAATGCTGGTTCTCATTGCCTCCTAGAACCCTTTCAAATGCCCCAGACAATTTGGCCCTCTCTGCTTTCCTGCGGACTCCATCCTCAAAAGCACCTGTTTTCGCTTTCGGCAACCTCAGGAGCAAAAAAGACAAACGTCCAGCTTTTGCTGCCACAGCAAAGGTGCCAGCCGGGAAAAGTAATGCTGGTTCTCACTGCGTCCTGGAACCCTTTCAAATGCCCCAGACTATTTGGCCCTCTCTGCTTTCCTGCGGACTCCATCCTCAAAAGCACCTGTTTTCGCTTTCGGCAGCCTCCAGAGCAAAAACGACAAACGTCCAGCTTTTGCTGCCACAGCAAAGGTGCCAGCGGGGAAAAGTAATGCTGGTTCTCACTGCGTCCTGGAACCTCTTCAAATGCCACAGACAATTTGGCCCTCTCTGCTTTCCTGCGGACTCCATCCTCAAAAGCACCTTTTTTCGCTTTCTGCGGTGTTTGGAGCAAAAAAGACAAACGTCCAGCTTTTGCTGCCACAGCAAAGGTGCCAGCGGGGAAAAGTAATGCTGGTTCTCACTGCCTCCTGGAACTCTTTCAAATGCCACAGACAATTTGGCCCTCTCTACTTTCCTGCGGACTCCATCCTCAAAAGCACCTGTTTTCGCTTTCGGCAGCCTCCGGAGATGATCCAGGACAAGAGGTAACGGGTACAAACTGGAACGTAGGAACTTCTATCAAAGCATGAGGAGGAACTTCTTTACTTTGAGGGTGGCAGAGTGCTGGAACAGGCTGCCCAGGGAGGCGGTAGAGTCTCCCACCCCAGAAACATTCAAAACCCGCCTGGAGGTCATCCGGTGCAACCTGTTGTAGGTGACCCTGCTCTGGCAGGGGGGTTGGGCTGGATGATCTCCAGAGGTCCTTTCCAACCCTAACTAATCTGTGATTCTGTGATCAGAGCTGTTCTTCGAAATCTGTTCCTAGGAAATCGCTGCGAGAAGGAGGATGCACCTGAGGAGCAGGCCTAAGATGGAGGATTGAACAAACAAGTAGCTCTTACCTGAGGAATCGGCTATCCCATGGAACAACTTCTGAGAAAGATTCTGCAACATTACTAGGGGTCCGCCAAAACATACAATTACTTGCCATGTTCCAGTTAAAGCCTAAACTATCGAGTTGGCATTTCTTTTTAAAAGTGTATAAAGAAGCGGTAATGGGCCAAATCCTCAAGCCACTGTAAATCAACACGATTTGCTTGCCTCCGCTGGAACACCCGCTCTCTATTTCAGTTCAGGAGCTAACACACAGTATCTTAATATGCATTTAGGTTAATATTTGCACTTTGCAGGGCTAGGTAGATTGCACGGCTGGCACATATCAGACTAAATGTCACTTCCGAAAGCTAAGGGACCGAACCGGAAGCTGCCATTCAGAGGGACTACCTGACAACATGTGGAACCTCTCTGGAAAAGCCTTCCCACCTCAAGCAACTCCTTTTGATTAATCTTTCACATAGACAATACACGTTATATACACCTACACACCCCCCCGGCCTTTGCCTCCACAGATCCTGTGGTTGGCTAATTAAAGGAGGAGGTGTAACTATCAATCTAATCTGGCTTGTTCTCAAATTTACCATAATTTCCACACTTGAGAGGCTGGTGAAATGAAACAGCACTACTACACTTTCCCATTCATCAGCCGGAAGCAGAACAACTCCGAGAACCGGGCGAAAAATAATTAGGATGCGGGATCAGGTGTTGCGCGCGTGCATCTGTGCCTGTACAGGGGCACGCAGGCACATGAGCATTCACGGGAGGCAGCAGCAGTAGCACGGGGGCAGATGAGCACCACCAGTCATTTGACCTCGACAGGTGAATGCTTGCAGATGTACTCACAGCACACTTATTAGAAGAGGCCCAAATGCCCGAGAAAACTGCCGTCAGATTACGCCGGAAACAACAACGGCTTTTTAAACAACTACAGCCGCCAGAACGGTACCGGCGGCAGCACTGCAGGAGCTGCTCAGGAACCGCTGGGGCAACCCCAGCGCACCGGGTGCTCAGCGCGTGGCCCTGACCCCACCGCATGGCATGTCACCCTTGGGCAGGAAGCTTGACATTTTCTGGAAGCACCGGTGTCATTTCACGGGCTTTGCCGTCGCTTTGCGCTTGTGGGGTAACACTGTAGAGTTTTTCAGAAAGTGTTGGAGCAACTTTGGTACCTTTTCCATTCAGGCACACTGGGAGTGAGCTGTGGGGCTGCTGCCAGGGGCTCTGCTCAACACAGCATGGCTGGAGCTGGCCCAGGACCTCCTTCGAAAGACAGACTGGTCAGACACACAGCTATCCTGAATCATCAAGGATAATCCTATGTTCAAGTTCCTACGTTCCAGTTCAAGTTCAAGTTCCTACGTTCCAATTGGTGCCCGTTACCTATTGTCCTGGATCATCAAAGATGATCCAGGACAAGAGGTAACGGGTACAAACTGGAACCTAGGAACTTCTATCAAAGCATGAGGAGGAACTTCTTTACTTTGAGGGTGGCAGAGCGCTGGAACAGGCTGCCCAGGGAGGCGGTAGAGTCTCCGACCCCAGAAACATTCAAAACCCGCCTGGAGTTCATCCTGTGCAACCTGCTGTAGGTGACCCTGCTCTGGCAGGGGGGTTGGGCTGGATGATCTCCAGAGGTCCTTTCCAACCCTAACCAATCTGTGATTCTGTGATCAGAGCTGTTCTTCGAAATCTGTTCCTAGGAAATCGCTGCGAGAAGGAGGATGCACCTGAGGAGCAGGCCTAAGATGGAGGATTGAACAAACAAGTAGCTCTTACCTGAGGAATCGGCTATCCCATGGAACAACTTCTGAGAAAGATTCTGCAACATTACTAGGGGTCCGCCAAAACATACAATTACTTGCCATGTTCCAGTTAAAGCCTAAACTATCGAGTTGGCATTTCTTTTTAAAAGTGTATAAAGAAGCGGTAATGGGCCAAATCCTCAAGCCACTGTAAATCAACACGATTTGCTTGCCTCCGCTGGAACACCCGCTCTCTATTTCAGTTCAGGAGCTAACACACAGTATCTTAATATGCATTTAGGTTAATATTTGCACTTTGCAGGGCTAGGTAGATTGCACGGCTGGCACATATCAGACTAAATGTCACTTCCGAAAGCTAAGGGACCGAACCGGAAGCTGCCATTCAGAGGGACTACCTGACAACATGTGGAACCTCTCCGGAAAAGCCTTCCCACCTCAAGCAACTCCTTTTGATTAATCTTTCACATAGACAATACACGTTATATACACCGACACACCCCCCCGGCCTTTGCCTCCACAGATCCTGTGGTTGGCTAATTAAAGGAGGAGGTGTAACTATCAATCTAATCTGGCTTGTTCTCAAATTTACCATAATTTCCACACTTGAGAGGCTGGTGAAATGAAACAGCACTACTACACTTTCCCATTCATCAGCCGGAAGCAGAACAACTCCGAGAACCGGGCGAAAAATAATTAGGATGCGGGATCAGGTGTTGCGCGCGTGCATCTGTGCCTGTACAGGGGCACGCAGGCACATGAGCATTCACGGGAGGCAGCAGCAGTAGCACGGGGGCAGATGAGCACCACCAGTCATTTGACCTCGACAGGTGAATGCTTGCAGATGTAGTCACAGCACACTTATTCGAAGAGGCCCAAATGCCCGAGAAAACTGCCGTCAGATTACGCCGGAAACAACAACGGCTTTTTAAACAACTACAGCCGCCAGAACGGTACCGGCGGCAGCACTGCAGGAGCTGCTCAGGAACCGCTGGGGCAACCCCAGCGCACCGGGTGCTCAGCGCGTGGCCCTGACCCCACCGCATGGCATGTCACCCTTGGGCAGGAAGCTTGACATTTTCTGGAAGCACCGGTGTCATTTCACGGGCTTTGCCGTCGCTTTGCGCTTGTGGGGTAACACTATAGAGTTTTTCAGAAAGTGTTGGAGCAACTTTGGTACCTTTTCCATTCAGGCACACTGGGAGTGAGCTGTGGGGCTGCTGCCAGGGGCTCTGCTCAACACAGCATGGCTGGAGCTGGCCCAGGACCTCCTTCGAAAGACAGACTGGTCAGACACACAGCTATCCTGAATCATCAAGGATAATCCTATGTTCAAGTTCCTACGTTCCAGTTCAAGTTCAAGTTCCTACGTTCCAATTGGTGCCCGTTACCTCTTGTCCTGGATCATCAAAGATGATCCAGGACAAGAGGTAACGGGTACAAACTGGAACGTAGGAACTTCTATCAAAGCATGAGGAGGAACTTCTTTACTTTGAGGGTGGCAGAGCGCTGGAACAGGCTGCCCAGGGAGGCGGTAGAGTCTCCGACCCCAGAAACATTCAAAACCCGCCTGGAGGTCATCCTGTGCAACCTGCTGTAGGTGACCCTGCTCTGGCAGGGGGGTTGGACTGGATGATCTCCAGAGCTCCTTTCCAACCCTAACCAATCTGTGATTCTGTGATCAGAGCTGTTCTTCGAAATCTGTTCCTAGGAAATCGCTGCGAGAAGGAGGATGCACCTGAGGAGCAGGCCTAAGATGGAGGATTGAACAAACAAGTAGCTCTTACCTGAGGAATCGGCTATCCCATGGAACAACTTCTGAGAAAGATTCTGCAACATTACTAGGGGTCCGCCAAAGCATACAATTACTTGCCATGTTCCAGTTAAAGCCTAAACTATCGAGTTGGCATTTCTTTTTAAAAGTGTATAAAGAAGCGGTAATGGGCCAAATCCTCAAGCCACTCTAAATCAACACGATTTGCTTGCCTCCGCTGGAACACCCGCTCTCTATTTCAGTTCAGGAGCTAACACACAGTATCTTAATATGCATTTAGGTTAATATTTGCACTTTGCAGGGCTAGGTAGATTGCACGGCTGGCACATATCAGACTAAATGTCACTTCCGAAAGCTAAGGGACCGAACCGGAAGCTGCCATTCAGAGGGACTACCTGACAACATGTGGAACCTCTCCGGAAAAGCCTTCCCACCTCAAGCAACTCCTTTTGATTAATCTTTCACATAGACAATACACGTTATATACACCGACACCCCTCCCCGGCCTTTGCCTCCACAGATCCTGTGGTTGGCTAATTAAAGGAGGAGGTGTAACTATCAATCTAATCTGGCTTGTTCTCAAATTTACCATAATTTCCACACTTGAGAGGCTGGTGAAATGAAACAGCACTACTACACTTTCCCATTCATCAGCCGGAAGCAGAACAACTCTGAGAACCGGGCGAAAAGTAATTAGGATGCGGGATCAGGTGTTGCGCGTGTGCATCTGTGCCTGTACAGGGGCACGCAGGCACATGAGCATTCACGGGAGGCAGCAGCAGTAGCACGGGGGGAGATGAGCACCACCAGTCATTTGACCTCGACAGGTGAATGCTTGCAGATGTACTCACAGCACACTTATTAGAAGAGGCCCAAATGCCCGAGAAAACTGCCGTCAGATTACGCCGGAAACAACAACGGCTTTTTAAACAACTACAGCCGCCAGAACGGTACCGGCAGCAGCACTGCAGGAGCTGCTCAGGAACCGCTGGGGCAACCCCAGCGCACCGGGTGCTCAGCGCGTGGCCCTGACCCCACCGCATGGCATGTCACCCTTGGGCAGGAAGCTTGGCATTTTCTGGAAGCACCGGTGTCATTTCACGGGCTTTGCCGTCGCTTTGCGTTTGTGGGGTAACACTATAGAGTTTTTCAGAAAGTGTTGGAGCAACTTTGGTACCTTTTCCATTCAGGCACACTGGGAGTGAGCTGTGGGGCTGCTGCCAGGGGCTCTGCTCAGCACAGCATGGCTGGAGCTGGCCCAGGACCTCCTTCGAAAGACAGACTGGTCAGACACACAGCTATCCTGAATCATCAAGGATAATCCTATGTTCAAGTTCCTACGTTCCAGTTCAAGTTCAAGTTCCTACGTTCCAATTGGTGCCCGTTACCTCTTGTCCTGGATCATCAACGATGATCCAGGACAAGAGGTAACGGGTACAAACTGGAACCTAGGAACTTCTATCAAAGCATGAGGAGGAACTTCTTTACTTTGAGGGTGGCAGAGCGCTGGAACAGGCTGCCCAGGGAGGCGGTAGAGTCTCCCACCCCAGAGACATTCAAAACCCGCCTGGAGGTCATCCTGTGCAACCTGCTGTAGGTGACCCTGCTCTGGCAGGGGGGTTGGGCTGGATGATCTCCAGAGGTCCTTTCCAACCCTAACCAATCTGTGATTCTGTGATCAGAGCTGTTCTTCGAAATCTGTTCCTAGGAAATCGCTGCGAGAAGGAGGATGCACCTGAGGAGCAGGCCTAAGATGGAGGATTGAACAAACAAGTAGCTCTTAGCTGAGAAATCGGCTATCCCATGGAACAACTTCAGAGAAAGATTCTGCAACATTACTAGGGGTCCACCAAACCATACAATTACTTGCCATGTTCCAGTTAAAGCCTAAACTATCGAGTTGGCATTTCTTTTTAAAAGTGTATAAAGAAGCGGTAATGGGCCAAATCCTCAAGCCACTCTAAATCAACACGATTTGCTTGCCTCCGCTGGAACACCCGCTCTCTATTTCAGTTCAGGAGCTAACACACAGTATCTTAATATGCATTTAGGTTAATATTTGCACTTTGCAGGGCTAGGTAGATTGCACGGCTGGCACATATCAGACTAAATGTCACTTCCGAAAGCTAAGGGACCGAACCGGAAGCTGCCATTCAGAGGGACTACCTGACAACATGTGGAACCTCTCCGGAAAAGCCTTCCCACCTCAAGCAACTCCTTTTGATTAATCTTTCACATAGACAATACACGTTATATACACCGACACACCCCCCCGGCCTTTGCCTCCACAGATCCTGTGGTTGGCTAATTAAAGGAGGAGGTGTAACTATCAATCTAATCTGGCTTGTTCTCAAATTTACCATAATTTCCACACTTGAGAGGCTGGTGAAATGAATCAGCACTACTACACTTTCCCATTCATCAGCCGGAAGCAGAACAACTCCGAGAACCGGGCGAAAAATAATTAGGATGCGGGATCAGGTGTTGCGCGCGTGCATCTGTGCCTGTACAGGGGCACGCAGGCACATGAGCATTCACGGGAGGCAGCAGCAGTAGCACAGGGGCAGATGAGCACCACCAGTCATTTGACCTCGACAGGTGAATGCTTGCAGATGTACTCACAGCACACTTATTAGAAGAGGCCCAAATGCCCGAGAAAACTGCCGTCAGATTACGCCGGAAACAACAACGGCTTTTTAAAGAACTACAGCCGCCAGAACGGTACCGGCGGCAGCACTGCACGAGCTGCTCAGGAACCGCTGGGGCAACCCCAGCGCACCGGGTGCTCAGCGCGTGGCCCTGACCCCACCGCATTGCCGCGATTGAGAGACGGAGACCTAGCTGGGTGCACGCCAGATCTAACTTTATTGTTTTCAGCAACCATCTTTTATATGATCAAATATTCATTAGAAGACAGCGTGTTAGAGTCTGATTGGTTACACAGAAAATCATCTCATACATATTACAAAAGCTGAGCTCCTAATTGGCCAGTCATTTCAGAGTCGTCCGTCTCTTTTCGCATCCTGTTGCCCAATTTCTTTCAACCACCAATTCCTTGTTCTATAAACAAAGCCAGGATGTTGCAGTCTGTTGTTCCTGATGTTTATCTTGTGACAGATAACAGTCTTGCCCAAGCAGAGGCTTTTTTCAAGGCGCTGCATTGTTCAAACTTTCTGTAGTTCGCGCTGCATGAGCTCCAGCACGTCCTTTTCGATTAGCTGGCTATCACTAGGAGTTCTTCCAAGGCTGATCAGATCATTCCCTTCATCTCCCCCCTCTTGTTGCACAATAAGGACCCGCTTCATTGAGTTTGCTATTAACCTCTGTAAACATTGCAACAGACAGGGTAAAAAGAGCAATAAAAGGACAAAGACAGCCAAAGCATACACAATTGTTTTTACCAGGCTTCTTAGCCAGCCAGACAAACCCCATCCTTTAAAAAGTTTGTCTAGCCAATCCCAGCTGTCATCCTGGTGGAGTTTAGAGACTCCTTCCTTAAGCTGCTGAATACTTGCGTGAATCGATTCAGAATGATCAGAAAGGTTCATACAACACATACCTTCAAAATCCTCACACCCATGGCCTTGTGCTAAAAGCAAAAAATCTATAGCAGCCCTATTTTGCAGTGTAGCATGGCGAACACTATCCACATCTAACAAGAGACCAGATAATGCCTTGCTGGTGGCATTTGTTTGCTTGGCAAGCCAACAGACAAGTTTATCTAAAGTTGCCAAGGCTTTCCCAGCAGCAGCCCCAGGCAACAAAAAAGAAGCAGCAAAGCGTTGACCAAAAGACCAAAATTCCACACTATCATCACAGTCAGGGGTATAGGTATGGACACTACGTTTTGCCCTATGAGAAAGGCGGTGTTGCAAAATCATAGACGTGTTGGGGGTCAAGACTGAGAGGCGTCCAAGACTGCAGGGACCCCCTTTTATATGAGAAGGGATGCTAGGCCAAGCCTTATCCCCACAAATAAAGAATATTCCGGGGGGTAATAAGAGGGGGACATTCGTAGATTTAGACACATTTAAGGCTGTGGAGTTACACCAAACACTAGCATTCCGGAAGACAGGGTGAACGGGAGAAACATCCCACACCTTAGACTGATTTTTTCCTGTATAATTAAATTTAAAACAAAGATCCATTTTTACTGATCCCAATAACTCAATTTCTTGCGGTTCCAAACTGGCCTGCGGGAGTCGGGGGGCCCACGCGTCCCAATATTTTATTATTTCCCTGACGTCTACTTTTCTTAAATCTTGGGGTACCGGCCATTCATCTAGCGGCAAGCCCACGAGACAGGTAGAGAAAGGGTTGTTCGGGGAAGCAGTAGATAGACACAAGGTATCCTGTCCCGTGAGATTTGCTAGTGTTACCCATACATTAACCTTGGGCAATGCTGGCGGGAACAGATTGCCCCATGCTCCTCCCATTATATTGGTCATAACTATTATTGGGAAAATTGACGTCGCCACCCCTTTTTCATTTTCCAAGCAAACCGCCTTTTGCATTCTCTCTTTGTACGGTCCCAGTCCTTTCTTAAGACGGGCCAGATGGCGGGTACCAGATTGGTCCTACTACACTCCAAGTCACAAACCAATATTTTTCCTGCTTGATCAGTCACTATTTTTGCCCAATCAGTAAGGCAGGAAAAGTATCGATCAGTGTCACCTAACTCGTGTCCTGTGACAAGCAGGAGTCTGGCCGTACTAATCTCTTTTTCTAAACAAATTTCACACCAGCGTCCAGCAAGCGTCGCCCGACGCCACCACTCCTTGTCACAAGTGTAACAAACACACAGGACCCAGGGGTCACAATGTCCACACAAGCCACAGGTAATGTTTCTAATGGGCACTTCACGACACTTATTCATAGAACGCTTATTTGTTCAGAACAGCCAGTTCCTTTTGCTCTGTTTCCTCGATGAGAGATTCTTCTACGTGATGATCAGGATTCTCCGGTGAGGTTTGCGGTAGGGGCTCGCGGAAGGGTCGCACGTTCTTAGCAGGAATCCACCTGGGACCCTTCTCTGTGGAGACAGAAGCATAACCTCTACCCCAGGTGATAAGAGGATAAGGTCCCACAATTTTACCTGTTTCTGGGTCTCGGACCAAGACTGGTGGCTTAATCCGCATTTCCAGCGAGGCGTTCATGTTAAAATGGCGAACTATAGGAGGATTGCTGTCTAATAAAGAACAGTTCAGAAAATTAAAAACATATAAAGCTTTCTGTAAGCGCTCCTCGGGGGTAGCAGTCCCTACTCCCCCTTTCTGCTGTAGTAAGAGGCGTTTTAAGGATTGATGGGAGCGCTCGATTAACGATTGTCCTGTAGGGGAGTGAGGAATTCCGGTGACATGATCGATTCCCCAGGAGTCAAAAAATTTTTTAATTGCTGCTGATATATATGCAGGACCGTTATCAGTCTTAATTTGGGAGGGTATACCTAAAGTGGCAAATGCACGTGCCAAATGCCTTTGGACATCGCGCGCCCTTTCTCCTGTATGGCAGGAGGCAAATAATGCGCCAGAGAAGGTATCAATGGAAGAATGAATATATTTTAGGTGGCCAAATTCTGAAAAGTGGGTGACATCGGTTTGCCAGAGTTGCAAACTCTGCAAACCCCTAGGGTTAACTCCTCCTGCTACTGAGGGAAAGGAGTGTTTTTGACAATCAGGGCATACAGCAATGATAGTCGTTGCTTGCTGAGTAGTAAGACTAAATTGTCGTTTAAGACCTCCAGCATTTTGGTGGAAAAAGGAATGACTTAATTTGGCTTGTGCTACACGGTCCGGTAACACTTGTACTGGTAATGTAAGCAGATCGGCTTGTCGATTTCCCTCTGCAATAAAACCAGGCAAAGAAGTATGAGACCTAACATGCATAATAAAATAAGGGTGAGGACGTGAGTCGAGGAGGTAAATAAGCTCCTGTAACAAAGAAAATAAGTCAGCATGTGAAACATCACGCAACAAAGATGCCTCGGCTCGCTCAACAATTCCTGTAACATAAGCAGAGTCTGTAACAATATTAAGTGGCATCGACCATTTTCTAAATGCGCGGACAACTGCTGCTAATTCTACTATTTGAGGAGAGCCTGGCACAGTCTCTATATCAGAGTCCCATTGTCCACTGTGGTTATCCCACCAGAGAATAACTGACTTGTGTGATTTTCCGGATCCGTCTGTAAATACAGTTAAGGCTTGCAGAGGTTGGTCACTTTTCTTTGGCTTGGACACCAGACGGAAGTCGGCGCTAAACAGTTTATGAGAAGGTGGGTGAGAAGAAAGCTGACCTGCGTAGCCGGCTACTGCTATACTGAAGGCCTCTGATTGTTGGTGGAGCCACTGCAGATATTCGTTTGCTATAGGCAAATAAATACAAATAAAATCTATTCCTGACAATGTTAATAAACGCCTCCGGGCTCGAATGATCAAAAATGCAAACATTTCATGCTGTGTTACGATAGTCTTTGTGGGCTGATTTGGCAAAAAGACCCATTCAATAATTAACAATGGATCGGATTTCTGAAAATCCCATTGAAATATCAAGGCGTAAGGCTGTCGAGCAGGATTTAAGATGATTAGATAAAAGGGTGACTCAGGAGCGCATCGGTGTGCTTGTCTAAGGGCAATTGCAGTTGCGACTCTTTGCAGAGAGTCAACAGCCTCAGGGCCGAGAGCCCGAGGGGAGTTTAAATTAGTATCTCCTTTAAGCAATTCAAACAAAGGACTTAAGTCTGCATTGGAAATTCCCAACAACGGTCGTACCCAATTAATTGTTCCTAACAACTTTTGCACATCATGCAAGTTTTTTATGTCTGCCCGAATTTGCAGGGGCTGAGGAACTATGGTTTGCGCTCGTATGCGCCAGCCTAGATATTTCCATGGTGCAATTTTTTGAATTTTTTCTGGCGCAATACAGAGACCTGCTGAATTAACAGCAGCTGTGACAAGGGCTACAGCTTCCTCCAGGACCTTGTGATGTTGTGCAGCCATCAGGATATCATCCATATAATGATACAATAAGACACTGGGCATCTTAGTCCTAACAGGACTAAGGACTTTGGCTACATACCATTGGCATATCGTAGGGCTATTTTTCATTCCTTGTGGCAGCACAACCCACTGATATCTTTGCAACGGGGCTTGCATGTTGACACTTGGAACTGAGAAGGCAAATTTAGGAGCATCATCCGGATGCAACGGAATATTAAAAAAGCAATCTTTAAGATCGATAACAGTTAAATGCCAATCTCGAGGGATCATAGTAGGGGATGGGAGCCCCGGTTGGAGGGCTCCCATGTCCTCCATCGCGTCATTGATTTTTCTAAGGTCATGGAGCAAGCGCCACTTGCCGGTTTGCTTTTTAATAACAAAGACAGGGGAATTCCAAGGACTAACAGAGGGTACAATGTGGCTTTTTGACAGTTGTTCTGTAACTAATTCCTGGAGAGCGCGAAGCTTTTCTAACGGTAGGGGCCATTGGTCAACCCAAACAGGGGTATTGGTTTTCCAAGTCAATTTCAGGGTGTCGCGCTCTTCAATGGCCCCACCTAAAAATGTGTCTGAATAGACATCCCCCACTGGGACAACACATCTCGTCCCCACAAGATCATAGGAACAGGCAACACAAAGGGCTTAACAGAAGCTACATGTCCCTCTGGGCCTTTAATTTGGATCAAATCCAAACTTTGTTGGCTATTACCAGTCCCTCCAATGCCCGCCAACGCCTGAGAAATATTAGCTAGAGGCCATTGCGGGGGCCATTTGGCCTGAGAGATTACTGTAACATCAGCTCCAGTATCAATGATTCCGCTTAACACTATTTGCTGTCCCTCGCGGGTAAGAGTACATTGACATACGGGCCTTCTCTGGGAAATGGATTGTACCCACAAGATTTGCGGGTTTCCCGTAGACCCAAAGCCCCCCTTCCTCTGTTGGGATTGAGTGGGGATAGGGGCGCCAGTCTCCTTGGGAATTAATATCAGTTGCGCTATACGGCTACCTTTCGGTATTGTACAGGGGGGGAATGGAGTCCATGCCATGATCTTAATCTCATCAATACTATCAGAGTCAATAACTCCCGGCAACACAAAAAGTCCTGACAAAGTTGTAGATGATCTTCCTAACAATAACGCTTGCGTTCCAGGGGGCAGAGGCCCCGAAACATTTGTAGATAATAGGTGGACCGAGGGATCGAGTACCGTTACTGTGTGGGCGGTTGCCAGGTCCAGTCTGGCGCTTCCGGCCGTTGCTGGACGAAGACTTGAGGCGCTACTGCCCCCCCCTGAGGGTTTGGGAATGTCTGCTGCGGCATTTGTGTCTGCACGCGTCGCTGCTCCGCGCTCCGTGATCGGTTTCCCTGGATTAATTGACCCTGCAAATCATACTTAGACCGACATTGATTAGCATAATGACGCCCTTTCTTACATCTGGGACAAATTCCCGGAGCTCGAGGTTTAGTACTGCCGTTAGCGGCTAAGCAATTTTTCTTCAAGTGACCAGGCTTACCGCACCCATAGCAGACACCCGGACCCATTGGGCCGCGCATAGCCGCAAAGGCAGCTGCCATGGCTTCATACTTATGATCCGCAGTACCAATCCTATTACAGGCTTCAACCATTTCAACTAGGGTGGGGTTTTGATTAGGGAGAGATTTCAAAAGTTTTTTGCAATCTGCATTAGCATTTTCCACAGCCAGTTTTAACAACAAAATTTCTCGAGCTTCCGCATTATCTATCTGATGTTCCAGAGCTTGTTTCAATCTGTCAATAAACTGCATATAGGGCTCCCGAGGTTCTTGTACGATAGTAGTAAAGGCCTTTTGCGGCTTTTGAGAGTCTGGGACTTTTCTTAGAGCCTTTCTAGCTTCTTCCCGTATCGCCTCAAGAGCTTCCCGTGGGATGTCCCGCGCCTGGGCAACTGGATTTGCCCATTGTCCCGTACCCGTAAGATGTTCTATAGTCAGTGCAGCAAGGCCTCCATTGTCGTGACCTACATAGGTCAGCAGAAGAGCTTGGAGTCCTCCCCTCCAATGCGATTCCCACAACGAGTACTGAGTGGGGGTTAGTAACAATTGTGCAAGGGACTTTAGATCATGCGGAGTCATCACATAAGTATCAAAAGCGGAGGACAGCAGGCTCGCAAAATATGGGGAGGAGAGCCCGTGCTCTGTGATAGTACGGCGTAGTTCCTTCACTACCGGGAAAGATAGAGCCTCCCATTGTGCCCCTCCCCCACGACCTTGATATATCACAGGAGCCACGATTGTCCGAGCTATGTCCAGTTCTCCCTCTTTCAAGGCTTGTCGCTTGATATTAGCCCATACATCGTGTGGGTCAGGGGGGTAAAGTTGTGGCTCCTTATCAGGGTCTATGGGTCCTGGGTCAAAGGGATCCTCCTCCGGGGGATACCCTGCCGCTCCCACCGTGAGGGGCCCTTTAGTATGCTCGGTACCTGGCGGGTTATCGGTGTCTCCAGCCTCTCTACCGTCCTTGCCCTCCTGCGCCTTTAAGGTTTCAAAAATAGTTCGCCACCACGGAAGCATACGCTGCGCTTCAACGTTTCCAGTTGTGGCTGCATGCCACAGTTTCACCCCTACATCATCCCACAGTTCCCGTGTAAAAATAGTGGAGGCAGTCACAGTGGGTATTTTTACTTGTACCCATTTAAGCATCATTTTAAGGTCTTGCCCAGAAATATTCTTTCCATGTTTCTTAAGAAGAGCTTTCATAAGCTCATATACGTCTCTCTCTGGGGAAGACGCTTGATTTCCCATGTTTCCCACAGCTCACCTATTCGTTCCAGAGGGATTCTTAGGCCGGCTCCTGCTTCCTTTCAGCAGCTCATTTAAAGTTCTGTGGGACTCGCAGCCTGCCACGCAGTTAGGTGGTTGTCGAACCCGGGAATCACGTCGGGGTCACCAATTTGCCGCGATTGAGAGACGGAGACCTAGCTGGGTGCACGCCAGATCTAACTTTATTGTTTTCAGCAACCATCTTTTATATGATCAAATATTCATTAGAAGACAGCGTGTTAGAGTCTGATTGGTTACACAGAAAATCATCTCATACATATTACAAAAGCTGAGCTCCTAATTGGCCAGTCATTTCAGAGTCGTCCGTCTCTTTTCGCATCCTGTTGCCCAATTTCTTTCAACCGCCAATTCCTTGTTCTATAAACAAAGCCAGGATGTTGCAGTCTGTTGTTCCTGATGTTTATCTTGTGACAGATAACAGTCTTGCCCAAGCAGAGGTTTTTTTCAAGGCGCTGCATTGTTCAAACTTTGTGTAGTTCGCGCTGCATGAGCTCCAGCACGTCCTTTTCGATTAGCTGGCTATCACTAGGAGTTCTTCCAAGGCTGATCAGATCATTCCCTTCACCGCATGGCATGTCACCCTTGGGCAGGAAGCTTGGCATTTTCTGGAAGCACCGGTGTCATTTCACGGGCTTTGCCGTCGCTTTGCGCTTGTGGGGTAACACTATAGAGTTTTTCAGAAAGTGTTGGAGCAACTTTGGTACCTTTTCCATTCAGGCACACTGGGAGTGAGCTGTGGGGCTGCTGCCAGGGGCTCTGCTCAGCACAGCATGGCTGGAGCTGGCCCAGGACCTCCTTCGAAAGACAGACTGGTCAGACACACAGCTATCCTGAATCATCAAGGATAATCCTATGTTCAAGTTCAAGTTCCTACGTTCCAGTTCAAGTTCAAGTTCCTACGTTCCAATTGGTGCCCGTTACCTCTTGTCCTGGATCATCAAAGATGATCCAGGACAAGAGGTAACGGGTACAAACTGGAACCTAGGAACTTCTATCAAAGCATGAGGAGGAACTTCTTTACTTTGAGGGTGGCAGAGCGCTGGAACAGGCTGCCCAGGGAGGCGGTAGAGTCTCCCACCCCAGAGACATTCAAAACCCGCCTGGAGGTCATCCTGTGCAACCTGCTGTAGGTGACCCTGCTCTGGCAGGGGGGTTGGGCTGGATGATCTCCAGAGCTCCTTTCCAACCCTAACCAATCTGTGATTCTGTGATCAGAGCTGTTCTTCGAAATCTGTTCCTAGGAAATCGCTGCGAGAAGGAGGATGCACCTGAGGAGCAGGCCTAAGATGGAGGATTGAACAAACAAGTAGCTCTTACCTGAGGAATCGGCTATCCCATGGAACAACTTCTGAGAAAGATTCTGCAACATTACTAGGGGTCCGCCAAAACATACAATTACTTGCCATGTTCCAGTTAAAGCCTAAACTATCGAGTTGGCATTTCTTTTTAGAAGTGTATAAAGAAGCGGTAATGGGCCAAATCCTCAAGCCACTGTAAATCAACAGGATTTGCTTGCCTCCGCTGGAACACCCGCTCTCTATTTCAGTTCAGGAGCTAACACACAGTATCTTAATATGCATTTAGGTTAATATTTGCACTTTGCAGGGCTAGGTAGATTGCACGGCTGGCACATATCAGACTAAATGTCACTTCCGAAAGCTAAGGGACCGAACCGGAAGCTGCCATTCAGAGGGACTACCTGACAACATGTGGAACCTCTCCGGAAAAGCCTTCCCACCTCAAGCAACTCCTTTTGATTAATCTTTCACATAGACAATACACGTTATATACACCGACACACCCCCCCGGCCTTTGCCTCCACAGATCCTGTGGTTGGCTAATTAAAGGAGGAGGTGTAACTATCAATCTAATCTGGCTTGTTCTCAAATTTACCATAATTTCCACAATTGAGAGGCTGGTGAAATGAAACAGCACTACTACACTTTCCCATTCATCAGCCGGAAGCAGAACAACTCCGAGAACCGGGCGAAAAATAATTAGGATGCGGGATCAGGTGTTGCGCGCGTGCATCTGTGCCTGTACAGGGGCACGCAGGCACATGAGCATTCACGGGAGGCAGCAGCAGTAGCACGGGGGCAGATGAGCACCACCAGTCATTTGACCTCGACAGGTGAATGCTTGCAGATGTACTCACAGCACACTTATTAGAAGAGGCCCAAATGCCCGAGAAAACTGCCGTCAGATTACGCCGGAAACAACAACGGCTTTTTAAACAACTACAGCCGCCAGAACGGTACCGGCGGCAGCACTGCAGGAGCTGCTCAGGAACCGCTGGGGCAACCCCAGCGCACCGGGTGCTCAGCGCGTGGCCCTGACCCCACCGCATGGCATGTCACCCTTGGGCAGGAAGCTTGACATTTTCTGGAAGCACCGGTGTCATTTCACGGGCTTTGCCGTCGCTTTGCGCTTGTGGGGTAACACTATAGAGTTTTTCAGAAAGTGTTGGAGCAACTTTGGTACCTTTTCCATTCAGGCACACTGGGAGTGAGGTGTGGGGCTGCTGCCAGGGGCTCTGCTCAGCACAGCATGGCTGGAGCTGGCCCAGGACCTCCTTCGAAAGACAGACTGGTCAGACACACAGCTATCCTGAATCATCAAGGATAATCCTATGTTCAAATTCAAGTTCCTACCTTCCAGTTCAAGTTCAAGTTCCTACGTTCCAATTGGTGCCCGTTACCTCTTGTCCTGGATCATCAAAGATGATCCAGGACAAGAGGTAACGGGTACAAACTGGAACCTAGGAACTTCTATCAAAGCATGAGGAGGAACTTCTTTACTTTGAGGGTGGCAGAGCGCTGGAACAGGCTGCCCAGGGAGGCAGTAGAGTCTCCCACCCCAGAGACATTCAAAACCCGCCTGGAGGTCATCATGTGCAACCTGCTGTAGGTGACCCTGCTCTGGCAGGGGGGTTGCACTACATGATCTCCAGAGCTCCTTTCCAACCCTAACCAATCTGTGATTCTGTGATCAGAGCTGTTCTTCGAAATCTGTTCCTAGGAAATCGCTGCGAGAAGGAGGATGCACCTGAGGAGCAGGCCTAAGATGGAGGATTGAACAAACAAGTAGCTCTTACCTGAGGAATCGGCTATCCCATGGAACAACTTCTGAGAAAGATTCTGCAACATTACTAGGGGTCCGCCAAAACATACAATTACTTGCCATGTTCCAGTTAAAGCCTAAACTATCGAGTTGGCATTTCTTTTTAAAAGTGTATAAAGAAGCGGTAATGGGCCAAATCCTCAAGCCACTGTAAATCAACACGATTTGCTTGCCTCCGCTGGAACACCCGCTCTCTATTGCAGTTCAGGAGCTAACACACAGTATCTTAATATGCATTTAGGTTAATATTTGCACTTTGCAGGGCTAGGTAGATTGCACGGCTGGCACATATCAGACTAAATGTCACTTCCGAAAGCTAAGGGACCGAACCGGAAGCTGCCATTCAGAGGGACTACCTGACAACATGTGGAACCTCTCCGGAAAAGCCTTCCCACCTCAAGCAACTCCTTTTGATTAATCTTTCACATAGACAATACACGTTATATACACCGACACACCCCCCCGGCCTTTGCCTCCACAGATCCTGTGGTTGGCTAATTAAAGGAGGAGGTGTAACTATCAATCTAATCTGGCTTGTTCTCAAATTTACCATAATTTCCACACTTGAGAGGCTGGTGAAATGAAACAGCACTACTACACTTTCCCATTCATCAGCCGGAAGCAGAACAACTCAGAGAACTGGGCGAAAAATAATTAGGATGCGGGATCAGGTGTTGCGCGCGTGCATCTGTGCCTGTACAGGGGCACGCAGGCACATGAGCATTCACGGGAGGCAGCAGCAGTAGCACGGGGGCAGATGAGCACCACCAGTCATTTGACCTCGACAGGTGAATGCTTGCAGATGTACTCACAGCACACTTATTAGAAGAGGCCCAAATGCCCGAGAAAACTGCCGTCAGATTACGCCGGAAACAACAACGGCTTTTTAAACAACTACAGCCGCCAGAACGGTACCGGCGGCAGCACTGCAGGAGCTGCTCAGGAACCGCTGGGGCAACCCCAGCGCACCGGGTGCTCAGCGCGTGGCCCTGACCCCACCGCATGGCATGTCACCCTTGGGCAGGAAGCTTGACATTTTCTGGAAGCACCGGTGTCATTTCACGGGCTTTGCCGTCGCTTTGCGCTTGTGGGGTAACACTATAGAGTTTTTCAGAAAGTGTTGGAGCAACTTTGGTACCTTTTCCATTCAGGCACACTGGGAGTGAGGTGTGGGGCTGCTGCCAGGGGCTCTGCTCAGCACAGCATGGCTGGAGCTGGCCCAGGACCTCCTTCGAAAGACAGACTGGTCAGACACACAGCTATCCTGAATCATCAAGGGTAATCCTATGTTCAAATTCAAGTTCCTACCTTCCAGTTCAAGTTCAAGTTCCTACGTTCCAATTGGTGCCCGTTACCTCTTGTCCTGGATCATCAAAGATGATCCAGGACAAGAGGTAACGGGTACAAACTGGAACCTAGGAACTTCTATCAAAGCATGAGGAGGAACTTCTTTACTTTGAGGGTGGCAGAGCGCTGGAACAGGCTGCCCAGGGAGGCGGTAGAGTCTCCCACCCCAGAGACATTCAAAACCCGCCTGGAGGTCATCATGTGCAACCTGCTGTAGGTGACCCTGCTCTGGCAGGGGGGTTGCACTACATGATCTCCAGAGCTCCTTTCCAACCCTAACCAATCTGTGATTCTGTGATCAGAGCTGTTCTTCGAAATCTGTTCCTAGGAAATCGCTGCGAGAAGGAGGATGCACCTGAGGAGCAGGCCTAAGATGGAGGATTGAACAAACAAGTAGCTCTTACCTGAGGAATCGGCTATCCCATGGAACAACTTCTGAGAAAGATTCTGCAACATTACTAGGGGTCCGCCAAAACATACAATTACTTGCCATGTTCCAGTTAAAGCCTAAACTATCGAGTTGGCATTTCTTTTTAAAAGTGTATAAAGAAGCGGTAATGGGCCAAATCCTCAAGCCACTGTAAATCAACACGATTTGCTTGCCTCCGCTGGAACACCCGCTCTCTATTTCAGTTCAGGAGCTAACACACAGTATCTTAATATGCATTTAGGTTAATATTTGCACTTTGCAGGGCTAGGTAGATTGCACGGCTGGCACATATCAGACTAAATGTCACTTCCGAAAGCTAAGGGACCGAACCGGAAGCTGCCATTCAGAGGGACTACCTGACAACATGTGGAACCTCTCCGGAAAAGCCTTCCCACCTCAAGCAACTCCTTTTGATTAATCTTTCACATAGACAATACACGTTATATACACCGACACACCCCCCCGGCCTTTGCCTCCACAGATCCTGTGGTTGGCTAATTAAAGGAGGAGGTGTAACTATCAATCTAATCTGGCTTGTTCTCAAATTTACCATAATTTCCACACTTGAGAGGCTGGTGAAATGAAACAGCACTACTACACTTTCCCATTCATCAGCCGGAAGCAGAACAACTCAGAGAACCGGGCGAAAAATAATTAGGATGCGGGATCAGGTGTTGCGCGCGTGCTTCTGTGCCTGTACAGGGGCACGCAGGCACATGAGCATTCACGGGAGGCAGCAGCAGCAGTAGCACGGGGGCAGATGAGCACCACCAGTCATTTGACCTCGACAGGTGAATGCTTGCAGATGTACTCACAGCACACTTATTAGAAGAGGCCCAAATGCCCGAGAAAACTGCCGTCAGATTACGCCGGAAACAACAACGGCCTTTTAAACAACTACAGCCGCCAGAACGGTACCGGCGGCAGCACTGCAGGAGCTGCTCAGGAACCGCTGGGGCAACCCCAGCGCACCGGGTGCTCAGCGTGTGGCCCTGACCCCACCGCATGGCTTGTCACCCTTGGGCAGGAAGCTTGACATTTTCTGGAAGCACCGGTGTCATTTCACGGGCTTTGCCGTCGCTTTGCGTTTGTGGGGTAACACTATAGAGTTTTTCAGAAAGTGTTGGAGCAACTTTGGTACCTTTTCCATTCAGGCACACTGGGAGTGAGGTGTGGGGCTGCTGCCAGGGGCTCTGCTCAGCACAGCATGGCTGGAGCTGGCCCAGGACCTCCTTCGAAAGACAGACTGGTCAGACACACAGCTATCCTGAATCATCAAGGATAATCCTATGTTCAAGTTCAAGTTCCTACGTTCCAGTTCAAGTTCAAGTTCCTACGTTCCAATTGGTGCCCGTTACCTCTTGTCCTGGATCATCAAAGATGATCCAGGACAAGAGGTAACGGGTACAAACTGGAACCTAGGAACTTCTATCAAAGCATGAGGAGGAACTTCTTTACTTTGAGGGTGGCAGAGCGCTGGAACAGGCTGCCCGGGGAGGCGGTAGAGTCTCCCACCCCAGAGACATTCAAAACCCGCCTGGAGGTCATCCTGTGCAACCTGCTGTAGGTGACCCTGCTCTGGCAGGGGGGTTGGGCTGGATGATCTCCAGAGCTCCTTTCCAACCCTAACCAATCTGTGATTCTGTGATCAGAGCTGTTCTTCGAAATCTGTTCCTAGGAAATCGCTGCGAGAAGGAGGATGCACCTGAGGAGCAGGCCTAAGATGGAGGATTGAACAAACAAGTAGCTCTTACATGAGGAATTGGCTATCCCATGGAACAACTTCTGAGAAAGTTTCTGCAACATTACTAGGGGTCCGCCAAAACATACGATTTCTTGCCATGTTCCAGTTAAAGCCTAAACTATCGAGTTGGCATTTCTTTTTAAAAGTGTATAAAGAAGCGGTAATGGGCCAAATCCTCAAGCCACTCTAAATCAACACGATTTGCTTGCCTCCGCTGGAACACCCGCTCTCTATTTCAGTTCAGGAGCTAACACACAGTATCTTAGTATGCATTTATGTTAATATTTGCACTTTGCAGGGCTAGGTAGATTGCACGGCTGGCACATATCAGACTAAATGTCACGTCCGAAAGCTAAGGGACCGAACCGGAAGCTGCCATTCAGAGGGACTACCTGACAACATGTGGAACCTCTCCGGAAAAGCCTTCCCACCTCAAGCAACTCCTTTTGATTAATCTTTCACATAGACAATACACGTTACTATTTTAAAAAGCTGAATTTTTAAGGACAGAATACCTTAACGAACAGAGGAAAATGTGAACGAATTAGCATCTTCAAGCACTCTGAGACGCAGGGAGAGAAGGCCTACATAGAGTAGCCAGGTCCCTTCAGAGACCACAGCTGTAGCCCCTCTCTGCAATGTTGCCTCCTGGCAGCTAGACCGGGTCCAACCCCAGGACCCAGACACACTGCCAGTCACTCCAGAGTGTCATTAAGATGCACGGCACCACGGCGCAATTCAAATAAATGTTTCTTTCCTGCACGTTGCAGCGGGCTAGGTAGCAAAGGTTGACGTGAAAAGTGGGAGAGCTGCCCAGTAACCGTGAGGTTTTGTATCACGCGAACTTAGAAAATGGTCTGGAATAAAGAATCTGTGCAGTATTGCCTTTCACACGGTGTCTAATCTCGCACCGCTAGACAACTTCAACTACGAGTATCTGGCAGAACTCGAGATGGTTTCACAAAGACTTGTCATCCTCCTTCACCAGATCATTCTCTAGAAGGCGTGAGGGATGGGGAGTTGAAATACATCATATTAGAATGAATAGAAATGGTAATGATCGGGCTCTTCCACAACACTTCCGCTCTAAGTACTCAGTTAATTAACCCTGAATCGAGCGGGCTTGCTGGTCAGGAATACAGCAGTTGGATTGACAACAGCTTCCAGACTCCTGCTTCTCAAGGACAAGATTCGGTAACCCTTATTGATGTTAAACATTAGCTTACCCTGTGAGGAACCTCCAGAAATCAAGAGGGATTGTGCTACGTGAGGAAGACTGGCAGAATCTCATACCAATTTACAAGACAAGAAAGAACAGACAAGAAAGAACATCCAGCACTCTCGCCATGGTAAACTCGTATGCCCCCCCTCCAACACCCCCCCCCGCCTTTGCCTCCACAGATCCTGTGGTTGGCTAATTAAAGGAGGAGGTGTAACTATCAATCTAATCTCGCTTGTTCTCAAATTTACCATAATTTCCACACTTGAGAGGCTGGTGAAATGAAACAGCACTACTACACTTTCCCATTCATCAGCCGGAAGCAGAACAACTCTGAGAACCGGGCGAAAAGTAATTAGGATGCGGGATCAGGTGTTGCGCGTGTGCATCTGTGCCTGTACAGGGGCACGCAGGCACATGAGCATTCACGGGAGGCAGCAGCAGTAGCACGGGGGGAGATGAGCACCACCAGTCATTTGACCTCGACAGGTGAATGCTTGCAGATGTACTCACAGCACACTTATTAGAAGAGGCCCAAATGCCCGAGAAAACTGCCGTCAGATTACGCCGGAAACAACAACGGCTTTTTAAACAACTACAGCCGCCAGAACGGTACCGGCGGCAGCACTGCAGGAGCTGCTCAGGAACCGCTGGGGCAACCCCAGCGCACCGGGTGCTCAGCGCGTGGCCCTGACCCCACCGCATGGCATGCCACCCTTGGGCAGGAAGCTTGACATTTTCTGGAAGCACCGGTGTCATTTCACGGGCTTTACTGTCACTTTGCGCTTGTGGGGTAACACTATAGAGTTTTTCAGAAAGTGTTGGAGCAACTTTGGTACCTTTTCCATTCAGGCACACTGGGAGTGAGCTGTGGGGCTGCTGCCAGGGGCTCTGCTCAGCACAGCATGGCTGGAGCTGGCCCAGGACCTCCTTCGAAAGACAGACTGGTCAGACACACAGCTATCCTGAATCATCAAGGATAATCCTATGTTCAAGTTCCTACGTTCCAGTTCAAGTTCAAGTTCCTACGTTCCAATTGGTGCCCGTTACCTCTTGTCCTGGATCATCAACGATGATCCAGGACAAGAGGTAACGGGTACAAACTGGAACCTAGGAACTTCTATCAAAGCATGAGGAGGAACTTCTTTACTTTGAGGGTGGCAGAGCGCTGGAACAGGCTGCCCGGGGAGGCGGTAGAGTCTTCCACCCCAGAAACATTCAAAACCCGCCTGGAGGTCATCCTGTGCAACCTGCTGTAGGTGACCCTGCTCTGGCAGGGGGTTGGACTGGATGATCTCCAGAGCTCCTTTCCAACCCTAACCAATCTGTGATTCTGTGATCAGAGCTGTTCTTTGAAATCTGTTCCTAGGAAATCGCTGCGAGAAGGAGGACGCACCTGAGGAGCAGGCCTAAGATGGAGGATTGAACAAACAAGTAGCTCTTACCTGAGGAATCGGCTATCCCATGGAACAACTTCTGAGAAAGATTCTGCAACATTACTAGGGGTCCGCCAAAACATACAATTACTTGCCATGTTCCAGTTAAAGCCTAAACTATCGAGTTGGCATTTCTTTTTAAAAGTGTATAAAGAAGCGGTAATGGGCCAAATCCTCAAGCCACTGTAAATCAACACGATTTGCTTGCCTCCGCTGGAACACCCGCTCTCTATTTCAGTTCAGGAGCTAACACACAGTATCTTAATATGCATTTAGGTTAATATTTGCACTTTGCAGGGCTAGGTAGATTGCACGGCTGGCACATATCAGACTAAATGTCACTTCCGAAAGCTAAGGGACCGAACCGGAAGCTGCCATTCAGAGGGACTACCTGACAACATGTGGAACCTCTCCGGAAAAGCCTTCCCACCTCAAGCAACTCCTTTTGATTAATCTTTCACATAGACAATACACGTTATATACACCGACACACCCCCCCGGCCTTTGCCTCCACAGATCCTGTGGTTGGCTAATTAAAGGAGGAGGTGTAACTATCAATCTAATCTGGCTTGTTCTCAAATTTACCATAATTTCCACACTTGAGAGGCTGGTGAAATGAAACAGCACTACTACACTTTCCCATTCATCAGCCGGAAGCAGAACAACTCCGAGAACCGGGCGAAAAATAATTAGGATGCGGGATCAGATGTTGGGCGCGTGCATCTGTGCCTGTACAGGGGCACGCAGGCACATGAGCATTCACGGGAGGCAGCAGGAGTAGCACGGGGGCAGATGAGCACCACCAGTCATTTGACCTCGACAGGTGAATGCTTGCAGATGTACTCACAGCACACTTATTAGAAGAGGCCCAAATGCCCGAGAAAACTGCCGTCAGATTACGCCGGAAACAACAACGGCTTTTTAAACAACTACAGCCGCCAGAACGGTACCGGCGGCAGCACTGCAGGAGCTGCTCAGGAACCGCTGGGGCAACCCCAGCGCACCGGGTGCTCAGCGCGTGGCCCTGACCCCACCGCATGGCATGTCACCCTTGGGCAGGAAGCTTGGCATTTTCTGGAAGCACCGGTGTCATTTCACGGGCTTTGCCGTCGCTTTGCGCTTGTGGGGTAACACTATAGAGTTTTTCAGAAAGTGTTGGAGCAACTTTGGTACCTTTTCCATTCAGGCACACTGGGAGTGAGCTGTGGGGCTGCTGCCAGGGGCTCTGCTCAGCACAGCATGGCTGGAGCTGGCCCAGGACCTCCTTCGAAAGACAGACTGGTCAGACACACAGCTATCCTGAATCATCAAGGATAATCCTATGTTCAAGTTCAAGTTCCTACCTTCCAGTTCAAGTTCAAGTTCCTACGTTCCAATTGGTGCCCGTTACCTCTTGTCCTGGATCATCAAAGATGATCCAGGACAAGAGGTAACGGGTACAAACTGGAACCTAGGAACTTCTATCAAAGCATGAGGAGGAACTTCTTTACTTTGAGGGTGGCAGAGCGCTGGAACAGGCTGCCCAGGGAGGCGGTAGAGTCTCCCACCCCAGAGACATTCATAACCCGCCTGGAGGTCATCCTGTGCAACCTGCTGTAGGTGACCCTGCTCTGGCAGGGGGTTGGACTGGATGATCTCCAGAGCTCCTTTCCAACCCTAACCAATCTGTGATTCTGTGATCAGAGCTGTTCTTCGAAATCTGTTCCTAGGAAATCGCTGCGAGAAGGAGGATGCACCTGAGGAGCAGGCCTAAGATGGAGGATTGAACAAACAAGTAGCTCTTACCTGAGAAATCGGCTATCCCATGGAACAACTTCAGAGAAAGATTCTGCAACATTACTAGGGGTCCGCCAAAACATACAATTACTTGCCATGTTCCAGTTAAAGCCTAAACTATCGAGTTGGCATTTCTTTTTAAAAGTGTATAAAGAAGCAGTAATGGGCCAAATCCTCAAGCCACTGTAAATCAACACGATTTGCTTGCCTCCGCTGGAACACCCGCTCTCTATTTCAGTTCAGGAGCTAACACACAGTATCTTAATATGCATTTAGGTTAATATTTGCACTTTGCAGGGCTAGGTAGATTGCACGGCTGGCACATATCAGACTAAATGTCACTTCCGAAAGCTAAGGGACCGAACCGGAAGCTGCCATTCAGAGGGACTACCTGACAACATGTGGAACCTCTCCGGAAAAGCCTTCCCACCTCAAGCAACTCCTTTTGATTAATCTTTCACATAGACAATACACCTTATATAAACCGACACACCCCCCCGGCCTTTGCCTCCACAGATCCTGTGGTTGGCTAATTAAAGGAGGAGGTGTAACTATCAATCTAATCTCGCTTGTTCTCAAATTTACCATAATTTCCACACTTGAGAGGCTGGTGAAATGAAACAGCACTACTACACTTTCCCATTCATCAGCCGGAAGCAGAACAACTCCGAGAACCGGGCGAAAAATAATTAGGATGCGGGATCAGGTGTTGCGTGCGTGCATCTGTGCCTGTACAGGGGCACGCAGGCACATGAGCATTCACGGGAGGCAGCAACAGTAGCAAGGGGGCAGATGAGCACCACCAGTCATTTGACCTCGACAGGTGAATGCTTGCAGATGTACTCACAGCACACTTATTAGAAGAGGCCCAAATGCCCGAGAAAACTGCCGTCAGATTACGCCGGAAACAACAACGGCTTTTTAAACAACTACAGCCGCCAGAACGGTACCGGCGGCAGCACTGCAGGAGCTGCTCAGGAACCGCTGGGGCAACCCCAGCGCACCGGGTGCTCAGCGCGTGGCCCTGACCCCACCGCATGGCATGTCACCCTTGGGCAGGAAGCTTGACATTTTCTGGAAGCACCGGTGTCATTTCACGGGCTTTGCCGTCGCTTTGCGCTTGTGGGGTAACACTATAGAGTTTTTCAGAAAGTGTTGCAGCAACTTTGGTACCTTTTCCATTCAGGCACACTGGGAGTGAGCTGTGGGGCTGCTGCCAGGGGCTCTGCTCAGCACAGCATGGCTGGAGCTGGTCCAGGACCTCCTTCGAAAGACAGACTGGTCAGACACACAGCTATCCTGAATCATCAAGGATAATCCTATGTTCAAGTTCCTACGTTCCAGTTCAAGTTCAAGTTCCTACGTTCCAATTGGTGCCCGTTACCTCTTGTCCTGGATCATCAAAGATGATCCAGGACAAGAGGTAACGGGTACAAACTGGAACCTAGGAACTTCTATCAAAGCATGAGGAGGAACTTCTTTACTTTGAGGGTGGCAGAGCGCTGGAACAGGCTGCCCAGGGAGGCAGTAGAGTCTCCCACCCCAGAGACATTCAAAACCCGCCTGGAGGTCATCCGGTGCAACCTGCTGTAGGTGACCCTGCTCTGGCAGGGGGGTTGGACTGGATGATCTCCAGAGCTCCTTTCCAACCCTAACCAATCTGTGATTCTGTGATCAGAGCTGTTCTTCGAAATCTGTTCCTAGGAAATCGCTGCGAGAAGGAGGATGCACCTGAGGAGCAGGCCTAAGATGGAGGATTGAACAAACAAGTAGCTCTTACCTGAGGAATCGGCTATCCCATGGAACAACTTCTGAGAAAGATTCTGCAACATTACTAGGGGTCCGCCAAAGCATACAATTACTTGCCATGTTCCAGTTAAAGCCTAAACTATCGAGTTGGCATTTCTTTTTAAAAGTGTATAAAGAAGCGGTAATGGGCCAAATCCTCAAGCCACTCTAAATCAACACGATTTGCTTGCCTCCGCTGGAACACCCGCTCTCTATTGCAGTTCAGGAGCTAACACACAGTATCTTAATATGCATTTAGGTTAATATTTGCACTTTGCAGGGCTAGGTAGATTGCACGGCTGGCACATATCAGACTAAATGTCACTTCCGAAAGCTAAGGGACTGAACCGGAAGCTGCCATTCAGAGGGACTACCTGACAACATGTGGAACCTCTCTGGAAAAGCCTTCCCACCTCAAGCAACTCCTTTTGATTAATCTTTCACATAGACAATACACGTTATACACACCGACACGCCCTCCCGGCCTTTGCCTCTACAGATCCTGTGGTTGGCTAATTAAAGGAGGAGGTGTAACTATCAATCTAATCTGGCTTGTTCTCAAATTTACCATAATTTCCACACTTGAGAGGCTGGTGAAATGAAACAGCACTACTACACTTTCCCATTCATCAGCCGGAAGCAGAACAACTCCGAGAACCGGGCGAAAAATAATTAGGATGCGGGATCAGGTGTTGCGCGCGTGCATCTGTGCCTGTACAGGGGCACGCAGGCACATGAGCATTCACGGGAGGCAGCAGCAGTAGCACGGGGGCAGATGAGCACCACCAGTCATTTGACCTCGACAGGTGAATGCTTGCAGATGTACTCACAGCACACTTATTAGAAGAGGCCCAAATGCCCGAGAAAACTGCCGTCAGATTACGCCGGAAACAACAACGGCTTTTTAAACAACTACAGCCGCCAGAACGGTACCGGCAGCAGCACTGCAGGAGCTGCTCAGGAACCGCTGGGGCAACCCCAGCGCACCGGGTGCTCAGCGCGTGGCCCTGACCCCACCGCATGGCATGTCACCCTTGGGCAGGAAGCTTGACATTTTCTGGAAGCACCGGTGTCATTTCACGGGCTTTGCCGTCGCTTTGCGCTTGTGGGGTAACACTATAGAGTTTTTCAGAAAGTGTTGGAGCAACTTTGGTACCTTTTCCATTCAGGCACACTGGGAGTGAGGTGTGGGGCTGCTGCCAGGGGCTCTGCTCAGCACAGCATGGCTGGAGCTGGCCCAGGACCTCCTTCGAAAGACAGACTGGTCAGACACACAGCTATCCTGAATCATCAAGGATAATCCTATGTTCAAGTTCCTACGTTCCAGTTCAAGTTCAAGTTCCTACGTTCCAATTGGTGCCCGTTACCTCTTGTCCTGGATCATCAAAGATGATCCAGGACAAGAGGTAACGGGTACAAACTGGAACCTAGGAACTTCTATCAAAGCATGAGGAGGAACTTCTTTACTTTGAGGGTGGCAGAGCGCTGGAACAGGCTGCCCAGGGAGGCGGTAGAGTCTCCCACCCCAGAGACATTCAAAACCCGCCTGGAGGTCATCCTGTGCAACCTGCTGTAGGTGACCCTGCTCTGGCAGGGGGGTTGGGCTGGATGATCTCCAGAGCTCCTTTCCAACCCTAACCAATCTGTGATTCTGTGATCAGAGCTGTTCTTCGAAATCTGTTCCTAGGAAATCGCTGCGAGAAGGAGGATGCACCTGAGGAGCAGGCCTAAGATGGAGGATTGAACAAACAAGTAGCTCTTACCTGAGGAATCGGCTATCCCATGGAACAACTTCTGAGAAAGATTCTGCAACATTACTAGGGGTCCGCCAAAGCATACAATTACTTGCCATGTTCCAGTTAAAGCCTAAACTATCGAGTTGGCATTTCTTTTTAGAAGTGTATAAAGAAGCGCTAATGGGCCAAATCCTCAAGCCACTGTAAATCAACACGATTTGCTTGCCTCCGCTGGAACACCCGCTCTCTATTTCAGTTCAGGAGCTAACACACAGTATCTTAATATGCATTTAGGTTAATATTTGCACTTTGCAGGGCTAGGTAGATTGCACGGCTGGCACATATCAGACTAAATGTCACTTCCGAAAGCTAAGGGACCGAACCGGAAGCTGCCATTCAGAGGGACTACCTGACAACATGTGGAACCTCTCCGGAAAAGCCTTCCCACCTCAAGCAACTCCTTTTGATTAATCTTTCACATAGACAATACATGTTATATACACCGACACACCCCCCCGGCCTTTGCCTCCACAGATCCTGTGGTTGGCTAATTAAAGGAGGAGGTGTAACTATCAATCTAATCTGGCTTGTTCTCAAATTTACCATAATTTCCACACTTGAGAGGCTGGTGAAATGAAACAGCACTACTACACTTTCCCATTCATCAGCCGGAAGCAGAACAACTCCGAGAACCGGGCGAAAAATAATTAGGATGCGGGATCAGGTGTTGCGCGCGTGCATCTGTGCCTGTACAGGGGCACGCAGGCACATGAGCATTCACGGGAGGCAGCAGCAGTAGCACGGGGGCAGATGAGCACCACCAGTCATTTGACCTCGACAGGTGAATGCTTGCAGATGTACTCACAGCACACTTATTAGAAGAGGCCCAAATGCCCGAGAAAACTGCCGTCAGATTACGCCGGAAACAACAACGGCTTTTTAAACAACTACAGCCGCCAGAACGGTACCGGCGGCAGCACTGCAGGAGCTGCTCAGGAACCACTGGGGCAACCCCAGCGCACCGGGTGCTCAGCGCGTGGCCCTGACCCCACCGCATGGCATGTCACCCTTGGGCAGGAAGCTTGACATTTTCTGGAAGCACCGGTGTCATTTCACGGGCTTTGCCGTCGCTTTGCGCTTGTGGGGTAACACTATAGAGTTTTTCAGAAAGTGTTGCAGCAACTTTGGTACCTTTTCCATTCAGGCACACTGGGAGTGAGCTGTGGGGCTGCTGCCAGGGGCTCTGCTCAGCACAGCATGGCTGGAGCTGGTCCAGGACCTCCTTCGAAAGACAGACTGGTCAGACACACAGCTATCCTGAATCATCAAGGATAATCCTATGTTCAAGTTCCTACGTTCCAGTTCAAGTTCAAGTTCCTACGTTCCAATTGGTGCCCGTTACCTCTTGTCCTGGATCATCAAAGATGATCCAGGACAAGAGGTAACGGGTACAAACTGGAACCTAGGAACTTCTATCAAAGCATGAGGAGGAACTTCTTTACTTTGAGGGTGGCAGAGCGCTGGAACAGGCTGCCCAGGGAGGCAGTAGAGTCTCCCACCCCAGAGACATTCAAAACCCGCCTGGAGGTCATCCGGTGCAACCTGCTGTAGGTGACCCTGCTCTGGCAGGGGGGTTGGACTGGATGATCTCCAGAGGTCCTTTCCAACCCTAACCAATCTGTGATTCTGTGATCAGAGCTGTTCTTCGAAATCTGTTCCTAGGAAATCGCTGCGAGAAGGAGGATGCACCTGAGGAGCAGGCCTGAGATGGAGGATTGAACAAACAAGTAGCTCTTACCTGAGGAATCGGCTATCCCATGGAACAACTTCTGAGAAAGATTCTGCAACATTACTAGGGGTCCGCCAAAACATACAATTACTTGCCATGTTCCAGTTAAAGCCTAAACTATCGAGTTGGCATTTCTTTTTAAAAGTGTATAAAGAAGCGCTAATGGGCCAAATCCTCAAGCCACTGTAAATCAACACGATTTGCTTGCCTCCGCTGGAACACCCGCTCTCTATTTCAGTTCAGGAGCTAACACACAGTATCTTAATATGCATTTATGTTAATATTTGCACTTTGCAGGGCTAGGTAGATTGCACGGCTGGCACATATCAGACTAAATGTCACTTCCGAAAGCTAAGGGACTGAACCGGAAGCTGCCATTCAGAGGGACTACCTGACAACATGTGGAACCTCTCTGGAAAAGCCTTCCCACCTCAAGCAACTCCTTTTGATTAATCTTTCACATAGACAATACACGTTATACACACCGACACGCCCTCCCTGCCTTTGCCTCTACAGATCCTGTGGTTGGCTAATTAAAGGAGGAGGTGTAAATATCAATCTAATCTGGCTTGTTCTCAAATTTACCATAATTTCCACACTTGAGAGGCTGGTGAAATGAAACAGCACTACTACACTTTCCCATTCATCAGCCGGAAGCAGAACAACTCAGAGAACCGGGCGAAAAATAATTAGGATGCGGGATCAGGTGTTGCGCGCGTGCATCTGTGCCTGTACAGGGGCACGCAGGCACATGAGCATTCACGGGAGGCAGCAGCAGTAGCACGGGGGCAGATGAGCACCACCAGTCATTTGACCTCGACAGGTGAATGCTTGCAGATGTACTCACAGCACACTTATTAGAAGAGGCCCAAATGCCCGAGAAAACTGCCGTCAGATTACGCCGGAAACAACAACGGCTTTTTAAACAACTACAGCCGCCAGAACGGTACCGGCGGCAGCACTGCAGGAGCTGCTCAGGAACCGCTGGGGCAACCCCAGCGCACCGGGTGCTCAGCGCGTGGCCCTGACCCCACCGCATGGCATGTCACCCTTGGGCAGGAAGCTTGACATTTTCTGGAAGCACCGGTGTCATTTCACGGGCTTTGCCGTCGCTTTGCGCTTGTGGGGTAACACTATAGAGTTTTTCAGAAAGTGTTGGAGCAACTTTGGTACCTTTTCCATTCAGGCACACTGGGAGTGAGGTGTGGGGCTGCTGCCAGGGGCTCTGCTCAGCACAGCATGGCTGGAGCTGGCCCAGGACCTCCTTCGAAAGACAGACTGGTCAGACACACAGCTATCCTGAATCATCAAGGATAATCCTATGTTCAAGTTCCTACGTTCCAGTTCAAGTTCAAGTTCCTACGTTCCAATTGGTGCCCGTTACCTCTTGTCCTGGATCATCAAAGATGATCCAGGACAAGAGGTAACGGGTACAAACTGGAACCTAGGAACTTCTATCAAAGCATGAGGAGGAACTTCTTTACTTTGAGGGTGGCAGAGCGCTGGAACAGGCTGCCCAGGGAGGCGGTAGAGTCTCCCACCCCAGAAACATTCAAAACCCGCCTGGAGGTCATCCTGTGCAACCTGCTGTAGGTGACCCTGCTCTGGCAGGGGGGTTGGACTGGATGATCTCCAGAGCTCCTTTCTAACCCTAACCAATCTGTGATTCTGTGATCAGAGCTGTTCTTCGAAATCTGTTCCTAGGAAATCGCTGCGAGAAGGAGGATGCACCTGAGGAGCAGGCCTAAGATGGAGGATTGAACAAACAAGTAGCTCTTACCTGAGGAATCGGCTATCCCATGGAACAACTTCTGAGAAAGATTCTGCAACATTACTAGGGGTCCGCCAAAACATACAATTACTTGCCATGTTCCAGTTAAAGCCTAAACTATCGAGTTGGCATTTCTTTTTAAAAGTGTATAAAGAAGCGGTAATGGGCCAAATCCTCAAGCCACTGTAAATCAACACGATTTGCTTGCCTCCGCTGGAACACCCGCTCTCTATTTCAGTTCAGGAGCTAACACACAGTATCTTAATATGCATTTAGGTTAATATTTGCACTTTGCAGGGCTAGGTAGATTGCACGGCTGGCACATATCAGACTAAATGTCACTTCCGAAAGCTAAGGGACCGAACCGGAAGCTGCCATTCAGAGGGACTACCTGACAACATGTGGAACCTCTCCGGAAAAGCCTTCCCACCTCAAGCAACTCCTTTTGATTAATCTTTCACATAGACAATACATGTTATATACACCGACACACCCCCCCGGCCTTTGCCTCCACAGATCCTGTGGTTGGCTAATTAAAGGAGGAGGTGTAACTATCAATCTAATCTGGCTTGTTCTCAAATTTACCATAATTTCCACACTTGAGAGGCTGGTGAAATGAAACAGCACTACTACACTTTCCCATTCATCAGCCGGAAGCAGAACAACTCCGAGAACCGGGCGAAAAATAATTAGGATGCGGGATCAGGTGTTGCGCGCGTGCATCTGTGCCTGTACAGGGGCACGCAGGCACATGAGCATTCACGGGAGGCAGCAGCAGTAGCACGGGGGCAGATGAGCACCACCAGTCATTTGACCTCGACAGGTGAATGCTTGCAGATGTACTCACAGCACACTTATTAGAAGAGGCCCAAATGCCCGAGAAAACTGCCGTCAGATTACGCCGGAAACAACAACGGCTTTTTAAACAACTACAGCCGCCAGAACGGTACCGGCGGCAGCACTGCAGGAGCTGCTCAGGAACCACTGGGGCAACCCCAGCGCACCGGGTGCTCAGCGCGTGGCCCTGACCCCACCGCATGGCATGTCACCCTTGGGCAAGAAGCTTGACATTTTCTGGAAGCACCGGTGTCATTTCACGGGCTTTGCCGTCGCTTTGCGCTTGTGGGGTAACACTATAGAGTTTTTCAGAAAGTGTTGCAGCAACTTTGGTACCTTTTCCATTCAGGCACACTGGGAGTGAGCTGTGGGGCTGCTGCCAGGGGCTCTGCTCAGCACAGCATGGCTGGAGCTGGTCCAGGACCTCCTTCGAAAGACAGACTGGTCAGACACACAGCTATCCTGAATCATCAAGGATAATCCTATGTTCAAGTTCCTACGTTCCAGTTCAAGTTCAAGTTCCTACGTTCCAATTGGTGCCCGTTACCTCTTGTCCTGGATCATCAAAGATGATCCAGGACAAGAGGTAACGGGTACAAACTGGAACCTAGGAACTTCTATCAAAGCATGAGGAGGAACTTCTTTACTTTGAGGGTGGCAGAGCGCTGGAACAGGCTGCCCAGGGAGGCAGTAGAGTCTCCCACCCCAGAGACATTCAAAACCCGCCTGGAGGTCATCCGGTGCAACCTGCTGTAGGTGACCCTGCTCTGGCAGGGGGGTTGGACTGGATGATCTCCAGAGGTCCTTTCCAACCCTAACCAATCTGTGATTCTCTGATCAGAGCTGTTCTTCGAAATCTGTTCCTAGGAAATCGCTGCGAGAAGGAGGATGCACCTGAGGAGCAGGCCTGAGATGGAGGATTGAACAAACAAGTAGCTCTTACCTGAGGAATCGGCTATCCCATGGAACAACTTCTGAGAAAGATTCTGCAACATTACTAGGGGTCCGCCAAAACATACAATTACTTGCCATGTTCCAGTTAAAGCCTAAACTATCGAGTTGGCATTTCTTTTTAAAAGTGTATAAAGAAGCGCTAATGGGCCAAATCCTCAAGCCACTGTAAATCAACACGATTTGCTTGCCTCCGCTGGAACACCCGCTCTCTATTTCAGTTCAGGAGCTAACACACAGTATCTTAATATGCATTTAGGTTAATATTTGCACTTTGCAGGGCTAGGTAGATTGCACGGCTGGCACATATCAGACTAAATGTCACTTCCGAAAGCTAAGGGACTGAACCGGAAGCTGCCATTCAGAGGGACTACCTGACAACATGTGGAACCTCTCTGGAAAAGCCTTCCCACCTCAAGCAACTCCTTTTGATTAATCTTTCACATAGACAATACACGTTATACACACCGACACGCCCTCCCTGCCTTTGCCTCTACAGATCCTGTGGTTGGCTAATTAAAGGAGGAGGTGTAACTATCAATCTAATCTGGCTTGTTCTCAAATTTACCATAATTTCCACACTTGAGAGGCTGGTGAAATGAAACAGCACTACTACACTTTCCCATTCATCAGCCGGAAGCAGAACAACTCAGAGAACCGGGCGAAAAATAATTAGGATGCGGGATCAGGTGTTGCGCGCGTGCATCTGTGCCTGTACAGGGGCACGCAGGCACATGAGCATTCACCGGAGGCAGCAGCAGTAGCACGGGGGCAGATGAGCACCACCAGTCATTTGACCTCGACAGGTGAATGCTTGCAGATGTACTCACAGCACACTTATTAGAAGAGGCCCAAATGCCCGAGAAAACTGCCGTCAGATTACGCCGGAAACAACAACGGCTTTTTAAACAACTACAGCCGCCAGAACGGTACCGGCGGCAGCACTGCAGGAGCTGCTCAGGAACCGCTGGGGCAACCCCAGCGCACCGGGTGCTCAGCGCGTGGCCCTGACCCCACCGCATGGCATGTCACCCTTGGGCAGGAAGCTTGACATTTTCTGGAAGCACCGGTGTAATTTCACGGGCTTTGCCGTCGCTTTGCGCTTGTGGGGTAACACTATAGAGTTTTTCAGAAAGTGTTGGAGCAACTTTGGTACCTTTTCCATTCAGGCACACTGGGAGTGAGGTGTGGGGCTGCTGCCAGGGGCTCTGCTCAGCACAGCATGGCTGGAGCTGGCCCAGGACCTCCTTCGAAAGACAGACTGGTCAGACACACAGCTATCCTGAATCATCAAGGATAATCCTATGTTCAAGTTCCTACGTTCCAGTTCAAGTTCAAGTTCCTACGTTCCAATTGGTGCCCGTTACCTCTTGTCCTGGATCATCAAAGATGATCCAGGACAAGAGGTAACGGGTACAAACTGGAACCTAGGAACTTCTATCAAAGCATGAGGAGGAACTTCTTTACTTTGAGGGTGGCAGAGCGCTGGAACAGGCTGCCCAGGGAGGCGGTAGAGTCTCCCACCCCAGAAACATTCAAAACCCGCCTGGAGGTCATCCTGTGCAACCTGCTGTAGGTGACCCTGCTCTGGCAGGGGGGTTGGACTGGATGATCTCCAGAGCTCCTTTCTAACCCTAACCAATCTGTGATTCTGTGATCAGAGCTGTTCTTCGAAATCTGTTCCTAGGAAATCGCTGCGAGAAGGAGGATGCACCTGAGGAGCAGGCCTAAGATGGAGGATTGAACAAACAAGTAGCTCTTACCTGAGGAATCGGCTATCCCATGGAACAACTTCTGAGAAAGATTCTGCAACATTACTAGGGGTCCGCCAAAACATACAATTACTTGCCATGTTCCAGTTAAAGCCTAAACTATCGAGTTGGCATTTCTTTTTAAAAGTGTATAAAGAAGCGGTAATGGGCCAAATCCTCAAGCCACTGTAAATCAACACGATTTGCTTGCCTCCGCTGGAACACCCGCTCTCTATTTCAGTTCAGGAGCTAACACACAGTATCTTAATATGCATTTAGGTTAATATTTGCACTTTGCAGGGCTAGGTAGATTGCACGGCTGGCACATATCAGACTAAATGTCACTTCCGAAAGCTAAGGGACCGAACCGGAAGCTGCCATTCAGAGGGACTACCTGACAACATGTGGAACCTCTCCGGAAAAGCCTTCCCACCTCAAGCAACTCCTTTTGATTAATCTTTCACATAGACAATACATGTTATATACACCGACACACCCCCCCGGCCTTTGCCTCCACAGATCCTGTGGTTGGCTAATTAAAGGAGGAGGTGTAACTATCAATCTAATCTGGCTTGTTCTCAAATTTACCATAATTTCCACACTTGAGAGGCTGGTGAAATGAAACAGCACTACTACACTTTCCCATTCATCAGCCGGAAGCAGAACAACTCCGAGAACCGGGCGAAAAATAATTAGGATGCGGGATCAGGTGTTGCGCGCGTGCATCTGTGCCTGTACAGGGGCACGCAGGCACATGAGCATTCACGGGAGGCAGCAGCAGTAGCACGGGGGCAGATGAGCACCACCAGTCATTTGACCTCGACAGGTGAATGCTTGCAGATGTACTCACAGCACACTTATTAGAAGAGGCCCAAATGCCCGAGAAAACTGCCGTCAGATTACGCCGGAAACAACAACAGCTTTTTAAACAACTACAGCCGCCAGAACGGTACCGGCGGCAGCACTGCAGGAGCTGCTCAGGAACCGCTGGGGCAACCCCAGCGCACCGGGTGCTCAGCGCGTGGCCCTGACCCCACCGCATGGCATGTCACCCTTGGGCAGGAAGCTTGACATTTTCTGGAAGCACCGGTGTCATTTCACGGGCTTTGCCGTCGCTTTGCGCTTGTGGGGTAACACTATAGAGTTTTTCAGAAAGTGTTGGAGCAACTTTGGTACCTTTTCCATTCAGGCACACTGGGAGTGAGGTGTGGGGCTGCTGCCAGGGGCTCTGCTCAACACAGCATGGCTGGAGCTGGCCCAGGACCTCCTTCGAAAGACAGACTGGTCAGACACACAGCTATCCTGAATCATCAAGGATAATCCTATGTTCAAGTTCCTACGTTCCAGTTCAAGTTCAAGTTCCTACGTTCCAATTGGTGCCCGTTACCTCTTGGCCTGGATCATCAAAGATGATCCAGGACAAGAGGTAACGGGTACAAACTGGAACGTAGGAACTTCTATCAAAGCATGAGGAGGAACTTCTTTACTTTGAGGGTGGCAGAGCGCTGGAACAGGCTGCCCAGGGAGGCGGTAGAGTCTCCCACCCCAGAAACATTCAAAACCCGCCTGGAGGTCATCCTGTGCAACCTGCTGTAGGTGACCCTGCTCTGGCAGGGGGGTTGGGCTGGATGATCTCCAGAGCTCCTTTCCAACCCTAACCAATCTGTGATTCTGTGATCAGAGCTGTTCTTCGAAATCTGTTCCTAGGAAATCGCTGCGAGAAGGAGGATGCACCTGAGGAGCAGGCCTAAGATGGAGGATTGAACAAACAAGTAGCTCTTACCTGAGGAATCGGCTATCCCATGGAACAACTTCTGAGAAAGATTCTGCAACATTACTAGGGGTCCGCCAAAACATACAATTACTTGCCATGTTCCAGTTAAAGCCTAAACTATCGAGTTGGCATTTCTTTTTAAAAGTGTATAAAGAAGCGGTAATGGGCCAAATCCTCAAGCCACTGTAAATCAACACGATTTGCTTGCCTCCGCTGGAACACCCGCTCTCTATTTCAGTTCAGGAGCTAACACACAGTATCTTAATATGCATTTAGGTTAATATTTGCACTTTGCAGGGCTAGGTAGATTGCACGGCTGGCACATATCAGACTAAATGTCACTTCCGAAAGCTAAGGGACCGAACCGGAAGCTGCCATTCAGAGGGACTACCTGACAACATGTGGAACCTCTCCGGAAAAGCCTTCCCACCTCAAGCAACTCCTTTTGATTAATCTTTCACATAGACAATACACCTTATATACACCGACACACCCCCCCGGCCTTTGCCTCCACAGATCCTGTGGTTGGCTAATTAAAGGAGGAGGTGTAACTATCAATCTAATCTGGCTTGTTCTCAAATTTACCATAATTTCCACACTTGAGAGGCTGGTGAAATGAAACAGCACTACTACACTTTCCCATTCATCAGCCGGAAGCAGAACAACTCCGAGAACCGGGCGAAAAATAATTAGGATGCGGGATCAGGTGTTGCGCGCGTGCATCTGTGCCTGTACAGGGGCACGCAGGCACATGAGCATTCACGGGAGGCAGCAGCAGTAGCACGGGGGCAGATGAGCACCACCAGTCATTTGACCTCGACAGGTGAATGCTTGCAGATGTACTCACAGCACACTTATTAGAAGAGGCCCAAATGCCCGAGAAAACTGCCGTCAGATTACGCCGGAAACAACAACGGCTTTTTAAACAACTACAGCCGCCAGAACGGTACCGGCGGCAGCACTGCAGGAGCTGCTCAGGAACCGCTGGGGCAACCCCAGCGCACCGGGTGCTCAGCGCGTGGCCCTGACCCCACCGCATGGCATGTCACCCTTGGGCAGGAAGCTTGACATTTTCTGGAAGCACCGGTGTCATTTCACGGGCTTTGCCGTCGCTTTGCGCTTGTGGGGTAACACTATAGAGTTTTTCAGAAAGTGTTGGAGCAACTTTGGTACCTTTTCCATTCAGGCACACTGGGAGTGAGCTGTGGGGCTGCTGCCAGGGGCTCTGCTCAGCACAGCATGGCTGGAGCTGGCCCAGGACCTCCTTCGAAAGACAGACTGGTCAGACACACAGCTATCCTGAATCATCAAGGATAATCCTATGTTCAAGTTCCTACGTTCCAGTTCAAGTTCAAGTTCCTACGTTCCAATTGGTGCCCGTTACCTCTTGTCCTGGATCATCAAAGATGATCCAGGACAAGAGGTAACGGGTACAAACTGGAACGTAGGAACTTCTATCAAAGCATGAGGAGGAACTTCTTTACTTTGAGGGTGGCAGAGCGCTGGAACAGGCTGCCCAGGGAGGCGGTAGAGTCTCCGACCCCAGAAACATTCAAAACCCGCCTGGAGGTCATCCTGTGCAACCTGCTGTAGGTGACCCTGCTCTGGCAGGGGGGTTGGGCTGGATGATCTCCAGAGGTCCTTTCCAACCCTAACCAATCTGTGATTCTGTGATCAGAGCTGTTCTTCGAAATCTGTTCCTAGGAAATCGCTGCGAGAAGGAGGATGCACCTGAGGAGCAGGCCTAAGATGGAGGATTGAACAAACAAGTAGCTCTTACCTGAGGAATCGGCTATCCCATGGAACAACTTCTGAGAAAGATTCTGCAACATTACTAGGGGTCCGCCAAAACATACAATTACTTGCCATGTTCCAGTTAAAGCCTAAACTATCGAGTTGGCATTTCTTTTTAAAAGTGTATAAAGAAGCGGTAATGGGCCAAATCCTCAAGCCACTGTAAATCAACACGATTTGCTTGCCTCCGCTGGAACACCCGCTCTCTATTTCAGTTCAGGAGCTAACACACAGTATCTTAATATGCATTTAGGTTAATATTTGCACTTTGCAGGGCTAGGTAGATTGCACGGCTGGCACATATCAGACTAAATGTCACTTCCGAAAGCTAAGGGACCGAACCGGAAGCTGCCATTCAGAGGGACTACCTGACAACATGTGGAACCTCTCCGGAAAAGCCTTCCCACCTCAAGCAACTCCTTTTGATTAATCTTTCACATAGACAATACACCTTATATACACCGACACACCCCCCCGGCCTTTGCCTCCACAGATCCTGTGGTTGGCTAATTAAAGGAGGAGGTGTAACTATCAATCTAATCTGGCTTGTTCTCAAATTTACCATAATTTCCACACTTGAGAGGCTGGTGAAATGAAACAGCACTACTACACTTTCCCATTCATCAGCCGGAAGCAGAACAACTCCGAGAACCGGGCGAAAAATAATTAGGATGCGGGATCAGGTGTTGCGCGCGTGCATCTGTGCCTGTACAGGGGCACGCAGGCACATGAGCATTCACGGGAGGCAGCAGCAGTAGCACGGGGGCAGATGAGCACCACCAGTCATTTGACCTCGACAGGTGAATGCTTGCAGATGTACTCACAGCACACTTATTAGAAGAGGCCCAAATGCCCGAGAAAACTGCCGTCAGATTACGCCGGAAACAACAACGGCTTTTTAAACAACTACAGCCGCCAGAACGGTACCGGCGGCAGCACTGCAGGAGCTGCTCAGGAACCGCTGGGGCAACCCCAGCGCACCGGGTGCTCAGCGCGTGGCCCTGACCCCACCGCATGGCATGTCACCCTTGGGCAGGAAGCTTGACATTTTCTGGAAGCACCGGTGTCATTTCACGGGCTTTGCCGTCGCTTTGCGCTTGTGGGGTAACACTATAGAGTTTTTCAGAAAGTGTTGGAGCAACTTTGGTACCTTTTCCATTCAGGCACACTGGGAGTGAGCTGTGGGGCTGCTGCCAGGGGCTCTGCTCAGCACAGCATGGCTGGAGCTGGTCCAGGACCTCCTTCGAAAGACAGACTGGTCAGACACACAGCTATCCTGAATCATCAAGGATAATCCTATGTTCAAGTTCCTACGTTCCAGTTCAAGTTCAAGTTCCTACGTTCCAATTGGTGCCCGTTACCTCTTGTCCTGGATCATCAAAGATGATCCAGGACAAGAGGTAACGGGTACAAACTGGAACCTAGGAACTTCTATCAAAGCATGAGGAGGAACTTCTTTACTTTGAGGGTGGCAGAGCGCTGGAACAGGCTGCCCAGGGAGGCGGTAGAGTCTCCCACCCCAGAGACATTCAAAACCCGCCTGGAGGTCATCCTGTGCAACCTGCTGTAGGTGACCCTGCTCTGGCAGGGGGGTTGGGCTGGATGATCTCCAGAGGTCCTTTCCAACCCTAACCAATCTGTGATTCTGTGATCAGAGCTGTTCTTCGAAATCTGTTCCTAGGAAATCGCTGCGAGAAGGAGGATGCACCTGAGGAGCAGGCCTAAGATGGAGGATTGAACAAACAAGTAGCTCTTACCTGAGGAATCGGCTATCCCATGGAACAACTTCTGAGAAAGATTCTGCAACATTACTAGGGGTCCGCCAAAACATACAATTACTTGCCATGTTCCAGTTAAAGCCTAAACTATCGAGTTGGCATTTCTTTTTAAAAGTGTATAAAGAAGCGGTAATGGGCCAAATCCGCAAGCCACTGTAAATCAACACGATTTGCTTGCCTCCGCTGGAACACCCGCTCTCTATTGCAGTTCAGGAGCTAACACACAGTATCTTAATATGCATTTAGGTTAATATTTGCACTTTGCAGGGCTAGGTAGATTGCACGGCTGGCACATATCAGACTAAATGTCACTTCCGAAAGCTAAGGGACCGAACCGGTAGCTGCCATTCAGAGGGACTACCTGACAACATGTGGAACCTCTCCGGAAAAGCCTTCCCACCTCAAGCAACTCCTTTTGATTAATCTTTCACATAGACAATACACGTTATATACACCGACACACCCCCCCGGCCTTTGCCTCCACAGATCCTGTGGTTGGCTAATTAAAGGAGGAGGTGTAACTATCAATCTAATCTGGCTTGTTCTCAAATTTACCATAATTTCCACACTTGAGAGGCTGGTGAAATGAAACAGCACTACTACACTTTCCCATTCATCAGCCGGAAGCAGAACAACTCCGAGAACCGGGCGAAAAATAATTAGGATGCGGGATCAGGTGTTGCGCGCGTGCATCTGTGCCTGTACAGGGGCACGCAGGCACATGAGCATTCACGGGAGGCAGCAGCAGTAGCACGGGGGCAGATGAGCACCACCAGTCATTTGACCTCGACAGGTGAATGCTTGCAGATGTACTCACAGCACACTTATTAGAAGAGGCCCAAATGCCCGAGAAAACTGCCGTCAGATTACGCCGGAAACAACAACGGCTTTTTAAACAACTACAGCCGCCAGAACGGTACCGGCGGCAGCACTGCAGGAGCTGCTCAGGAACCGCTGGGGCAACCCCAGCGCACCGGGTGCTCAGCGCGTGGCCCTGACCCCACCGCATGGCATGTCACCCTTGGGCAGGAAGCTTGACATTTTCTGGAAGCACCGGTGTCATTTCACGGGCTTTGCCGTCGCTTTGCGCTTGTGGGGTAACACTATAGAGTTTTTCAGAAAGTGTTGGAGCAACTTTGGTACCTTTTCCATTCAGGCACACTGGGAGTGAGCTGTGGGGCTGCTGCCAGGGGCTCTGCTCAGCACAGCATGGCTGGAGCTGGTCCAGGACCTCCTTCGAAAGACAGACTGGTCAGACACACAGCTATCCTGAATCATCAAGGATAATCCTATGTTCAAGTTCCTACGTTCCAGTTCAAGTTCAAGTTCCTACGTTCCAATTGGTGCCCGTTACCTCTTGTCCTGGATCATCAAAGATGATCCAGGACAAGAGGTAACGGGTACAAACTGGAACCTAGGAACTTCTATCAAAGCATGAGGAGGAACTTCTTTACTTTGAGGGTGGCAGAGCGCTGGAACAGGCTGCCCAGGGAGGCGGTAGAGTCTCCCACCCCAGAAACATTCAAAACCCGCCTGGAGGTCATCCTGTGCAACCTGCTGTAGGTGACCCTGCTCTGGCAGGGGGGTTGGGCTGGATGATCTCCAGAGCTCCTTTCCAACCCTAACCAATCTGTGATTCTGTGATCAGAGCTGTTCTTCGAAATCTGTTCCTAGGAAATCGCTGCGAGAAGGAGGATGCACCTGAGGAGCAGGCCTAAGATGGAGGATTGAACAAACAAGTAGCTCTTACCTGAGGAATCGGCTATCCCATGGAACAACTTCTGAGAAAGATTCTGCAACATTACTAGGGGTCCGCCAAAACATACAATTACTTGCCATGTTCCAGTTAAAGCCTAAACTATCGAGTTGGCATTTCTTTTTAAAAGTGTATAAAGAAGCGGTAATGGGCCAAATCCTCAAGCCACTGTAAATCAACACGATTTGCTTGCCTCCGCTGGAACACCCGCTCTCTATTGCAGTTCAGGAGCTAACACACAGTATCTTAATATGCATTTATGTTAATATTTGCACTTTGCAGGGCTAGGTAGATTGCACGGCTGGCACATATCAGACTAAATGTCACGTCCGAAAGCTAAGGGACCGAACCGGAAGCTGCCATTCAGAGGGACTACCTGACAACATGTGGAACCTCTCCGGAAAAGCCTTCCCACCTCAAGCAACTCCTTTTGATTAATCTTTCACATAGACAATACACCTTATATACACCGACACACCCCCCCGGCCTTTGCCTCCACAGATCCTGTGGTTGGCTAATTAAAGGAGGAGGTGTAACTATCAATCTAATCTGGCTTGTTCTCAAATTTACCATAATTTCCACACTTGAGAGGCTGGTGAAATGAAACAGCACTACTACACTTTCCCATTCATCAGCCGGAAGCAGAACAACTCCGAGAACCGGGCGAAAAATAATTAGGATGCGGGATCAGGTGTTGCACGCGTGCATCTGTGCCTGTACAGGGGCACGCAGGCACATGAGCATTCACGGGAGGCAGCAGCAGTAGCACGGGGGCAGATGAGCACCACCAGTCATTTGACCTCAACAGGTGAATGCTTGCAGATGTAGTCACAGCACACTTATTAGAAGAGGCCCAAATGCCCGAGAAAACTGCCGTCAGATTACGCCGGAAACAACAACGGCTTTTTAAACAACTACAGCCGCCAGAACGGTACCGGCGGCAGCACTGCAGGAGCTGCTCAGGAACCGCTGGGGCAACCCCAGCGCACCGGGTGCTCAGCGCGTGGCCCTGACCCCACCGCATGGCATGTCACCCTTGGGCAGGAAGCTTGACATTTTCTGGAAGCACCGGTGTCATTTCACGGGCTTTGCCGTCGCTTTGCGCTTGTGGGGTAACACTATAGAGTTTTTCAGAAAGTGTTGCAGCAACTTTGGTACCTTTTCCATTCAGGCACACTGGGAGTGAGCTGTGGGGCTGCTGCCAGGGGCTCTGCTCAGCACAGCATGGCTGGAGCTGGTCCAGGACCTCCTTCGAAAGACAGACTGGTCAGACACACAGCTATCCTGAATCATCAAGGATAATCCTATGTTCAAGTTCCTACGTTCCAGTTCAAGTTCAAGTTCCTACGTTCCAATTGGTGCCCGTTACCTCTTGTCCTGGATCATCAAAGATGATCCAGGACAAGAGGTAACGGGTACAAACTGGAACGTAGGAACTTCTATCAAAGCATGAGGAGGAACTTCTTTACTTTGAGGGTGGCAGAGCGCTGGAACAGGCTGCCCAGGGAGGCGGTAGAGTCTCCGACCCCAGAAACATTCAAAACCCGCCTGGAGGTCATCCTGTGCAACCTGCTGTAGGTGACCCTGCTCTGGCAGCGGGGTTGGGCTGGATGATCTCCAGAGGTCCTTTCCAACCCTAACCAATCTGTGATTCTGTGATCAGAGCTGTTCTTCGAAATCTGTTCCTAGGAAATCGCTGCGAGAAGGAGGATGCACCTGAGGAGCAGGCCTAAGATGGAGGATTGAACAAACAAGTAGCTCTTACCTGAGGAAACGGCTATCCCATGGAACAACTTCTGAGAAAGATTCTGCAACATTACTAGGGGTCCGCCAAAACATACAATTACTTGCCATGTTCCAGTTAAAGCCTAAACTATCGAGTTGGCATTTCTTTTTAAAAGTGTATAAAGAAGCAGTAATGGGCAAAATCCGCAAGCCACTAAATCAACACGATTTGCTTGCCTCCGCTGGAACACCCGCTCTCTATTTCAGTTCAGGAGCTAACACACAGTATCTTAATATGCATTTATGTTAATATTTGCACTTTGCAGGGCTAGGTAGATTGCACGGCTGGCACATATCAGACTAAATGTCACTTCCGAAAGCTAAGGGACCGAACCGGAAGCTGCCATTCAGAGGGACTACCTGACAACATGTGGAACCTCTCCGGAAAAGCCTTCCCACCTCAAGCAACTCCTTTTGATTAATCTTTCACATAGACAATACACGTTATATACACCGACACACCCCCCCGGCCTTTGCCTCCACAGATCCTGTGGTTGGCTAATTAAAGGAGGAGGTGTAACTATCAATCTAATCTGGCTTGTTCTCAAATTTACCATAATTTCCACACTTGAGAGGCTGGTGAAATGAAACAGCACTACTACACTTTCCCATTCATCAGCCGGAAGCAGAACAACTCCGAGAACCGGGCGAAAAATAATTAGGATGCGGGATCAGGTGTTGCGCGCGTGCATCTGTGCCTGTACAGGGGCACGCAGGCACATGAGCATTCACGGGAGGCAGCAGCAGTAGCACGGGGGCAGATGAGCACCACCAGTCATTTGACCTCGACAGGTGAATGCTTGCAGATGTACTCACAGCACACTTATTAGAAGAGGCCCAAATGCCCGAGAAAACTGCCGTCAGATTACGCCGGAAACAACAATGGCTTTTTAAACAACTACAGCCGCCAGAACGGTACCGGCGGCAGCACTGCAGGAGCTGCTCAGGAACCGCTGGGGCAACCCCAGCGCACCGGGTGCTCAGCACGTGGCCCTGACCCCACCGCATGGCATGTCACCCTTGGGCAGGAAGCTTGACATTTTCTGGAAGCACCGGTGTCATTTCACGGGCTTTGCCGTCGCTTTGCGCTTGTGGGGTAACACTATAGAGTTTTTCAGAAAGTGTTGGAGCAACTTTGGTACCTTTTCCATTCAGGCACACTGGGAGTGAGGTGTGGGGCTGCTGCCAGGGGCTCTGCTCAGCACAGCATGGCTGGAGCTGGTCCAGGACCTCCTTCGAAAGACAGACTGGTCAGACACACAGCTATCCTGAATCATCAAGGATAATCCTATGTTCAAGTTCCTACGTTCCAATTGAAGTTCAAGTTCCTACGTTCCAATTGGTGCCCGTTACCTCTTGGCCTGGATCATCAAAGATGATCCAGGACAAGAGGTAACGGGTACAAACTGGAACGTAGGAACTTCTATCAAAGCATGAGGAGGAACTTCTTTACTTTGAGGGTGGCAGAGCGCTGGAACAGGCTGCCCAGGGAGGCGGTAGAGTCTCCGACCCCAGAAACATTCAAAACCCGCCTGGAGGTCATCCTGTGCAACCTGCTGTAGGTGACCCTGCTCTGGCAGGGGGGTTGGGCTGGATGATCTCCAGAGGTCCTTTCCAACCCTAACCAATCTGTGATTCTGTGATCAGAGCTGTTCTTCGAAATCTGTTCCTAGGAAATCGCTGCGAGAAGGAGGATGCACCTGAGGAGCAGGCCTAAGATGGAGGATTGAACAAACAAGTAGCTCTTACCTGAGGAATCGGCTATCCCATGGAACAACTTCTGAGAAAGATTCTGCAACATTACTAGGGGTCCGCCAAAACATACAATTACTTGCCATGTTCCAGTTAAAGCCTAAACTATCGAGTTGGCATTTCTTTTTAAAAGTGTATAAAGAAGCGGTAATGGGCCAAATCCTCAAGCCACTGTAAATCAACACGATTTGCTTGCCTCCGCTGGAACACCCGCTCTCTATTTCAGTTCAGGAGCTAACACACAGTATCTTAATATGCATTTAGGTTAATATTTGCACTTTGCAGGGCTAGGTAGATTGCACGGCTGGCACATATCAGACTAAATGTCACTTCCGAAAGCTAAGGGACCGAACCGGAAGCTGCCATTCAGAGGGACTACCTGACAACATGTGGAACCTCTCCGGAAAAGCCTTCCCACCTCAAGCAACTCCTTTTGATTAATCTTTCACATAGACAATACACGTTATATACACCGACACACCCCCCCGGCCTTTGCCTCCACAGATCCTGTGGTTGGCTAATTAAAGGAGGAGGTGTAACTATCAATCTAATCTGGCTTGTTCTCAAATTTACCATAATTTCCACACTTGAGAGGCTGGTGAAATGAAACAGCACTACTACACTTTCCCATTCATCAGCCGGAAGCAGAACAACTCCGAGAACCGGGCGAAAAATAATTAGGATGCGGGATCAGGTGTTGCGCGCGTGCATCTGTGCCTGTACAGGGGCACGCAGGCACATGAGCATTCACGGGAGGCAGCAGCAGTAGCACGGGGGGAGATGAGCACCACCAGTCATTTGACCTCGACAGGTGAATGCTTGCAGATGTAGTCACAGCACACTTATTAGAAGAGGCCCAAATGCCCGAGAAAACTGCCGTCAGATTACGCCGGAAACAACAACGGCTTTTTAAACAACTACAGCCGCCAGAACGGTACCGGCGGCAGCACTGCAGGAGCTGCTCAGGAAACGCTGGGGCAACCCCAGCGCACCGGGTGCTCAGCGCGTGGCCCTGACCCCACCGCATGGCATGTCACCCTTGGGCAGGAAGCTTGACATTTTCTGGAAGCACCGGTGTCATTTCACGGGCTTTGCCGTCGCTTTGCGCTTGTGGGGTAACACTATAGAGTTTTTCAGAAAGTGTTGGAGCAACTTTGGTACCTTTTCCATTCAGGCACACTGGGAGTGAGGTGTGGGGCTGCTGCCAGGGGCTCTGCTCAGCACAGCATGGCTGGAGCTGGCCCAGGACCTCCTTCGAAAGACAGACTGGTCAGACACACAGCTATCCTGAATCATCAAGGATAATCCTATGTTCAAGTTCCTACGTTCCAGTTCAAGTTCAAGTTCCTACGTTCCAATTGGTGCCCGTTACCTCTTGTCCTGGATCATCAAAGATGATCCAGGACAAGAGGTAACGGGTACAAACTGGAACGTAGGAACTTCTATCAAAGTATGAGGAGGAACTTCTTTACTTTGAGGGTGGCAGAGCGCTGGAACAGGCTGCCCAGGGAGGCGGTAGAGTCTCCCACCCCAGAAACATTCAAAACCCGCCTGGAGGTCATCCTGTGCAACCTGCTGTAGGTGACCCTGCTCTGGCAGGGGGGTTGGGCTGGATGATCTCCAGAGTTCCTTTCCAACCCTAAGCAATCTGTGATTCTGTGATCAGAGCTGTTCTTCGAAATCTGTTCCTAGGAAATCGCTGCGAGAAGGAGGATGCACCTGAGGAGCAGGCCTAAGATGGAGGATTGAACAAACAAGTAGCTCTTACCTGAGGAATCGGCTATCCCATGGAACAACTTCTGAGAAAGATTCTGCAACATTACTAGGGGTCCGCCAAAGCATACAATTACTTGCCATGTTCCAGTTAAAGCCTAAACTATCGAGTTGGCATTTCTTTTTAAAAGTGTATAAAGAAGCGGTAATGGGCCAAATCCGCAAGCCACTGTAAATCAACACGATTTGCTTGCCTCCGCTGGAACACCCGCTCTCTATTGCAGTTCAGGAGCTAACACACAGTATCTTAATATGCATTTATGTTAATATTTGCACTTTGCAGGGCTAGGTAGATTGCACGGCTGGCACATATCAGACTAAATGTCACTTCCGAAAGCTAAGGGACCGAACCGGAAGCTGCCATTCAGAGGGACTACCTGACAACATGTGGAACCTCTCCGGAAAAGCCTTCCCACCTCAAGCAACTCCTTTTGATTAATCTTTCACATAGACAATACACGTTATATACACCGACACACCCCCCCGGCCTTTGCCTCCACAGATCCTGTGGTTGGCTAATTAAAGGAGGAGGTGTAACTATCAATCTAATCTGGCTTGTTCTCAAATTTACCATAATTTCCACACTTGAGAGGCTGGTGAAATGAAACAGCACTACTACACTTTCCCATTCATCAGCCGGAAGCAGAACAACTCCGAGAACCGGGCGAAAAATAATTAGGATGCGGGATCAGGTGTTGCGCGCGTGCATCTGTGCCTGTACAGGGGCACGCAGGCACATGAGCATTCACGGGAGGCAGCAGCAGTAGCACGGGGGCAGATGAGCACCACCAGTCATTTGACCTCGACAGGTGAATGCTTGCAGATGTACTCACAGCACACTTATTAGAAGAGGCCCAAATGCCCGAGAAAACTGCCGTCAGATTACGCCGGAAACAACAACGGCTTTTTAAACAACTACAGCCGCCAGAACGGTACCGGCGGCAGCACTGCAGGAGCTGCTCAGGAACCGCTGGGGCAACCCCAGCGCACCGGGTGCTCAGCGCGTGGCCCTGACCCCACCGCATGGCATGTCACCCTTGGGCAGGAAGCTTGACATTTTCTGGAAGCACCGGTGTCATTTCACGGGCTTTGCCGTCGCTTTGCGCTTGTGGGGTAACACTATAGAGTTTTTCAGAAAGTGTTGGAGCAACTTTGGTACCTTTTCCATTCAGGCACACTGGGAGTGAGGTGTGGGGCTGCTGCCAGGGGCTCTGCTCAGCACAGCATGGCTGGAGCTGGCCCAGGACCTCCTTCGAAAGACAGACTGGTCAGACACACAGCTATCCTGAATCATCAAGGATAATCCTATGTTCAAGTTCCTACGTTCCAGTTCAAGTTCAAGTTCCTACGTTCCAATTGGTGCCCGTTACCTCTTGGCCTGGATCATCAAAGATGATCCAGGACAAGAGGTAACGGGTACAAACTGGAATGTAGGAACTTCTATCAAAGTATGAGGAGGAACTTCTTTACTTTGAGGGTGGCAGAGCGCTGGAACAGGCTGCCCAGGGAGGCGGTAGAGTCTCCCACCCCAGAAACATTCAAAACCCGCCTGGAGGTCATCCTGTGCAACCTGCTGTAGGTGACCCTGCTCTGGCAGGGGGGTTGGGCTGGATGATCTCCAGAGTTCCTTTCCAACCCTAACCAATCTGTGATTCTGTGATCAGAGCTGTTCTTCGAAATCTGTTCCTAGGAAATCGCTGCGAGAAGGAGGATGCACCTGAGGAGCAGGCCTAAGATGGAGGATTGAACAAACAAGTAGCTCTTACCTGAGGAATCGGCTATCCCATGGAACAACTTCTGAGAAAGATTCTGCAACATTACTAGGGGTCCGCCAAAGCATACAATTACTTGCCATGTTCCTGTTAAAGCCTAAACTATCGAGTTGGCATTTCTTTTTAAAAGTGTATAAAGAAGCGGTAATGGGCCAAATCCGCAAGCCACTGTAAATCAACACGATTTGCTTGCCTCCGCTGGAACACCCGCTCTCTATTTCAGTTCAGGAGCTAACACACAGTATCTTAATATGCATTTAGGTTAATATTTGCACTTTGCAGGGCTAGGTAGATTGCACGGCTGGCACATATCAGACTAAATGTCACTTCCGAAAGCTAAGGGACCGAACCGGAAGCTGCCATTCAGAGGGACTACCTGACAACATGTGGAACCTCTCCGGAAAAGCCTTCCCACCTCAAGCAACTCCTTTTGATTAATCTTTCACATAGACAATACACGTTATATACACCGACACACCCCCCCGGCCTTTGCCTCCACAGATCCTGTGGTTGGCTAATTAAAGGAGGAGGTGTAACTATCAATCTAATCTGGCTTGTTCTCAAATTTACCATAATTTCCACACTTGAGAGGCTGGTGAAATGAAACAGCACTACTACACTTTCCCATTCATCAGCCGGAAGCAGAACAACTCAGAGAACCGGGCGAAAAATAATTAGGATGCGGGATCAGGTGTTGCGCGCGTGCATCTGTGCCTGTACAGGGGCACGCAGGCACATGAGCATTCACGGGAGGCAGCAGCAGTAGCACGGGGGCAGATGAGCACCACCAGTCATTTGACCTCGACAGGTGAATGCTTGCAGATGTACTCACAGCACACTTATTCGAAGAGGCCCAAATGCCCGAGAAAACTGCCGTCAGATTACGCCGGAAACAACAACGGCTTTTTAAACAACTACAGCCGCCAGAACGGTACCGGCGGCAGCACTGCAGGAGCTGCTCAGGAACCGCTGGGGCAACCCCAGCGCACCGGGTGCTCAGCGCGTGGCCCTGACCCCACCGCATGGCATGTCACCCTTGGGCAGGAAGCTTGACATTTTCTGGAAGCACCGGTGTCATTTCACGGGCTTTGCCGTCGCTTTGCGCTTGTGGGGTAACACTATAGAGTTTTTCAGAAAGTGTTGGAGCAACTTTGGTACCTTTTCCATTCAGGCACACTGGGAGTGAGCTGTGGGGCTGCTGCCAGGGGCTCTGCTCAGCACAGCATGGCTGGAGCTGGTCCAGGACCTCCTTCGAAAGACAGACTGGTCAGACACACAGCTATCCTGAATCATCAAGGATAATCCTATGTTCAAGTTCCTACGTTCCAGTTCAAGTTCAAGTTCCTACGTTCCAATTGGTGCCCGTTACCTCTTGGCCTGGATCATCAAAGATGATCCAGGACAAGAGGTAACGGGTACAAACTGGAACGTAGGAACTTCTATCAAAGCATGAGGAGGAACTTCTTTACTTTGAGGGTGGCAGAGCGCTGGAACAGGCTGCCCAGGGAGGCGGTAGAGTCTCCCACCCCAGAAACATTCAAAACCCGCCTGGAGGTCATCCTGTGCAACCTGCTGTAGGTGACCCTGCTCTGGCAGGGGGGTTGGGCTGGATGATCTCCAGAGCTCCTTTCCAACCCTAACCAATCTGTGATTCTGTGATCAGAGCTGTTCTTCGAAATCTGTTCCTAGGAAATCGCTGCGAGAAGGAGGATGCACCTGAGGAGCAGGCCTAAGATGGAGGATTGAACAAACAAGTAGCTCTTACCTGAGGAATCGGCTATCCCATGGAACAACTTCTGAGAAAGATTCTGCAACATTACTAGGGGTCCGCCAAAACATACAATTACTTGCCATGTTCCAGTTAAAGCCTAAACTATCGAGTTGGCATTTCTTTTTAAAAGTGTATAAAGAAGCGGTAATGGGCCAAATCCGCAAGCCACTGTAAATCAACACGATTTGCTTGCCTCCGCTGGAACACCCGCTCTCTATTTCAGTTCAGGAGCTAACACACACTATCTTAATATGCATTTAGGTTAATATTTGCACTTTGCAGGGCTAGGTAGATTGCACGGCTGGCACATATCAGACTAAATGTCACTTCCGAAAGCTAAGGGACCGAACCGGAAGCTGCCATTCAGAGGGACTACCTGACAACATGTGGAACCTCTCCGGAAAAGCCTTCCCACCTCAAGCAACTCCTTTTGATTAATCTTTCACATAGACAATACACGTTATATACACCGACACACCCCCCCGGCCTTTGCCTCCACAGATCCTGTGGTTGGCTAATTAAAGGAGGAGGTGTAACTATCAATCTAATCTGGCTTGTTCTCAAATTTACCATAATTTCCACACTTGAGAGGCTGGTGAAATGAAACAGCACTACTACACTTTCCCATTCATCAGCCGGAAGCAGAACAACTCAGAGAACCGGGCGAAAAATAATTAGGATGCGGGATCAGGTGTTGCGCGCGTGCATCTGTGCCTGTACAGGGGCACGCAGGCACATGAGCATTCACGGGAGGCAGCAGCAGTAGCACGGGGGCAGATGAGCACCACCAGTCATTTGACCTCGACAGGTGAATGCTTGCAGATGTACTCACAGCACACTTATTCGAAGAGGCCCAAATGCCCGAGAAAACTGCCGTCAGATTACGCCGGAAACAACAACGGCTTTTTAAACAACTACAGCCGCCAGAACGGTACCGGCGGCAGCACTGCAGGAGCTGCTCAGGAACCGCTGGGGCAACCCCAGCGCACCGGGTGCTCAGCGCGTGGCCCTGACCCCACCGCATGGCATGTCACCCTTGGGCAGGAAGCTTGACATTTTCTGGAAGCACCGGTGTCATTTCACGGGCTTTGCCGTCGCTTTGCGCTTGTGGGGTAACACTATAGAGTTTTTCAGAAAGTGTTGGAGCAACTTTGGTACCTTTTCCATTCAGGCACACTGGGAGTGAGCTGTGGGGCTGCTGCCAGGGGCTCTGCTCAGCACAGCATGGCTGGAGCTGGTCCAGGACCTCCTTCGAAAGACAGACTGGTCAGACACACAGCTATCCTGAATCATCAAGGATAATCCTATGTTCAAGTTCCTACGTTCCAGTTCAAGTTCAAGTTCCTACGTTCCAATTGGTGCCCGTTACCTCTTGGCCTGGATCATCAAAGATGATCCAGGACAAGAGGTAACGGGTACAAACTGGAACGTAGGAACTTCTATCAAAGCATGAGGAGGAACTTCTTTACTTTGAGGGTGGCAGAGCGCTGGAACAGGCTGCCCAGGGAGGCGGTAGAGTCTCCGACCCCAGAAACATTCAAAACCCGCCTGGAGGTCATCCTGTGCAACCTGCTGTAGGTGACCCTGCTCTGGCAGGGGGGTTGGGCTGGATGATCTCCAGAGCTCCTTTCCAACCCTAACCAATCTGTGATTCTGTGATCAGAGCTGTTCTTCGAAATCTGTTCCTAGGAAATCGCTGCGAGAAGGAGGATGCACCTGAGGAGCAGGCCTAAGATGGAGGATTGAACAAACAAGTAGCTCTTACCTGAGGAATCGGCTATCCCATGGAACAACTTCTGAGAAAGATTCTGCAACATTACTAGGGGTCCGCCAAAACATACAATTACTTGCCATGTTCCAGTTAAAGCCTAAACTATCGAGTTGGCATTTCTTTTTAAAAGTGTATAAAGAAGCGGTAATGGGCCAAATCCGCAAGCCACTGTAAATCAACACGATTTGCTTGCCTCCGCTGGAACACCCGCTCTCTATTGCAGTTCAGGAGCTAACACACAGTATCTTAATATGCATTTATGTTAATATTTGCACTTTGCAGGGCTAGGTAGATTGCACGGCTGGCACATATCAGACTAAATGTCACTTCCGAAAGCTAAGGGACCGAATCGGAAGCTGCCATTCAGAGGGACTACCTGACAACATGTGGAACCTCTCCGGAAAAGCCTTCCCACCTCAAGCAACTCCTTTTGATTAATCTTTCACATAGACAATACACGTTATATACACCGACACACCCCCCCGGCCTTTGCCTCCACAGATCCTGTGGTTGGCTAATTAAAGGAGGAGGTGTAACTATCAATCTAATCTGGCTTGTTCTCAAATTTACCATAATTTCCACACTTGAGAGGCTGGTGAAATGAAACAGCACTACTACACTTTCCCATTCATCAGCCGGAAGCAGAACAACTCCGAGAACCGGGCGAAAAATAATTAGGATGCGGGATCAGGTGTTGCGCGCGTGCATCTGTGCCTGTACAGGGGCACGCAGGCACATGAGCATTCACGGGAGGCAGCAGCAGTAGCACGGGGGCAGATGAGCACCACCAGTCATTTGACCTCGACAGGTGAATGCTTGCAGATGTACTCACAGCACACTTATTAGAAGAGGCCCAAATGCCCGAGAAAACTGCCGTCAGATTACGCCGGAAACAACAACGGCTTTTTAAACAACTACAGCCGCCAGAACGGTACCGGCGGCAGCACTGCAGGAGCTGCTCAGGAACCGCTGGGGCAACCCCAGCGCACCGGGTGCTCAGCGCGTGGCCCTGACCCCACCGCATGGCATGTCACCCTTGGGCAGGAAGCTTGACATTTTCTGGAAGCACCGGTGTCATTTCACGGGCTTTGCCGTCGCTTTGCGCTTGTGGGGTAACACTATAGAGTTTTTCAGAAAGTGTTGGAGCAACTTTGGTACCTTTTCCATTCAGGCACACTGGGAGTGAGCTGTGGGGCTGCTGCCAGGGGCTCTGCTCAGCACAGCATGGCTGGAGCCGGTCCAGGACCTCCTTCGAAAGACAGACTGGTCAGACACACAGCTATCCTGAATCATCAAGGATAATCCTATGTTCAAGTTCCTACGTTCCAGTTGAAGTTCAAGTTCCTACGTTCCAATTGGTGCCCGTTACCTCTTGTCCTGGATCATCAAAGATGATCCAGGACAAGAGGTAACGGGTACAAACTGGAACCTAGGAACTTCTATCAAAGCATGAGGAGGAACTTCTTTACTTTGAGGGTGGCAGAGCGCTGGAACAGGCTGCCCAGGGAGGCGGTAGAGTCTCCCACCCCAGAAACATTCAAAACCCGCCTGGAGGTCATCCTGTGCAACCTGCTGTAGGTGACCCTGCTCTGGCAGGGGGGTTGGGCTGGATGATCTCCAGAGCTCCTTTCCAACCCTAACCAATCTGTGATTCTGTGATCAGAGCTGTTCTTCGAAATCTGTTCCTAGGAAATCGCTGCGAGAAGGAGGATGCACCTGAGGAGCAGGCCTAAGATGGAGGATTGAACAAACAAGTAGCTCTTACCTGAGGAAACGGCTATCCCATGGAACAACTTCTGAGAAAGATTCTGCAACATTACTAGGGGTCCGCCAAAAATACAATTACTTGCCATGTTCCAGTTAAAGCCTAAACTATCGAGTTGGCATTTCTTTTTAAAAATGTATAAAGAAGCGGTAATGGGCCAAATCCGCAAGCCACTAAATCAACACGATTTGCTTGCCTCCGCTGGAACACCCGCTCTCTATTGCAGTTCAGGAGCTAACACACAGTATCTTAATATGCATTTAGGTTAATATTTGCACTTTGCAGGGCTAGGTAGATTGCACGGCTGGCACATATCAGACTAAATGTCACTTCCGAAAGCTAAGGGACCGAACCGGAAGCTGCCATTCAGAGGGACTACCTGACAACATGTGGAACCTCTCCGGAAAAGCCTTCCCACCTCAAGCAACTCCTTTTGATTAATCTTTCACATAGACAATACACGTTATATACACCGACACACCCCCCCGGCCTTTGCCTCCACAGATCCTGTGGTTGGCTAATTAAAGGAGGAGGTGTAACTATCAATCTAATCTGGCTTGTTCTCAAATTTACCATAATTTCCACACTTGAGAGGCTGGTGAAATGAAACAGCACTACTACACTTTCCCATTCATCAGCCGGAAGCAGAACAACTCCGAGAACCGGGCGAAAAATAATTAGGATGCGGGATCAGGTGTTGCGCGCGTGCATCTGTGCCTGTACAGGGGCACGCAGGCACATGAGCATTCACGGGAGGCAGCAGCAGTAGCACGGGGGCAGATGAGCACCACCAGTCATTTGACCTCGACAGGTGAATGCTTGCAGATGTACTCACAGCACACTTATTAGAAGAGGCCCAAATGCCCGAGAAAACTGCCGTCAGATTACGCCGGAAACAACAACGGCTTTTTAAACAACTACAGCCGCCAGAACGGTACCGGCGGCAGCACTGCAGGAGCTGCTCAGGAACCGCTGGGGCAACCCCAGCGCACCGGGTGCTCAGCGCGTGGCCCTGACCCCACCGCATGGCATGTCACCCTTGGGCAGGAAGCTTGACATTTTCTGGAAGCACCGGTGTCATTTCACGGGCTTTGCCGTCGCTTTGCGCTTGTGGGGTAACACTATAGAGTTTTTCAGAAAGTGTTGGAGCAACTTTGGTACCTTTTCCATTCAGGCACACTGGGAGTGAGCTGTGGGGCTGCTGCCAGGGGCTCTGCTCAGCACAGCATGGCTGGAGCTGGTCCAGGACCTCCTTCGAAAGACAGACTGGTCAGACACACAGCTATCCTGAATCATCAAGGATAATCCTATGTTCAAGTTCCTACGTTCCAGTTCAAGTTCAAGTTCCTACGTTCCAATTGGTGCCCGTTACCTCTTGTCCTGGATCATCAAAGATGATCCAGGACAAGAGGTAACGGGTACAAACTGGAACGTAGGAACTTCTATCAAAGCATGAGGAGGAACTTCTTTACTTTGAGGGTGGCAGAGCGCTGGAACAGGCTGCCCAGGGAGGCGGTAGAGTCTCCGACCCCAGAAACATTCAAAACCCGCCTGGAGGTCATCCTGTGCAACCTGCTGTAGGTGACCCTGCTCTGGCAGGGGGGTTGGGCTGGATGATCTCCAGAGCTCCTTTCCAACCCTAACCAATCTGTGATTCTGTGATCAGAGCTGTTCTTCGAAATCTGTTCCTAGGAAATCGCTGCGAGAAGGAGGATGCACCTGAGGAGCAGGCCTAAGATGGAGGATTGAACAAACAAGTAGCACTTACCTGAGGAAACGGCTATCCCATGGAACAACTTCTGAGAAAGATTCTGCAACATTACTAGGGGTCCGCCAAAACATACAATTACTTGCCATGTTCCAGTTAAAGCCTAAACTATCGAGTTGGCATTTCTTTTTAAAAGTGTATAAAGAAGCGGTAATGGGCCAAATCCGCAAGCCACTAAATCAACACGATTTGCTTGCCTCCGCTGGAACACCCGCTCTCTATTTCAGTTCAGGAGCTAACACACATATCTTAATATGCATTTAGGTTAATATTTGCACTTTGCAGGGCTAGGTAGATTGCACGGCTGGCACATATCAGACTAAATGTCACTTCCGAAAGCTAAGGGACCGAACCGGAAGCTGCCATTCAGAGGGACTACCTGACAACATGTGGAACCTCTCCGGAAAAGCCTTCCCACCTCAAGCAACTCCTTTTGATTAATCTTTCACATAGACAATACACGTTATATACACCGACACACCCCCCCGGCCTTTGCCTCCACAGATCCTGTGGTTGGCTAATTAAAGGAGGAGGTGTAACTATCAATCTAATCTGGCTTGTTCTCAAATTTACTATAATTTCCACACTTGAGAGGCTGGTGAAATGAAACAGCACTACTACACTTTCCCATTCATCAGCCGGAAGCAGAACAACTCCGAGAACCGGGCGAAAAATAATTAGGATGCGGGATCAGGTGTTGCGCGCGTGCATCTGTGCCTGTACAGGGGCACGCAGGCACATGAGCATTCACGGGAGGCAGCAGCAGTAGCACGGGGGCAGATGAGCACCACCAGTCATTTGACCTCGACAGGTGAATGCTTGCAGATGTACTCACAGCACACTTATTCGAAGAGGCCCAAATGCCCGAGAAAACTGCCGTCAGATTACGCCGGAAACAACAACGGCTTTTTAAACAACTACAGCCGCCAGAACGGTACCGGCGGCAGCACTGCAGGAGCTGCTCAGGAACCGCTGGGGCAACCCCAGCGCACCGGGTGCTCAGCGCGTGGCCCTGACCCCACCGCATGGCATGTCACCCTTGGGCAGGAAGCTTGACATTTTCTGGAAGCACCGGTGTCATTTCACGGGCTTTGCCGTCGCTTTGCGCTTGTGGGGTAACACTATAGAGTTTTTCAGAAAGTGTTGGAGCAACTTTGGTACCTTTTCCATTCAGGCACACTGGGAGTGAGCTGTGGGGCTGCTGCCAGGGGCTCTGCTCAGCACAGCATGGCTGGAGCTGGCCCAGGACCTCCTTCGAAAGACAGACTGGTCAGACACACAGCTATCCTGAATCATCAAGGATAATCCTATGTTCAAGTTCAAGTTCCTACCTTCCAGTTCAAGTTCAAGTTCCTACGTTCCAATTGGTGCCCGTTACCTCTTGTCCTGGATCATCAAAGATGATCCAGGACAAGAGGTAACGGGTACAAACTGGAACGTAGGAACTTCTATCAAAGCATGAGGAGGAACTTCTTTACTTTGAGGGTGGCAGAGCGCTGGAACAGGCTGCCCAGGGAGGCGGTAGAGTCTCCCACCCCAGAGACATTCAAAACCCGCCTGGAGGTCATCCTGTGCAACCTGCTGTAGGTGACCCTGCTCTGGCAGGGGGGTTGGACTACATGATCTCCAGAGCTCATTTCCAACCCTAACCAATCTGTGATTCTGTGATCAGAGCTGTTCTTTGAAATCTGTTCCTAGGAAATCGCTGCGAGAAGGAGGACGCACCTGAGGAGCAGGCCTAAGATGGAGGATTGAACAAACAAGTAGCTCTTACCTGAGGAAACGGCTATCCCATGGAACAACTTCTGAGAAAGATTCTGCAACATAACTAGGGGTCCGCCAAAACACAGAATTACTTGCCATGTTCCAGTTAAAGCCTAAACTATCGAGTTGGCATTTCTTTTGAAAAGTGTATAAAGAAGCGGTAATGGGCCAAATCCTCAAGCCACTGTAAATCAACACGATTTGCTTGCCTCCGCTGGAACACCCGCTCTCTATTTCAGTTCAGGAGCTAACACACAGTATCTTAATATGCATTTAGGTTAATATTTGCACTTTGCAGGGCTAGGTAGATTGCACGGCTGGCACATATCAGACTAAATGTCACGTCCGAAAGCTAAGGGACCGAACCGGAAGCTGCCATTCAGAGGGACTACCTGACAACATGTGGAACCTCTCCGGAAAAGCCTTCCCACCTCAAGCAACTCCTTTTGATTAATCTTTCACATAGACAATACACCTTATATACACCGACACACCCCCCCGGCCTTTGCCTCCACAGATCCTGTGGTTGGCTAATTAAAGGAGGAGGTGTAACTATCAATCTAATCTGGCTTGTTCTCAAATTTACCATAATTTCCACACTTGAGAGGCTGGTGAAATGAAACAGCACTACTACACTTTCCCATTCATCAGCCGGAAGCAGAACAACTCCGAGAACCGGGCGAAAAATAATTAGGATGCGGGATCAGGTGTTGCGCGCGTGCATCTGTGCCTGTACAGGGGCACGCAGGCACATGAGCATTCACGGGAGGCAGCAGCAGTAGCACGGGGGCAGATGAGCACCACCAGTCATTTGACCTCGACAGGTGAATGCTTGCAGATGTACTCACAGCACACTTATTAGAAGAGGCCCAAATGCCCGAGAAAACTGCCGTCAGATTACGCCGGAAACAACAACGGCTTTTTAAACAACTACAGCCGCCAGAACGGTACCGGCGGCAGCACTGCAGGAGCTGCTCAGGAACCGCTGGGGCAACCCCAGCGCACCGGGTGCTCAGCGCGTGGCCCTGACCCCACCGCATGGCATGTCACCCTTGGGCAGGAAGCTTGACATTTTCTGGAAGCACCGGTGTCATTTCACGGGCTTTGCTGTCGCTTTGCGCTTGTGGGGTAACACTATAGAGTTTTTCAGAAAGTGTTGGAGCAACTTTGGTACCTTTTCCATTCAGGCACACTGGGAGTGAGCTGTGGGGCTGCTGCCAGGGGCTCTGCTCAGCACAGCATGGCTGGAGCTGGCCCAGGAACTCCTTCGAAAGACAGACTGGTCAGACACACAGCTATCCTGAATCATCAAGGATAATCCTATGTTCAAGTTCAAGTTCCTACGTTCCAGTTCAAGTTCAAGTTCCTACGTTCCAATTGGTGCCCGTTACCTCTTGTCCTGGATCATCAAAGATGATCCAGGACAAGAGGTAACGGGTACAAACTGGAACCTAGGAACTTCTATCAAAGCATGAGGAGGAACTTCTTTACTTTGAGGGTGGCAGAGCGCTGGAACAGGCTGCCCAGGGAGGCGGTAGATTCTCCCACCCCAGAGACATTCAAAACCCGCCTGGAGGTCATCCTGTGCAACCTGCTGTAGGTGACCCTGCTCTGGCAGGGGGGTTGACTGGATGATCTCCAGAGGTCCTTTCCAACCCTAACCAATCTGTGATTCTGTGATCAGAGCTGTTCTTTGAAATCTGTTCCTAGGAAATCGCTGCGAGAAGGAGGATGCACCTGAGGAGCAGGCCTAAGATGGAGGATTGAACAAACAAGTAGCTCTTACCTGAGGAATCGGCTATCCCATGGAACAACTTCTGAGAAAGATTCTGCAACATTACTAGGGGTCCGCCAAAACATACAATTACTTGCCATGTTCCAGTTAAAGCCTAAACTATCGAGTTGGCATTTCTTTTTAAAAGTGTATAAAGAAGCAGTAATGGGCCAAATCCGCAAGCCACTGTAAATCAACACGATTTGCTTGCCTCCGCTGGAACACCCGCTCTCTATTTCAGTTCAGGAGCTAACACACAGTATCTTAATATGCATTTAGGTTAATATTTGCACTTTGCAGGGCTAGGTAGATTGCACGGCTGGCACATATCAGACTAAATGTCACTTCCGAAAGCTAAGGGACCGAACCGGAAGCTGCCATTCAGAGGGACTACCTGACAACATGTGGAACCTCTCCGGAAAAGCCTTCCCACCTCAAGCAACTCCTTTTGATTAATCTTTCACATAGACAATACACGTTACTATTTTAAAAAGCTGAATTTTTAAGGACAGAATACCTTAACGAACAGAGGAAAATATGAAACAATTAGCATCTTCAAGCACTCTGAGACGCAGGGAGAGAAGGCCTACATAGAGTAGCCAGGTCCCTTCAGAGACCACAGCTGTAGCCCCTCTCTGCAATGTTGCCTCCTGGCAGCTAGACCGGGTCCAACCCCAGGACCCAGACACACTGCCAGTCACTCCAGAGTGTCATTAATATGCACGGCACCACGGCGCAATTCAAATCAATGTTTCTTTCCTGCACGTTGCAGCGGGCGAGGTAGCAAAGGTTGACGTGAAAAGTGGGAGAGCTGCCCAGTAACCGTGAGGTTTTGTATCATGCGAACTTACAAAATGGTCTGGAATAAAGAATCTGTGCAGTATTGCCTTTCACACGGTGTCTAATCTCGCACCGCTAGACAACTTCAACTACGAGTATCTGGCAGAACTCGAGATGGTTTCACAAAGACTTGTCATCCTCCTTCACCAGATCACTCTCTAGAAGGCGTGAGGGATGGGGAGTTGAAATACATCATATTAGAATGAATAGAAATGGTAACGATCGGGCTCTTCCACAACACTTCCGCTCTAAGTAATCAGTTAATTAACCCTGAATCGAGCGGGCTTGCTGGTCAGGAATACAGCAGTTGGATTGACAACAGCTTCCAGACTCCTGCTTCTCAAGGACAAGATTCGGTAACCCTTATTGATGTTAAACAGTAGCTTACCCTGTGAGCAACCTCCAGAAATCAAGAGCGATTGTGCTACGTGAGGAAGACTGGCAGAACCTCATACCAATTTACAAGACAAGAAAGAACAGACAAGAAAGAACCTCCAGCAATCTCGCCATGGTAAAATCGTATGCCCCCCCACCGACACGCCCCCCGGCCTTTGCCTCCACAGATCCTGTGGTTGGCTAATTAAAGGAGGAGGTGTAACTATCAATCTAATCTGGCTTGTTCTCAAATTTACCATAATTTCCACACTTGAGAGGCTGGTGAAATGAAACAGCACTACTACACTTTCCCATTCATCAGCCGGAAGCAGAACAACTCCGAGAACCGGGCGAAAAATAATTAGGATGCGGGATCAGGTGTTGCGCGCGTGCATCTGTGCCTGTACAGGGGCACGCAGGCACATGAGCATTCACGGGAGGCAGCAGCAGTAGCACGGGGGCAGATGAGCACCACCAGTCATTTGACCTCGACAGGTGAATGCTTGCAGATGTACTCACAGCACACTTATTCGAAGAGGCCCAAATGCCCGAGAAAACTGCCGTCAGATTACGCCGGAAACAACAACGGCTTTTTAAACAACTACAGCCGCCAGAACGGTACCGGCGGCAGCACTGCAGGAGCTGCTCAGGAACCGCTGGGGCAACCCCAGCGCACCGGGTGCTCAGCGCGTGGCCCTGACCCCACCGCATGGCATGCCACCCTTGGGCAGGAAGCTTGACATTTTCTGGAAGCACCGGTGTCATTTCACGGGCTTTGCTGTCGCTTTGCGCTTGTTGGGTAACACTATAGAGTTTTTCAGAAAGTGTTGGAGCAACTTTGGTACCTTTTCCATTCAGGCACACTGGGAGTGAGGTGTGGGGCTGCTGCCAGGGGCTCTGCTCAGCACAGCATGGCTGGAGCTGGCCCAGGAACTCCTTCGAAAGACAGACTGGTCAGACACACAGCTATCCTGAATCATCAAGGATAATCCTATGTTCAAGTTCAAGTTCCTACCTTCCAGTTCAAGTTCAAGTTCCTACGTTCCAATTGGTGCCCGTTACCTCTTGTCCTGGATCATCAAAGATGATCCAGGACAAGAGGTAACGGGTACAAACTGGAACCTAGGAACTTCTATCAAAGCATGAGGAGGAACTTCTTTACTTTGAGGGTGGCAGAGCGCTGGAACAGGCTGCCCGGGGAGGCGGTAGATTCTCCCACCCCAGAGACATTCAAAACCCGCCTGGAGGTCATCCTGTGCAACCTGCTGTAGGTGACCCTGCTCTGGCAGGGGGGTTGGACTACATGATCTCCAGAGGTCCTTTCCAACCCTAACCAATCTGTGATTCTGTGATCAGAGCTGTTCTTTGAAATCTGTTCCTAGGAAATCGCTGCGAGAAGGAGGATGCACCTGAGGAGCAGGCCTAAGATGGAGGATTGAACAAACAAGTAGCTCTTACCTGAGGAATCGGCTATCCCATGGAACAACTTCTGAGAAAGATTCTGCAACATTACTAGGGGTCCGCCAAAACATACAATTACTTGCCATGTTCCAGTTAAAGCCTAAACTATCGAGTTGGCATTTCTTTTTAAAAGTGTATAAAGAAGCAGTAATGGGCCAAATCCGCAAGCCACTGTAAATCAACACGATTTGCTTGCCTCCGCTGGAACACCCGCTCTCTATTTCAGTTCAGGAGCTAACACACAGTATCTTAATATGCATTTAGGTTAATATTTGCACTTTGCAGGGCTAGGTAGATTGCACGGCTGGCACATATCAGACTAAATGTCACTTCCGAAAGCTAAGGGACCGAACCGGAAGCTGCCATTCAGAGGGACTACCTGACAACATGTGGAACCTCTCCGGAAAAGCCTTCCCACCTCAAGCAACTCCTTTTGATTAATCTTTCACATAGACAATACACGTTATATACACCGACACACCCCCCCGGCCTTTGCCTCCACAGATCCTGTGGTTGGCTAATTAAAGGAGGAGGTGTAACTATCAATCTAATCTGGCTTGTTCTCAAATTTACCATAATTTCCACACTTGAGAGGCTGGTGAAATGAAACAGCACTACTACACTTTCCCATTCATCAGCCGGAAGCAGAACAACTCAGAGAACCGGGCGAAAAATAATTAGGATGCGGGATCAGGTGTTGCGCGCGTGCATCTGTGCCTGTACAGGGGCACGCAGGCACATGAGCATTCACGGGAGGCAGCAGCAGTAGCACGGGGGCAGATGAGCACCACCAGTCATTTGACCTCGACAGGTGAATGCTTGCAGATGTACTCACAGCACACTTATTCGAAGAGGCCCAAATGCCCGAGAAAACTGCCGTCAGATTACGCCGGAAACAACAACGGCTTTTTAAACAACTACAGCCGCCAGAACGGTACCGGCGGCAGCACTGCAGGAGCTGCTCAGGAACCGCTGGGGCAACCCCAGCGCACCGGGTGCTCAGCGCGTGGCCCTGACCCCACCGCATGGCATGTCACCCTTGGGCAGGAAGCTTGACATTTTCTGGAAGCACCGGTGTCATTTCACGGGCTTTGCCGTCGCTTTGCGCTTGTGGGGTAACACTATAGAGTTTTTCAGAAAGTGTTGGAGCAACTTTGGTACCTTTTCCATTCAGGCACACTGGGAGTGAGCTGTGGGGCTGCTGCCAGGGGCTCTGCTCAGCACAGCATGGCTGGAGCTGGTCCAGGACCTCCTTCGAAAGACAGACTGGTCAGACACACAGCTATCCTGAATCATCAAGGATAATCCTATGTTCAAGTTCCTACGTTCCAGTTCAAGTTCAAGTTCCTACGTTCCAATTGGTGCCCGTTACCTCTTGGCCTGGATCATCAAAGATGATCCAGGACAAGAGGTAACGGGTACAAACTGGAACGTAGGAACTTCTATCAAAGCATGAGGAGGAACTTCTTTACTTTGAGGGTGGCAGAGCGCTGGAACAGGCTGCCCAGGGAGGCGGTAGAGTCTCCCACCCCAGAGACATTCAAAACCCGCCTGGAGGTCATCCTGTGCAACCTGCTGTAGGTGACCCTGCTCTGGCAGGGGGGTTGGACTGGATGATCTCCAGAGCTCCTTTCCAACCCTAACCAATCTGTGATTCTGTGATCAGAGCTGTTCTTCGAAATCTGTTCCTAGGAAATCGCTGCGAGAAGGAGGATGCACCTGAGGAGCAGGCCTAAGATGGAGGATTGAACAAACAAGTAGCTCTTACCTGAGGAATCGGCTATCCCATGGAACAACTTCTGAGAAAGATTCTGCAACATTACTAGGGGTCCGCCAAAACATACAATTACTTGCCATGTTCCAGTTAAAGCCTAAACTATCGAGTTGGCATTTCGTTTTAAAAGTGTATAAAGAAGCGGTAATGGGCCAAATCCTCAAGCCACTGTAAATCAACACGATTTGCTTGCCTCCGCTGGAACACCCGCTCTCTATTTCAGTTCAGGAGCTAACACACAGTATCTTAATATGCATTTAGGTTAATATTTGCACTTTGCAGGGCTAGGTAGATTGCACGGCTGGCACATATCAGACTAAATGTCACTTCCGAAAGCTAAGGGACCGAACCGGAAGCTGCCATTCAGAGGGACTACCTGACAACATGTGGAACCTCTCCGGAAAAGCCTTCCCACCTCAAGCAACTCCTTTTGATTAATCTTTCACATAGACAATACACGTTATATACACCGACACACCCCCCCGGCCTTTGCCTCCACAGATCCTGTGGTTGGCTAATTAAAGGAGGAGGTGTAACTATCAATCTAATCTCGCTTGTTCTCAAATTTACCATAATTTCCACACTTGAGAGGCTGGTGAAATGAAACAGCACTACTACACTTTCCCATTCATCAGCCGGAAGCAGAACAACTCCGAGAACCGGGCGAAAAATAATTAGGATGCGGGATCAGGTGTTGCGCGCGTGCATCTGTGCCTGTACAGGGGCACGCAGGCACATGAGCATTCACGGGAGGCAGCAGCAGTAGCACGGGGGCAGATGAGCACCACCAGTCATTTGACCTCGACAGGTGAATGCTTGCAGATGTACTCACAGCACACTTATTAGAAGAGGCCCAAATGCCCGAGAAAACTGCCGTCAGATTACGCCGGAAACAACAACGGCTTTTTAAACAACTACAGCCGCCAGAACGGTACCGGCGGCAGCACTGCAGGAGCTGCTCAGGAAACGCTGGGGCAACCCCAGCGCACCGGGTGCTCAGCGCGTGGCCCTGACCCCACCGCATGGCATGTCACCCTTGGGCAGGAAGCTTGACATTTTCTGGAAGCACCGGTGTCATTTCATGGGCTTTGCCGTCGCTTTGCGCTTGTGGGGTAACACTATAGAGTTTTTCGGAAAGTGTTGGAGCAACTTTGGTACCTTTTCCATTCAGGCACACTGGGAGTGAGGTGTGGGGCTGCTGCCAGGGGCTCTGCTCAGCACAGCATGGCTGGAGCTGGCCCAGGACCTCCTTCGAAAGACAGACTGGTCAGACACACAGCTATCCTGAATCATCAAGGATAATCCTATGTTCAAGTTCAAGTTCCTACCTTTCAGTTCAAGTTCAAGTTCCTACGTTCCAATTGGTGCCCATTACCTCTTGTCCTGGATCATCAAAGATGATCCAGGACAAGAGGTAACGGGTACAAACTGGAACCTAGGAACTTCTATCAAAGCATGAGGAGGAACTTCTTTACTTTGAGGGTGGCAGAGCGCTGGAACAGGCTGCCCAGGGAGGCGGTAGAGTCTCCCACCCCAGAGACATTCAAAACCCGCCTGGAGGTCATCCTGTGCAACCTGCTGTAGGTGACCCTGCTCTGGGAGGGGGGTTGGACTGGATGATCTCCAGAGCTCCTTTCCAACCCTAACCAATCTGTGATTCTGTGATCAGAGCTGTTCTTCGAAATCTGTTCCTAGGAAATCGCTGCGAGAAGGAGGATGCACCTGAGGAGCAGGCCTAAGATGGAGGATTGAACAAACAAGTAGCTCTTACCTGAGGAATCGGCTATCCCATGGAACAACTTCTGAGAAAGATTCTGCAACATTACTAGGGGTCCGCCAAAACATACAATTACTTGCCATGTTCCAGTTAAAGCCTAAACTATCGAGTTGGCATTTCTTTTTAAAAGTGTATAAAGAAGCGGTAATGGGCCAAATCCGCAAGCCACTGTAAATCAACACGATTTGCTTGCCTCCGCTGGAACACCCGCTCTCTATTTCAGTTCAGGAGCTAACACACAGTATCTTAATATGCATTTATGTTAATATTTGCACTTTGCAGGGCTAGGTAGATTGCACGGCTGGCACATATCAGACTAAATGTCACTTCCGAAAGCTAAGGGACCGAACCGGAAGCTGCCATTCAGAGGGACTACCTGACAACGTGTGGAACCTCTCCGGAAAAGCCTTCCCACCTCAAGCAACTCCTTTTGATTAATCTTTCACATAGACAATACACGTTATATACACCGACACACCCCCCCGGCCTTTGCCTCCACAGATCCTGTGGTTGGCTAATTAAAGGAGGAGGTGTAACTATCAATCTAATCTGGCTTGTTCTCAAATTTACCATAATTTCCACACTTGAGAGGCTGGTGAAATGAAACAGCACTACTACACTTTCCCATTCATCAGCCGGAAGCAGAACAACTCCGAGAACCGGGCGAAAAATAATTAGGATGCGGGATCAGGTGTTGCGCGCGTGCATCTGTGCCTGTACAGGGGCACGCAGGCACATGAGCATTCACGGGAGGCAGCAGCAGTAGCACGGGGGCAGATGAGCACCACCAGTCATTTGACCTCGACAGGTGAATGCTTGCAGATGTACTCACAGCACACTTATTAGAAGAGGCCCAAATGCCCGAGAAAACTGCCGTCAGATTACGCCGGAAACAACAACGGCTTTTTAAACAACTACAGCCGCCAGAACGGTACCGGCGGCAGCACTGCAGGAGCTGCTCAGGAACCGCTGGGGCAACCCCAGCGCACCGGGTGCTCAGCGCGTGGCCCTGACCCCACCGCATGGCATGTCACCCTTGGGCAGGAAGCTTGACATTTTCTGGAAGCACCGGTGTCATTTCACGGGCTTTGCCGTCGCTTTGCGCTTGTGGGGTAACACTATAGAGTTTTTCGGAAAGTGTTGGAGCAACTTTGGTACCTTTTCCATTCAGGCACACTGGGAGTGAGCTGTGGGGCTGCTGCCAGGGGCTCTGCTCAGCACAGCATGGCTGGAGCTGGCCCAGGACCTCCTTCGAAAGACAGACTGGTCAGACACACAGCTATCCTGAATCATCAAGGATAATCCTATGTTCAAGTTCAAGTTCCTACCTTCCAGTTCAAGTTCAAGTTCCTACGTTCCAATTGGTGCCCGTTACCTCTTGGCCTGGATCATCAAAGATGATTTTTGATGATCCAGGACAAGAGGTAACGGGTACAAACTGGAACCTAGGAACTTCTATCAAAGCATGAGGAGGAACTTCTTTACTTTGAGGGTGGCAGAGCGCTGGAACAGGCTGCCCAGGGAGGCAGTAGAGTCTCCCACCCCAGAGACATTCAAAACCCGCCTGGAGGTCATCCTGTGCAACCTGCTGTAGGTGACCCTGCTCTGGCAGGGGGGTTGGACTGGATGATCTCCAGAGGTCCTTTCCAACCCTAACCAATCTGTGATTCTGTGATCAGAGCTGTTCTTCAAAATCTGTTCCTAGGAAATCGCTGCGAGAAGGAGGATGCACCTGAGGAGCAGGCCTAAGATGGAGGATTGAACAAACAAGTAGCTCTTACCTGAGGAATCGGCTATCCCATGGAACAACTTCTGAGAAAGATTCTGCAACATTACTAGGGGTCCGCCAAAACATACAATTACTTGCCATGTTCCAGTTAAAGCCTAAACTATCGAGTTGGCATTTCTTTTTAAAAGTGTATAAAGAAGCGGTAATGGGCCAAATCCTCAAGCCACTCTAAATCAACAGGATTTGCTTGCCTCCGCTGGAACACCCGCTCTCTATTTCAGTTCAGGAGCTAACACACAGTATCTTAATATGCATTTAGGTTAATATTTGCACTTTGCAGGGCTAGGTAGATTGCACGGCTGGCACATATCAGACTAAATGTCACTTCCGAAAGCTAAGGGACCGAACCGGAAGCTGCCATTCAGAGGGACTACCTGACAACATGTGGAACCTCTCCGGAAAAGCCTTCCCACCTCAAGCAACTCCTTTTGATTAATCTTTCACATAGACAATACACGTTATATACACCGACACACCCCCCCGGCCTTTGCCTCCACAGATCCTGTGGTTGGCTAATTAAAGGAGGAGGTGTAACTATCAATCTAATCTCGCTTGTTCTCAAATTTACCATAATTTCCACACTTGAGAGGCTGGTGAAATGAAACAGCACTACTACACTTTCCCATTCATCAGCCGGAAGCAGAACAACTCAGAGAACCGGGCGAAAAATAATTAGGATGCGGGATCAGGTGTTGCGCGCGTGCATCTGTGCCTGTACAGGGGCACGCAGGCACATGAGCATTCACGGGAGGCAGCAGCAGTAGCACGGGGGGAGATGAGCACCACCAGTCATTTGACCTCGACAGGTGAATGCTTGCAGATGTACTCACAGCACACTTATTAGAAGAGGCCCAAATGCCCGAGAAAACTGCCGTCAGATTACGCCGGAAACAACAACGGCTTTTTAAACAACTACAGCCGCCAGAACGGTACCGGCGGCAGCACTGCAGGAGCTGCTCAGGAACCGCTGGGGCAACCCCAGCGCACCGGGTGCTCAGCGCGTGGCCCTGACCCCACCGCATGGCATGTCACCCTTGGGCAGGAAGCTTGACATTTTCTGGAAGCACCGGTGTCATTTCATGGGCTTTGCCGTCGCTTTGCGCTTGTGGGGTAACACTATAGAGTTTTTCAGAAAGTGTTGGAGCAACTTTGGTACCTTTTCCATTCAGGCACACTGGGAGTGAGCTGGGGGGCTGCTGCCAGGGGCTCTGCTCAGCACAGCATGGCTGGAGCTGGCCCAGAACCTCCTTCGAAAGACAGACTGGTCAGACACACAGCTATCCTGAATCATCAAGGATAATCCTATGTTCAAGTTCAAGTTCCTACCTTCCAGTTCAAGTTCAAGTTCCTACGTTCCAATTGGTGCCCGTTACCTCTTGGCCTGGATCATCAAAGATGATCCAGGACAAGAGGTAACGGGTACAAACTGGAACCTAAGAACATCTATCAAATCATGAGGAGGAACTTCTTTACTTTGAGGGTGGCAGAGCGCTGGAACAGGCTGCCCAGGGAGGCGGTAGAGTCTCCCACCCCAGAGACATTCAAAACCCGCCTGGAGGTCATCCTGTGCAACCTGCTGTAGGTGACCCTGCTCTGGCAGGGGGGTTGGACTGGATGATCTCCAGAGCTCCTTTCCAACCCTAACCAATCTGTGATTCTGTGATCAGAGCTGTTCTTCGAAATCTGTTCCTAGGAAATCGCTGCGAGAAGGAGGATGCACCTGAGGAGCAGGCCTAAGATGGAGGATTGAACAAACAAGTAGCTCTTACCTGAGGAATCGGCTATCCCATGGAACAACTTCTGAGAAAGATTCTGCAACATTACTAGGGGTCCGCCAAAACATACAATTACTTGCCATGTTCCAGTTAAAGCCTAAACTATCGAGTTGGCATTTCTTTTTAAAAGTGTATAAAGAAGCGGTAATGGGCCAAATCCTCAAGCCACTGTAAATCAACACGATTTGCTTGCCTCCGCTGGAACACCCGCTCTCTATTGCAGTTCAGGAGCTAACACACAGTATCTTAATATGCATTTAGGTTAATATTTGCACTTTGCAGGGCTAGGTAGATTGCACGGCTGGCAAATATCAGACTAAATGTCACTTCCGAAAGCTAAGGGACCGAACCGGAAGCTGCCATTCAGAGGGACTACCTGACAACATGTGGAACCTCTCCGGAAAAGCCTTCCCACCTCAAGCAACTCCTTTTGATTAATCTTTCACATAGACAATACACCTTATATACACCGACACACACCCCCGGCCTTTGCCTCCACAGATCCTGTGGTTGGCTAATTAAAGGAGGAGGTGTAACTATCAATCTAATCTCGCTTGTTCTCAAATTTACCATAATTTCCACACTTGAGAGGCTGGTGAAATGAAACAGCACTACTACATTTTCCCATTCATCAGCCGGAAGCAGAACAACTCAGAGAACCGGGCGAAAAATAATTAGGATGCGGGACCAGGTGTTGCGCGCGTGCATCTGTGCCTGTACAGGGGCACGCAGGCACATGAGCATTCACGGGAGGCAGCAGCAGTAGCACGGGGGCAGATGAGCACCACCAGTCATTTGACCTCGACAGGTGAATGCTTGCAGATGTACTCACAGCACACTTATTAGAAGAGGCCCAAATGCCCGAGAAAACTGCCGTCAGATTACGCCGGAAACAACAACGGCTTTTTAAACAACTACAGCCGCCAGAACGGTACCGGCGGCAGCACTGCAGGAGCTGCTCAGGAACCGCTGGGGCAACCCCAGCGCACCGGGTGCTCAGCGCGTGGCCCTGACCCCACCGCATGGCATGTCACCCTTGGGCAGGAAGCTTGACATTTTCTGGAAGCACCGGTGTCATTTCACGGGCTTTGCCGTCGCTTTGCGCTTGTGGGGTAACACTATAGAGTTTTTCAGAAAGTGTTGGAGCAACTTTGGTACCTTTTCCATTCAGGCACACTGGGAGTGAGGTGTGGGGCTGCTGCCAGGGGCTCTGCTCAGCACAGCATGGCTGGAGCTGGCCCAGGACCTCCTTCGAAAGACAGACTGGTCAGACACACAGCTATCCTGAATCATCAAGGATAATCCTATGTTCAAGTTCAAGTTCCTACCTTCCAGTTCAAGTTCAAGTTCCTACGTTCCAATTGGTGCCCGTTACCTCTTGTCCTGGATCATCAAAGATGATTTTTGATGATCCAGGACAAGAGGTAACGGGTACAAACTGGAACCTAGGAACTTCTTTCAAAGCATGAGGAGGAACTTCTTTACTTTGAGGGTGGCAGAGCGCTGGAACAGGCTGCCCAGGGAGGCGGTAGAGTCTCCCACCCCAGAGACATTCAAAACCCGCCTGGAGGTCATCCTGTGCAACCTGCTGTAGGTGACCCTGCTCTGGCAGGGGGTTGGACTGGATGATCTCCAGAGCTCCTTTCCAACCCTAACCAATCTGTGATTCTGTGATCAGAGCTGTTCTTCGAAATCTGTTCCTAGGAAATCGCTGCGAGAAGGAGGACGCACCTGAGGAGCAGGCCTAAGATGGAGGATTGAACAAACAAGTAGCTCTTACCTGAGGAATCGGCTATCCCATGGAACAACTTCTGAGAAAGATTCTGCAACATTACTAGGGGTCCGCCAAAACATACAATTACTTGCCATGTTCCAGTTAAAGCCTAAACTATCGAGTTGGCATTTCTTTTTAAAAGTGTATAAAGAAGCGGTAATGGGCCAAATCCTCAAGCCACTGTAAATCAACACGATTTGCTTGCCTCCGCTGGAACACCCGCTCTCTATTTCAGTTCAGGAGCTAACACACAGTATCTTAATATGCATTTAGGTTAATATTTGCACTTTGCAGGGCTAGGTAGATTGCACGGCTGGCACATATCAGACTAAATGTCACTTCCGAAAGCTAAGGGACCGAACCGGAAGCTGCCATTCAGAGGGACTACCTGACAACATGTGGAACCTCTCCGGAAAAGCCTTCCCACCTCAAGCAACTCCTTTTGATTAATCTTTCACATAGACAATACACGTTATATACACCGACACACCCCCCCGGCCTTTGCCTCCACAGATCCTGTGGTTGGCTAATTAAAGGAGGAGGTGTAACTATCAATCTAATCTGGCTTGTTCTCAAATTTACCATAATTTCCACACTTGAGAGGCTGGTGAAATGAAACAGCACTACTACACTTTCCCATTCATCAGCCGGAAGCAGAACAACTCCGAGAACCGGGCGAAAAATAATTAGGATGCGGGATCAGGTGTTGCGCGCGTGCATCTGTGCCTGTACAGGGGCACGCAGGCACATGAGCATTCACGGGAGGCAGCAGCAGTAGCACGGGGGGAGATGAGCACCACCAGTCATTTGACCTCCTCAGGTGAATGCTTGCAGATGTACTCACAGCACACTTATTAGAAGAGGCCCAAATGCCCGAGAAAACTGCCGTCAGATTACGCCGGAAACAACAACGGCTTTTTAAACAACTACAGCCGCCAGAACGGTACCGGCAGCAGCACTGCAGGAGCTGCTCAGGAACCGCTGGGGCAACCCCAGCGCACCGGGTGCTCAGCGCGTGGCCCTGACCCCACCGCATGGCATGTCACCCTTGGGCAGGAAGCTTGACATTTTCTGGAAGCACCGGTGTCATTTCACGGGCTTTGCCGTCGCTTTGCGCTTGTGGGGTAACACTATAGTGTTTTTCAGAAAGTGTTGGAGCAACTTTGGTACCTTTTCCATTCAGGCACACTGGGAGTGAGCTGTGGGGCTGCTGCCAGGGGCTCAGCTCAGCACAGCATGGCTGGAGCTGGCCCAGGACCTCCTTCGAAAGACAGACTGGTCAGACACACAGCTATCCTGAATCATCAAGGATAATCCTATGTTCAAGTTCCTACCTTCCAGTTCAAGTTCAAGTTCCTACGTTCCAATTGGTGCCCGTTACCTCTTGGCCTGGATCATCAAAGATGATCCAGGACAAGAGGTAACGGGTACAAACTGGAACGTAGGAACTTCTATCAAAGCATGAGGAGGAACTTCTTTACTTTGAGGGTGGCAGAGCGCTGGAACAGGCTGCCCAGGGAGGCGGTAGAGTCTCCCACCCCAGAGACATTCAAAACCCGCCTGGAGGTCATCCTGTGCAACCTGCTGTAGGTGACCCTGCTCTGGCAGGGGGGTTGGACTGGATGATCTCCAGAGCTCCTTTCCAACCCTAACCAATCTGTGATTCTGTGATCAGAGCTGTTCTTCGAAATCTGTTCCTAGGAAATCGCTGCGAGAAGGAGGACGCACCTGAGGAGCAGGCCTAAGATGGAGGATTGAACAAACAAGTAGCTCTTACCTGAGGAATCGGCTATCCCATGGAACAACTTCTGAGAAAGATTCTGCAACATTACTAGGGGTCCGCCAAAACATACAATTACTTGCCATGTTCCAGTTAAAGCCTAAACTATCGAGTTGGCATTTCGTTTTAAAAGTGTATAAAGAAGCGGTAATGGGCCAAATCCTCAAGCCACTGTAAATCAACACGATTTGCTTGCCTCCGCTGGAACACCCGCTCTCTATTTCAGTTCAGGAGCTAACACACAGTATCTTAATATGCATTTAGGTTAATATTTGCACTTTGCAGGGCTAGGTAGATTGCACGGCTGGCACATATCAGACTAAATGTCACTTCCGAAAGCTAAGGGACCGAACCGGAAGCTGCCATTCAGAGGGACTACCTGACAACATGTGGAACCTCTCCGGAAAAGCCTTCCCACCTCAAGCAACTCCTTTTGATTAATCTTTCACATAGACAATACACGTTATATACACCGACACACCCCCCCGGCCTTTGCCTCCACAGATCCTGTGGTTGGCTAATTAAAGGAGGAGGTGTAACTATCAATCTAATCTGGCTTGTTCTCAAATTTACCATAATTTCCACACTTGAGAGGCTGGTGAAATGAAACAGCACTACTACACTTTCCCATTCATCAGCCGGAAGCAGAACAACTCCGAGAACCGGGCGAAAAATAATTAGGATGCGGGATCAGGTGTTGCGCGCGTGCATCTGTGCCTGTACAGGGGCACGCAGGCACATGAGCATTCACGGGAGGCAGCAGCAGTAGCACGGGGGCAGATGAGCACCACCAGTCATTTGACCTCGACAGGTGAATGCTTGCAGATGTACTCACAGCACACTTATTAGAAGAGGCCCAAATGCCCGAGAAAACTGCCGTCAGATTACGCCGGAAACAACAACGGCTTTTTAAACAACTACAGCCGCCAGAACGGTACCGGCGGCAGCACTGCAGGAGCTGCTCAGGAACCGCTGGGGCAACCCCAGCGCACCGGGTGCTCAGCGCGTGGCCCTGACCCCACCGCATGGCATGTCACCCTTGGGCAGGAAGCTTGACATTTTCTGGAAGCACCGGTGTCATTTCACGGGCTTTGCCGTCGCTTTGCGCTTGTGGGGTAACACTATAGAGTTTTTCAGAAAGTGTTGGAGCAACTTTGGTACCTTTTCCATTCAGGCACACTGGGAGTGAGCTGTGGGGCTGCTGCCAGGGGTTCTGCTCAGCACAGCATGGCTGGAGCTGGCCCAGGACCTCCTTCGAAAGACAGACTGGTCAGACACACAGCTATCCTGAATCATCAAGGATAATCCTATGTTCAAGTTCAAGTTCCTACCTTCCAGTTCAAGTTCAAGTTCCTACGTTCCAATTGGTGCCCGTTACCTCTTGGCCTGGATCATCAAAGATGATGATCATCAAAGATGATCCAGGACAAGAGGTAACGGGTACAAACTGGAACCTAGGAACTTCTATCAAAGCATGAGGAGGAACTTCTTTACTTTGAGGGTGGCAGAGCGCTGGAACAGGCTGCCCAGGGAGGCAGTAGAGTCTCCCACCCCAGAGACATTCAAAACCCGCCTGGAGGTCATCCTGTGCAACCTGCTGTAGGTGACCCTGCTCTGGCAGGGGGGTTGGACTGGATGATCTCCAGAGCTCCTTTCCAACCCTAACCAATCTGTGATTCTGTGATCAGAGCTGTTCTTCGAAATCTGTTCCTAGGAAATCGCTGCGAGGAGGATGCACCTGAGGAGCAGGCCTAAGATGGAGGATTGAACAAACAAGTAGCTCTTACCTGAGGAATCGGCTATCCCATGGAACAACTTCTGAGAAAGATTCTGCAACATTACTAGGGGTCCGCCAAAACATACAATTACTTGCCATGTTCCAGTTAAAGCCTAAACTATCGAGTTGGCATTTCTTTTGAAAAGTGTATAAAGAAGCGGTAATGGGCCAAATCCTCAAGCCACTGTAAATCAACACGATTTGCTTGCCTCCGCTGGAACACCCGCTCTCTATTGCAGTTCAGGAGCTAACACACAGTATCTTAATATGCATTTAGGTTAATATTTGCACTTTGCAGGGCTAGGTAGATTGCACGGCTGGCACATATCAGACTAAATGTCACTTCCGAAAGCTAAGGGACCGAACCGGAAGCTGCCATTCAGAGGGACTACCTGACAACATGTGGAACCTCTCCGGAAAAGCCTTCCCACCTCAAGCAACTCCTTTTGATTAATCTTTCACATAGACAATACACGTTATATACACCGACACACCCCCCCGGCCTTTGCCTCCACAGATCCTGTGGTTGGCTAATTAAAGGAGGAGGTGTAAGTATCAATCTAATCTGGCTTGTTCTCAAATTTACCATAATTTCCACACTTGAGAGGCTGGTGAAATGAAACAGCACTACTACACTTTCCCATTCATCAGCCGGAAGCAGAACAACTCCGAGAACCGGGCGAAAAATAATTAGGATGCGGGATCAGGTGTTGCGCGCGTGCATCTGTGCCTGTACAGGGGCACGCAGGCACATGAGCATTCACGGGAGGCAGCAGCAGTAGCACGGGGGCAGATGAGCACCACCAGTCATTTGACCTCGACAGGTGAATGCTTGCAGATGTACTCACAGCACACTTATTAGAAGAGGCCCAAATGCCCGAGAAAACTGCCGTCAGATTACGCCGGAAACAACAACGGCTTTTTAAACAACTACAGCCGCCAGAACGGTACCGGCGGCAGCACTGCAGGAGCTGCTCAGGAACCGCTGGGGCAACTCCAGCGCACCGGGTGCTCAGCACGTGGCCCTGACCACACCGCATGGCATGTCACCCTTGGGCAGGAAGCTTGACATTTTCTGGAAGCACCGGTGTCATTTCACGGGCTTTGCCGTCGCTTTGCGCTTGTGGGGTAACACTATAGAGTTTTTCAGAAAGTGTTGGAGCAACTTTGGTACCTTTTCCATTCAGGCACACTGGGAGTGAGGTGTGGGGCTGCTGCCAGGGGCTCTGCTCAGCACAGCATGGCTGGAGCTGGCCCAGGACCTCCTTCGAAAGACAGACTGGTCAGACACACAGCTATCCTGAATCATCAAGGATAATCCTATGTTCAAGTTCAAGTTCCTACCTTCCAGTTCAAGTTCAAGTTCCTACGTTCCAATTGGTGCCCGTTACCTCTTGTCCTGGATCATCAAAGATGATCCAGGACAAGAGGTAACGGGTACAAACTGGAACCTAGGAACTTCTATCAAAGCATGAGGAGGAACTTCTTTACTTTGAGGGTGGCAGAGCGCTGGAACAGGCTGCCCGGGGAGGCGGTAGAGTCTCCGACCCCAGAGACATTCAAAACCCGCCTGGAGGTCATCCTGTGCAACCTGCTGTAGGTGACCCTGCTCTGGCAGGGGGGTTGGGCTGGATGATCTCCAGAGCTCCTTTCCAACCCTAACCAATCTGTGATTCTGTGATCAGAGCTGTTCTTCGAAATCTGTTCCTAGGAAATCGCTGCGAGAAGGAGGATGCACCTGAGGAGCAGGCCTAAGATGGAGGATTGAACAAACATGTAGCTTTTACCTGAGGAATCGGCTATCCCATGGAAAAACTTCTGAGAAAGATTCTGCAACATTACTAGGGGTCCGCCAAAACATACAATTACTTGCCATGTTCCAGTTAAAGCCTAAACTATCGAGTTGGCATTTCTTTTTAAAAGTGTATAAAGAAGCGGTAATGGGCCAAATCCTCAAGCCACTCTAAATCAACACGATTTGCTTGCCTCCGCTGGAACACCCGCTCTCTATTGCAGTTCAGGAGCTAACACACAGTATCTTAATATGCATTTAGGTTAATATTTGCACTTTGCAGGGCTAGGTAGATTGCACGGCTGGCACATATCAGACTAAATGTCACTTCCGAAAGCTAAGGGACCGAACCGGAAGCTGCCATTCAGAGGGACTACCTGACAACATGTGGAACCTCTCCGGAAAAGCCTTCCCACCTCAAGCAACTCCTTTTGATTAATCTTTCACATAGACAATACACCTTATATACACCGACACACCCCCCCGGCCTTTGCCTCCACAGATCCTGTGGTTGGCTAATTAAAGGAGGAGGTGTAACTATCAATCTAATCTGGCTTGTTCTCAAATTTACCATAATTTCCACACTTGAGAGGCTGGTGAAATGAAACAGCACTACTACACTTTCCCATTCATCAGCCGGAAGCAGAACAACTCAGAGAACCGGGCGAAAAATAATTAGGATGCGGGATCAGGTGTTGCGCGCGTGCATCTGTGCCTGTACAGGGGCACGCAGGCACATGAGCATTCACGGGAGGCAGCAGCAGTAGCACGGGGGCAGATGAGCACCACCAGTCATTTGACCTCGACAGGTGAATGCTTGCAGATGTACTCACAGCACACTTATTAGAAGAGGCCCAAATGCCCGAGAAAACTGCCGTCAGATTACGCCGGAAACAACAACGGCTTTTTAAACAACTACAGCCGCCAGAACGGTACCGGCGGCAGCACTGCAGGAGCTGCTCAGGAACCGCTGGGGCAACCCCAGCGCACCGGGTGCTCAGCGCGTGGCCCTGACCCCACCGCATGGCATGTCACCCTTGGGCAGGAAGCTTGACATTTTCTGGAAGCACCGGTGTCATTTCACGGGCTTTGCCGTCGCTTTGCGCTTGTGGGGTAACACTATAGAGTTTTTCAGAAAGTGTTGGAGCAACTTTGGTACCTTTTCCATTCAGGCACACTGGGAGTGAGCTGTGGGGCTGCTGCCAGGGGCTCTGCTCAGCACAGCATGGCTGGAGCTGGTCCAGGACCTCCTTCGAAAGACAGACTGGTCAGACACACAGCTATCCTGAATCATCAAGGATAATCCTATGTTCAAGTTCCTACGTTCCAGTTCAAGTTCAAGTTCCTACGTTCCAATTGGTGCCCGTTACCTCTTGTCCTGGATCATCAAAGATGATCCAGGACAAGAGGTAACGGGTACAAACTGGAACGTAGGAACTTCTATCAAAGCATGAGGAGGAACTTCTTTACTTTGAGGGTGGCAGAGCGCTGGAACAGGATGCCCAGGGAGGCGGTAGAGTCTCCCACCCCAGAAACATTCAAAACCCGCCTGGAGGTCATCCTGTGCAACCTGCTGAAGGTGACCCTGCTCTGGCAGGGGGGTTGGGCTGGATGATCTCCAGAGGTCCTTTCCAACCCTAACCAATCTGTGATTCTGTGATCAGAGCTGTTCTTCGAAATCTGTTCCTAGGAAATCGCTGCGAGAAGGAGGATGCACCTGAGGAGCAGGCCTAAGATGGAAGATTGAACAAACAAGTAGCTCTTACCTGAGGAATCGGCTATCCCATGGAACAACTTCTGAGAAAGATTCTGCAACATTACTAGGGGTCCGCCAAAACATACAATTACTTGCCATGTTCCAGTTAAAGCCTAAACTATCGAGTTGGCATTTCTTTTGAAAAGTGTATAAAGAAGCGGTAATGGGCCAAATCCTCAAGCCACTGTAAATCAACAGGATTTGCTTGCCTCCGCTGGAACACCCGCTCTCTATTGCAGTTCAGGAGCTAACACACAGTATCTTAATATGCATTTAGGTTAATATTTGCACTTTGCAGGGCTAGGTAGATTGCACGGCTGGCACATATCAGACTAAATGTCACTTCCGAAAGCTAAGGGACCGAACCGGAAGCTGCCATTCAGAGGGACTACCTGACAACATGTGGAACCTCTCCGGAAAAGCCTTCCCACCTCAAGCAACTCCTTTTGATTAATCTTTCACATAGACAATACACGTTATATACACCGACACACCCCCCCGGCCTTTGCCTCCACAGATCCTGTGGTTGGCTAATTAAAGGAGGAGGTGTAACTATCAATCTAATCTGGCTTGTTCTCAAATTTACCATAATTTCCACACTTGAGAGGCTGGTGAAATGAAACAGCACTACTACACTTTCCCGTTCATCAGCCGGAAGCAGAACAACTCAGAGAACCGGGCGAAAAATAATTAGGATGCGGGATCAGGTGTTGCGCGCGTGCATCTGTGCCTGTACAGGGGCACGCAGGCACATGAGCATTCACGGGAGGCAGCAGCAGTAGCACGGGGGCAGATGAGCACCACCAGTCATTTGACCTCGACAGGTGAATGCTTGCAGATGTACTCACAGCACACTTATTAGAAGAGGCCCAAATGCCCGAGAAAACTGCCGTCAGATTACGCCGGAAACAACAACGGCTTTTTAAACAACTACAGCCGCCAGAACGGTACCGGCGGCAGCACTGCAGGAGCTGCTCAGGAACCGCTGGGGCAACCCCAGCGCACCGGGTGCTCAGCGCGTGGCCCTGACCCCACCGCATGGCATGTCACCCTTGGGCAGGAAGCTTGACATTTTCTGGAAGCACCGGTGTCATTTCACGGGCTTTGCCGTCGCTTTGCGCTTGTGGGGTAACACTGTAGAGTTTTTCAGAAAGTGTTGGAGCAACTTTGGTACCTTTTCCATTCAGGCACACTGGGAGTGAGCTGTGGGGCTGCTGCCAGGGGTTCTGCTCAGCACAGCATGGCTGGAGCTGGCCCAGGACCTCCTTCGAAAGACAGACTGGTCAGACACACAGCTATCCTGAATCATCAAGGATAATCCTATGTTCAAGTTCCTACGTTCCAGTTCAAGTTCAAGTTCCTACGTTCCAATTGGTGCCCATTACCTCTTGTCCTGGATCATCAAAGATGATCCAGGACAAGAGGTAACGGGTACAAACTGGAACGTAGGAACTTCTATCAAAGCATGAGGAGGAACTTCTTCACTTTGAGGGTGGCAGAGCGCTGGAACAGGCTGCCCAGGGAGGCGGTAGAGTCTCCCACCCCAGAAACATTCAAAACCCGCCTGGAGGTCATCCTGTGCAACCTGCTGTAGGTGACCCTGCTCTGGCAGGGGGGTTGGGCTGGATGATCTCCAGAGGTCCTTTCCAACCCTAACCAATCTGTGATTCTGTGATCAGAGCTGTTCTTTGAAATCTGTTCCTAGGAAATCGCTGCGAGAAGGAGGATGCACCTGAGGAGCAGGCCTAAGATGGAGGATTGAACAAACAAGTAGCTCTTACCTGAGGAATCGGCTATCCCATGGAACAACTTCTGAGAAAGATTCTGCAACATTACTAGGGGTCCGCCAAAACATACAATTACTTGCCATGTTCCAGTTAAAGCCTAAACTATCGAGTTGGCATTTCGTTTTAAAAGTGTATAAAGAAGCGGTAATGGGCCAAATCCTCAAGCCACTGTAAATCAACAGGATTTGCTTGCCTCCGCTGGAACACCCGCTCTCTATTTCAGTTCAGGAGCTAACACACAGTATCTTAATATGCATTTAGGTTAATATTTGCACTTTGCAGGGCTAGGTAGATTGCACGGCTGGCACATATCAGACTAAATGTCACTTCCGAAAGCTAAGGGACCGAACCGGAAGCTGCCATTCAGAGGGACTACCTGACAACATGTGGAACCTCTCCGGAAAAGCCTTCCCACCTCAAGCAACTCCTTTTGATTAATCTTTCACATAGACAATACACGTTATATACACCGACACACCCCCCCGGCCTTTGCCTCCACAGATCCTGTGGTTGGCTAATTAAAGGAGGAGGTGTAACTATCAATCTAATCTGGCTTGTTCTCAAATTTACCATAATTTCCACACTTGAGAGGCTGGTGAAATGAAACAGCACTACTACACTTTCCCATTCATCAGCCGGAAGCAGAACAACTCCGAGAACCGGGCGAAAAATAATTAGGATGCGGGATCAGGTGTTGCGCGCGTGCATCTGTGCCTGTACAGGGGCACGCAGGCACATGAGCATTCACGGGAGGCAGCAGCAGTAGCACGGGGGCAGATGAGCACCACCAGTCATTTGACCTCGACAGGTGAATGCTTGCAGATGTACTCACAGCACACTTATTAGAAGAGGCCCAAATGCCCGAGAAAACTGCCGTCAGATTACGCCGGAAACAACAACGGCTTTTTAAACAACTACAGCCGCCAGAACGGTACCGGCGGCAGCACTGCAGGAGCTGCTCAGGAACCGCTGGGGCAACCCCAGCGCACCGGGTGCTCAGCGCGTGGCCCTGACCCCACCGCATGGCATGTCACCCTTGGGCAGGAAGCTTGACATTTTCTGGAAGCACCGGTGTCATTTCACGGGCTTTGCCGTCGCTTTGCGCTTGTGGGGTAACACTATAGAGTTTTTCAGAAAGTGTTGGAGCAACTTTGGTACCTTTTCCATTCAGGCACACTGGGAGTGAGGTGTGGGGCTGCTGCCAGGGGCTCTGCTCAGCACAGCATGGCTGGAGCTGGCCCAGGACCTCCTTCGAAAGACAGACTGGTCAGACACACAGCTATCCTGAATCATCAAGGATAATCCTATGTTCAAGTTCAAGTTCCTACCTTCCAGTTCAAGTTCAAGTTCCTACGTTCCAATTGGTGCCCGTTACCTCTTGTCCTGGATCATCAAAGATGATCCAGGACAAGAGGTAACGGGTACAAACTGGAACCTAGGAACTTCTATCAAAGCATGAGGAGGGACTTCTTTACTTTGAGGGTGGCAGAGCGCTGGAACAGGCTGCCCAGGGAGGCGGTAGAGTCTCCCACCCCATAGACATTCAAAACCCGCCTGGAGGTCATCCTGTGCAACCTGCTGAAGGTGACCCTGCTCTGGCAGGGGGGTTGGACTGGATGATCTCCAGAGCTCCTTTCCAACCCTAACCAATCTGTGATTCTGTGATCAGAGCTGTTCTTCGAAATCTGTTCCTAGGAAATCGCTGCGAGAAGGAGGATGCACCTGAGGAGCAGGCCTAAGATGGAGGATTGAACAAACAAGTAGCTCTTACCTGAGGAATCGGCTATCCCATGGAACAACTTCTGAGAAAGATTCTGCAACATTACTAGGGGTCCGCCAAAGCATACAATTACTTGCCATGTTCCTGTTAAAGCCTAAACTATCGAGTTGGCATTTCTTTTTAAAAGTGTATAAAGAAGCGGTAATGGGCCAAATCCGCAAGCCACTGTAAATCAACACGATTTGCTTGCCTCCGCTGGAACACCCGCTCTCTATTTCAGTTCAGGAGCTAACACACAGTATCTTAATATGCATTTAGGTTAATATTTGCACTTTGCAGGGCTAGGTAGATTGCACGGCTGGCACATATCAGACTAAATGTCACTTCCGAAAGCTAAGGGACCGAACCGGAAGCTGCCATTCAGAGGGACTACCTGAAAACATGTGGAACCTCTCCGGAAAAGCCTTCCCACCTCAAGCAACTCCTTTTGATTCATCTTTCACATAGACAATACACGTTATATACACCGACACACCCCCCCGGCCTTTGCCTCCACAGATCCTGTGGTTGGCTAATTAAAGGAGGAGGTGTAACTATCAATCTAATCTGGCTTGTTCCCAAATTTACCATAATTTCCACACTTGAGAGGCTGGTGAAATGAAACAGCACTACTACACTTTCCCATTCATCAGCCGGAAGCAGAACAACTCCGAGAACCGGGCGAAAAATAATTAGGATGCGGGATCAGGTGTTGCGCGCGTGCATCTGTGCCTGTACAGGGGCACGCAGGCACATGAGCATTCACGGGAGGCAGCAGCAGTAGCACGGGGGGAGATGAGCACCACCAGTCATTTGACCTCGACAGGTGAATGCTTGCAGATGTACTCACAGCACACTTATTAGAAGAGGCCCAAATGCCCGAGAAAACTGCCGTCAGATTACGCCGGAAACAACAACGGCTTTTTAAACAACTACAGCCGCCAGAACGGTACCGGCGGCAGCACTGCAGGAGCTGCTCAGGAACCGCTGGGGCAACCCCAGCGCACCGGGTGCTCAGCGCGTGGCCCTGACCCCACCGCATGGCATGTCACCCTTGGGCAGGAAGCTTGACATTTTCTGGAAGCACCGGTGTCATTTCACGGGCTTTGCCGTCGCTTTGCGCTTGTGGGGTAACACTATAGAGTTTTTCAGAAAGTGTTGGAGCAACTTTGGTACCTTTTCCATTCAGGCACACTGGGAGTGAGGTGTGGGGCTGCTGCCAGGGGCTCTGCTCAGCACAGCATGGCTGGAGCTGGCCCAGGACCTCCTTCGAAAGACAGACTGGTCAGACACACAGCTATCCTGAATCATCAAGGATAATCCTATGTTCAAGTTCCTACGTTCCAGTTCAAGTTCAAGTTCCTACGTTCCAGTTTGTACCCGTTACCTCTTGTCCTGGATCATCTTTGATGATCCAGGACAAGAGGTAACGGGCACCAATTGGAACGTAGGAACTTCTATCAAAGCATGAGGAGGAACTTCTTTACTTTGAGGGTGGCAGAGCGCTGGAACAGGCTGCCCAGGGAGGCGGTAGAGTCTCCCACCCCAGAAACATTCAAAACCCGCCTGGAGGTCATCCTGTGCAACCTGCTGTAGGTGACCCTGCTCTGGCAGGGGGGTTGGGCTGGATGATCTCCAGAGGTCCTTTCCAACCCTAACCAATCTGTGATTCTGTGATCAGAGCTGTTCTTTGAAATCTGTTCCTAGGAAATCGCTGCGAGAAGGAGGATGCACCTGAGGAGCAGGCCTAAGATGGAGGATTGAACAAACAAGTAGCTCTTACCTGAGGAATCGGCTATCCCATGGAACAACTTCTGAGAAAGATTCTGCAACATTACTAGGGGTCCGCCAAAACATACAATTACTTGCCATGTTCCAGTTAAAGCCTAAACTATCGAGTTGGCATTTCGTTTTAAAAGTGTATAAAGAAGCGGTAATGGGCCAAATCCTCAAGCCACTGTAAATCAACAGGATTTGCTTGCCTCCGCTGGAACACCCGCTCTCTATTTCAGTTCAGGAGCTAACACACAGTATCTTAATATGCATTTAGGTTAATATTTGCACTTTGCAGGGCTAGGTAGATTGCACGGCTGGCACATATCAGACTAAATGTCACTTCCGAAAGCTAAGGGACCGAACCGGAAGCTGCCATTCAGAGGGACTACCTGACAACATGTGGAACCTCTCCGGAAAAGCCTTCCCACCTCAAGCAACTCCTTTTGATTAATCTTTCACATAGACAATACACGTTATATACACCGACACACCCCCCCGGCCTTTGCCTCCACAGATCCTGTGGTTGGCTAATTAAAGGAGAAGGTGTAACTATCAATCTAATCTGGCTTGTTCTCAAATTTACCATAATTTCCACACTTGAGAGGCTGGTGAAATGAAACAGCACTACTACACTTTCCCATTCATCAGCCGGAAGCAGAACAACTCCGAGAACCGGGCGAAAAATAATTAGGATGCGGGATCAGGTGTTGCGCGCGTGCATCTGTGCCTGTACAGGGGCACGCAGGCACATGAGCATTCACGGGAGGCAGCAGCAGTAGCACGGGGGCAGATGAGCACCACCAGTCATTTGACCTCGACAGGTGAATGCTTGCAGATGTACTCACAGCACACTTATTAGAAGAGGCCCAAATGCCCGAGAAAACTGCCGTCAGATTACGCCGGAAACAACAACGGCTTTTTAAACAACTACAGCCGCCAGAACGGTACCGGCGGCAGCACTGCAGGAGCTGCTCAGGAACCGCTGGGGCAACCCCAGCGCACCGGGTGCTCAGCGCGTGGCCCTGACCCCACCGCATGGCATGTCACCCTTGGGCAGGAAGCTTGACATTTTCTGGAAGCACCGGTGTCATTTCACGGGCTTTGCCGTCGCTTTGCGCTTGTGGGGTAACACTATAGAGTTTTTCAGAAAGTGTTGGAGCAACTTTGGTACCTTTTCCATTCAGGCACACTGGGAGTGAGCTGTGGGGCTGCTGCCAGGGGCTCTGCTCAGCACAGCATGGCTGGAGCTGGCCCAGGACCTCCTTCGAAAGACAGACTGGTCAGACACACAGCTATCCTGAATCATCAAGGATAATCCTATGTTCAAGTTCAAGTTCCTACCTTCCAGTTCAAGTTCAAGTTCCTACGTTCCAATTGGTGCCCGTTACCTCTTGTCCTGGATCATCAAAGATGATCCAGGACAAGAGGTAACGGGTACAAACTGGAACCTAGGAACTTCTATCAAAGCATGAGGAGGGACTTCTTTACTTTGAGGGTGGCAGAGCGCTGGAACAGGCTGCCCAGGGAGGCGGTAGAGTCTCCCACCCCAGAGACATTCAAAACCCGCCTGGAGGTCATCCTGTGCAACCTGCTGAAGGTGACCCTGCTCTGGCAGGGGGGTTGGACTGGATGATCTCCAGAGCTCCTTTCCAACCCTAACCAATCTGTGATTCTGTGATCAGAGCTGTTCTTCGAAATCTGTTCCTAGGAAATCGCTGCGAGAAGGAGGATGCACCTGAGGAGCAGGCCTAAGATGGAGGATTGAACAAACAAGTAGCTCTTACCTGAGGAATCGGCTATCCCATGGAACAACTTCTGAGAAAGATTCTGCAACATTACTAGGGGTCCGCCAAAGCATACAATTACTTGCCATGTTCCTGTTAAAGCCTAAACTATCGAGTTGGCATTTCTTTTTAAAAGTGTATAAAGAAGCGGTAATGGGCCAAATCCGCAAGCCACTGTAAATCAACACGATTTGCTTGCCTCCGCTGGAACACCCGCTCTCTATTTCAGTTCAGGAGCTAACACACAGTATCTTAATATGCATTTAGGTTAATATTTGCACTTTGCAGGGCTAGGTAGATTGCACGGCTGGCACATATCAGACTAAATGTCACTTCCGAAAGCTAAGGGACCGAACCGGAAGCTGCCATTCAGAGGGACTACCTGAAAACATGTGGAACCTCTCCGGAAAAGCCTTCCCACCTCAAGCAACTCCTTTTGATTCATCTTTCACATAGACAATACACGTTATATACACCGACACACCCCCCCGGCCTTTGCCTCCACAGATCCTGTGGTTGGCTAATTAAAGGAGGAGGTGTAACTATCAATCTAATCTGGCTTGTTCTCAAATTTACCATAATTTCCACACTTGAGAGGCTGGTGAAATGAAACAGCACTACTACACTTTCCCATTCATCAGCCGGAAGCAGAACAACTCCGAGAACCGGGCGAAAAATAATTAGGATGCGGGATCAGGTGTTGCGCGCGTGCATCTGTGCCTGTACAGGGGCACGCAGGCACATGAGCATTCACGGGAGGCAGCAGCAGTAGCACGGGGGCAGATGAGCACCACCAGTCATTTGACCTCGACAGGTGAATGCTTGCAGATGTACTCACAGCACACTTATTAGAAGAGGCCCAAATGCCCGAGAAAACTGCCGTCAGATTACGCCGGAAACAACAACGGCTTTTTAAACAACTACAGCCGCCAGAACGGTACCGGCGGCAGCACTGCAGGAGCTGCTCAGGAACCGCTGGGGCAACCCCAGCGCACCGGGTGCTCAGCGCGTGGCCCTGACCCCACCGCATGGCGTGTCACCCTTGGGCAGGAAGCTTGACATTTTCTGGAAGCACCGGTGTCATTTCACGGGCTTTGCCGTCGCTTTGCGCTTGTGGGGTAACACTATAGAGTTTTTCAGAAAGTGTTGGAGCAACTTTGGTACCTTTTCCATTCAGGCACACTGGGAGTGAGGTGTGGGGCTGCTGCCAGGGGCTCTGCTCAGCACAGCATGGCTGGAGCTGGCCCAGGACCTCCTTCGAAAGACAGACTGGTCAGACACACAGCTATCCTGAATCATCAAGGATAATCCTATGTTCAAGTTCAAGTTCCTACCTTCCAGTTCAAGTTCAAGTTCCTACGTTCCAATTGGTGCCCGTTACCTCTTGTCCTGGATCATCAAAGATGATTTTTGATGATCCAGGACAAGAGGTAACGGGTACAAACTGGAACCTAAGAACTTCTATCAAATCATGAGGAGGAACTTCTTTACTTTGAGGGTGGCAGAGCGCTGGAACAGGCTGCCCAGGGAGGCAGTAGAGTCTCCCACCCCAGAGACATTCAAAACCCGCCTGGAGGTCATCCTGTGCAACCTGCTGTAGGTGACCCTGCTCTGGCAGGGGGGTTGGACTGGATGATCTCCAGAGCTCCTTTCCAACCCTAACCAATCTGTGATTCTGTGATCAGAGCTGTTCTTCGAAATCTGTTCCTAGGAAATCGCTGCGAGAAGGAGGATGCACCTGAGGAGCAGGCCTAAGATGGAGGATTGAACAAACAAGTAGCTCTTACCTGAGGAATCGGCTATCCCATGGAACAACTTCTGAGAAAGATTCTGCAACATTACTAGGGGTCCGCCAAAACATACAATTACTTGCCATGTTCCAGTTAAAGCCTAAACTATCGAGTTGGCATTTCTTTTTAAAAGTGTATAAAGAAGCGGTAATGGGCCAAATCCTCAAGCCACTCTAAATCAACACGATTTGCTTGCCTCCGCTGGAACACCCGCTCTCTATTTCAGTTCAGGAGCTAACACACAGTATCTTAATATGCATTTAGGTTAATATTTGCACTTTGCAGGGCTAGGTAGATTGCACGGCTGGCACATATCAGACTAAATGTCACTTCCGAAAGCTAAGGGACCGAACCGGAAGCTGCCATTCAGAGGGACTACCTGACAACATGTGGAACCTCTCCGGAAAAGCCTTCCCACCTCAAGCAACTCCTTTTGATTCATCTTTCACATAGACAATACACGTTATATACACCGACACACACCCCCGGCCTTTGCCTCCACAGATCCTGTGGTTGGATAATTAAAGGAGGAGGTGCAACTATCAATCTAATCTGGCTTGTTCTCAAATTTACCATAATTTCCACACTTGAGAGGCTGGTGAAATGAAACAGCACTACTACACTTTCCCATTCATCAGCCGGAAGCAGAACAACTCAGAGAACCGGGCGAAAAATAATTAGGATGCGGGATCAGGTGTTGCGCGCGTGCATCTGTGCCTGTACAGGGGCACGCAGGCACATGAGCATTCACGGGAGGCAGCAGCAGTAGCACGGGGGCAGATGAGCACCACCAGTCATTTGACCTCGACAGGTGAATGCTTGCAGATGTACTCACAGCACACTTATTAGAAGAGGCCCAAATGCCCGAGAAAACTGCCGTCAGATTACGCCGGAAACAACAACGGCTTTTTAAACAACTACAGCCGCCAGAACGGTACCGGCGGCAGCACTGCAGGAGCTGCTCAGGAAACGCTGGGGCAACCCCAGCGCACCGGGTGCTCAGCGCGTGGCCCTGACCCCACCGCATGGCGTGTCACCCTTGGGCAGGAAGCTTGACATTTTCTGGAAGCACCGGTGTCATTTCACGGGCTTTGCCGTCGCTTTGCGCTTGTGGGGTAACACTATAGAGTTTTTCAGAAAGTGTTGGAGCAACTTTGGTACCTTTTCCATTCAGGCACACTGGGAGTGAGGTGTGGGGCTGCTGCCAGGGGCTCTGCTCAGCACAGCATGGCTGGAGCTGGCCCAGGACCTCCTTCGAAAGACAGACTGGTCAGACACACAGCTATCCTGAATCATCAAGGATAATCCTATGTTCAAGTTCAAGTTCCTACCTTCCAGTTCAAGTTCAAGTTCCTACGTTCCAATTGGTGCCCGTTACCTCTTGGCCTGGATCATCAAAGATGATTTTTGATGATCCAGGACAAGAGGTAACGGGTACAAACTGGAACCTAAGAACTTCTATCAAATCATGAGGAGGAACTTCTTTACTTTGAGGGTGGCAGAGCGCTGGAACAGGCTGCCCAGGGAGGCAGTAGAGTCTCCCACCCCAGAGACATTCAAAACCCGCCTGGAGGTCATCCTGTGCAACCTGCTGTAGGTGACCCTGCTCTGGCAGGGGGGTTGGACTGGATGATCTCCAGAGCTCCTTTCCAACCCTAACCAATCTGTGATTCTGTGATCAGAGCTGTTCTTCGAAATCTGTTCCTAGGAAATCGCTGCGAGAAGGAGGATGCACCTGAGGAGCAGGCCTAAGATGGAGGATTGAACAAACAAGTAGCTCTTACCTGAGGAATCGGCTATCCCATGGAACAACTTCTGAGAAAGATTCTGCAACATTACTAGGGGTCCGCCAAAACATACAATTACTTGCCATGTTCCAGTTAAAGCCTAAACTATCGAGTTGGCATTTCTTTTTAAAAGTGTATAAAGAAGCGGTAATGGGCCAAATCCTCAAGCCACTCTAAATCAACACGATTTGCTTGCCTCCGCTGGAACACCCGCTCTCTATTTCAGTTCAGGAGCTAACACACAGTATCTTAATATGCATTTAGGTTAATATTTGCACTTTGCAGGGCTAGGTAGATTGCACGGCTGGCACATATCAGACTAAATGTCACTTCCGAAAGCTAAGGGACCGAACCGGAAGCTGCCATTCAGAGGGACTACCTGACAACATGTGGAACCTCTCCGGAAAAGCCTTCCCACCTCAAGCAACTCCTTTTGATTCATCTTTCACATAGACAATACACGTTATATACACCGACACACACCCCCGGCCTTTGCCTCCACAGATCCTGTGGTTGGATAATTAAAGGAGGAGGTGCAACTATCAATCTAATCTGGCTTGTTCTCAAATTTACCATAATTTCCACACTTGAGAGGCTGGTGAAATGAAACAGCACTACTACACTTTCCCATTCATCAGCCGGAAGCAGAACAACTCAGAGAACCGGGCGAAAAATAATTAGGATGCGGGATCAGGTGTTGCGCGCGTGCATCTGTGCCTGTACAGGGGCACGCAGGCACATGAGCATTCACGGGAGGCAGCAGCAGTAGCACGGGGGCAGATGAGCACCACCAGTCATTTGACCTCGACAGGTGAATGCTTGCAGATGTACTCACAGCACACTTATTAGAAGAGGCCCAAATGCCCGAGAAAACTGCCGTCAGATTACGCCGGAAACAACAACGGCTTTTTAAACAACTACAGCCGCCAGAACGGTACCGGCGGCAGCACTGCAGGAGCTGCTCAGGAAACGCTGGGGCAACCCCAGCGCACCGGGTGCTCAGCGCGTGGCCCTGACCCCACCGCATGGCGTGTCACCCTTGGGCAGGAAGCTTGACATTTTCTGGAAGCACCGGTGTCATTTCACGGGCTTTGCCGTCGCTTTGCGCTTGTGGGGTAACACTATAGAGTTTTTCAGAAAGTGTTGGAGCAACTTTGGTACCTTTTCCATTCAGGCACACTGGGAGTGAGGTGTGGGGCTGCTGCCAGGGGCTCTGCTCAGCACAGCATGGCTGGAGCTGGCCCAGGACCTCCTTCGAAAGACAGACTGGTCAGACACACAGCTATCCTGAATCATCAAGGATAATCCTATGTTCAAGTTCCTACGTTCCAGTTCAAGTTCAAGTTCCTACGTTCCAATTGGTGCCCGTTACCTCTTGTCCTGGATCATCAAAGATGATCCAGGACAAGAGGTAACGGGTACAAACTGGAACCTAGGAACTTCTATCAAAGCATGAGGAGGAACTTCTTTACTTTGAGGGTGGCAGAGCGCTGGAACAGGCTGCCCAGGGAGGCGGTAGAGTCTCCCACCCCAGAGACATTCATAACCCGCCTGGAGGAAATCCTGTGCAACCTGCTGTAGGTGACCCTGCTCTGGCAGGGGGTTGGACTGGATGATCTCCAGAGCTCCTTTCCAACCCTAACCAATCTGTGATTCTGTGATCAGAGCTGTTCTTCGAAATCTGTTCCTAGGAAATCGCTGCGAGAAGGAGGATGCACCTGAGGAGCAGGCCTAAGATGGAGGATTGAACAAACAAGTAGCTCTTACCTGAGGAATCGGCTATCCCATGGAACAACTTCTGAGAAAGATTCTGCAACATTACTAGGGGTCCGCCAAAACACAGAATTACTTGCCATGTTCCAGTTAAAGCCTAAACTATCGAGTTGGCATTTCTTTTTAAAAGTGTATAAAGAAGCGGTAATGGGCCAAATCCTCAAGCCACTCTAAATCAACACGATTCGCTTGCCTCCGCTGGAACACCCGCTCTCTATTTCAGTTCAGGAGCTAACACACAGTATCTTAATATGCATTTAGGTTAATATTTGCACTTTGCAGGGCTAGGTAGATTGCACGGCTGGCACATATCAGACTAAATGTCACTTCCGAAAGCTAAGGGACCGAACCGGAAGCTGCCATTCAGAGGGACTACCTGACAACATGTGGAACCTCTCCGGAAAAGCCTTCCCACCTCAAGCAACTCCTTTTGATTAATCTTTCACATAGACAATACACCTTATATACACCGACACACCCCCCCCGGCCTTTGCCTCCACAGATCCTGTGGTTGGCTAATTAAAGGAGGAGGTGTAACTATCAATCTAATCTGGCTTGTTCTCAAATTTACCATAATTTCCACACTTGAGAGGCTGGTGAAATGAAACAGCACTACTACACTTTCCCATTCATCAGCCGGAAGCAGAACAACTCCGAGAACCGGGCGAAAAATAATTAGGATGCGGGATCAGGTGTTGCGCGCGTGCATCTGTGCCTGTACAGGGGCACGCAGGCACATGAGCATTCACGGGAGGCAGCAGCAGTAGCACGGGGGGAGATGAGCACCACCAGTCATTTGACCTCGACAGGTGAATGCTTGCAGATGTACTCACAGCACACTTATTAGAAGAGGCCCAAATGCCCGAGAAAACTGCCGTCAGATTACGCCGGAAACAACAACGGCTTTTTAAACAACTACAGCCGCCAGAACGGTACCGGCAGCAGCACTGCAGGAGCTGCTCAGGAACCGCTGGGGCAACTCCATCGCACCGGGTGCTCAGCGCGTGGCCCTGACCCCACCGCATGGCATGTCACCCTTGGGCAGGAAGCTTGACATTTTCTGGAAGCACCGGTGTCATTTCACGGGCTTTGCCGTCGCTTTGCGCTTGTGGGGTAACACTATAGAGTTTTTCAGAAAGTGTTGGAGCAACTTTGGTACCTTTTCCATTCAGGCACACTGGGAGTGAGGTGTGGGGCTGCTGCCAGGGGCTCTGCTCAGCACAGCATGGCTGGAGCTGGCCCAGGACCTCCTTCGAAAGACAGACTGGTCAGACACACAGCTATCCTGAATCATCAAGGATAATCCTATGTTCAAGTTCAAGTTCCTACCTTCCAGTTCAAGTTCAAGTTCCTACGTTCCAATTGGTGCCCGTTACCTCTTGTCCTGGATCATCAAAGATGATCCAGGACAAGAGGTAACGGGTACAAACTGGAACGTAGGAACTTCTATCAAAGCATGAGGAGGAACTTCTTTACTTTGAGGGTGGCAGAGCGCTGGAACAGGCTGCCCAGGGAGGCGGTAGAGTCTCCCACCCCAGAGACATTCATAACCCGCCTGGAGGTCATCCTGTGCAACCTGCTGTAGGTGACCCTGCTCTGGCAGGGGGTTGGACTGGATGATCTCCAGAGCTCCTTTCCAACCCTAACCAATCTGTGATTCTGTGATCAAAGCTGTTCTTCGAAATCTGTTCCTAGGAAATCGCTGCGAGAAGGAGGATGCACCTGAGGAGCAGGCCTAAGATGGAGGATTGAACAAACAAGTAGCTCTTACCTGAGGAATCGGCTATCCCATGGAACAACTTCTGAGAAAGATTCTGCAACATAACTAGGGGTCCGCCAAAACACAGAATTACTTGCCATGTTCCAGTTAAAGCCTAAACTATCGAGTTGGCATTTCTTTTTAAAAGTGTATAAAGAAGCGGTAATGGGCCAAATCCTCAAGCCACTGTAAATCAACAGGATTTGCTTGCCTCCGCTGGAACACCCGCTCTCTATTTCAGTTCAGGAGCTAACACACAGTATCTTAATATGCATTTAGGTTAATATTTGCACTTTGCAGGGCTAGGTAGATTGCACGGCTGGCACATATCAGACTAAATGTCACGTCTGAAAGATAAGGGACCGAACCGGAAGCTGCCATTCAGAGGGACTACCTGACAACATGTGGAACCTCTCCGGAAAAGCCTTCCCACCTCAAGCAACTCCTTTTGATTAATCTTTCACATAGACAATACACCTTATATACACCTACACACCCCCCCCGGGCTTTGCCTCCACAGATCCTGTGGTTGGCTAATTAAAGGAGGAGGTGTAACTATCAATCTAATCTCGCTTGTTCTCAAATTTACCATAATTTCCACACTTGAGAGGCTGGTGAAATGAAACAGCACTACTACACTTTCCCATTCATCAGCCGGAAGCAGAACAACTCAGAGAACCGGGCGAAAAATAATTAGGATGCGGGATCAGGTGTTGCGCGCGTGCATCTGTGCCTGTAGAGGGGCACGCAGGCACATGAGCATTCACGGGAGGCAGCAGCAGTAGCACGGGGGGAGATGAGCACCACCAGTCATTTGACCTCGACAGGTGAATGCTTGCAGATGTACTCACAGCACACTTATTAGAAGAGGCCCAAATGCCCGAGAAAACTGCCGTCAGATTACGCCGGAAACAACAACGGCTTTTTAAACAACTACAGCCGCCAGAACGGTACCGTCAGCAGCACTGCAGGAGCTGCTCAGGAACCGCTGGGGCAACTCCATCGCACCGGGTGCTCAGCGCGTGGCCCTGACCCCACCGCATGGCATGTCACCCTTGGGCAGGAAGCTTGACATTTTCTGGAAGCACCGGTGTCATTTCACGGGCTTTGCCGTCGCTTTGCGCTTGTGGGGTAACACTATAGAGTTTTTCAGAAAGTGTTGGAGCAACTTTGGTACCTTTTCCATTCAGGCACACTGGGAGTGAGGTGTGGGTCTGCTGCCAGGGGCTCTGCTCAGCACAGCATGGCTGGAGCTGGCCCAGGACCTCCTTCGAAAGACAGACTGGTCAGACACACAGCTATCCTGAATCATCAAGGATAATCCTATGTTCAAGTTCAAGTTCCTACCTTCCAGTTCAAGTTCAAGTTCCTACGTTCCAATTGGTGCCCGTTACCTCTTGTCCTGGATCATCAAAGATGATCCAGGACAAGAGGTAACGGGTACAAACTGGAACCTAGGAACTTCTATCAAAGCATGAGGAGGAACTTCTTTACTTTGAGGGTGGCAGAGCGCTGGAACAGGCTGCCCAGGGAGGCGGTAGAGTCTCCCACCCCAGAAACATTCAAAACCCGCCTGGAGGTCATCCTGTGCAACCTGCTGTAGGTGACCCTGCTCTGGCAGGGGGGTTGGGCTGGATGATCTCCAGAGTTCCTTTCCAACACTAACTAATCTGTGATTCTGTGATCAGAGCTGTTCTTCGAAATCTGTTCCTAGGAAATCGCTGCGAGAAGGAGGATGCACCTGAGGAGCAGGCCTAAGATGGAGGATTGAACAAACAAGTAGCTCTTACCTGAGGAATCGGCTATCCCATGGAACAACTTCTGAGAAAGATTCTGCAACATTACTAGGGGTCCGCCAAAACATACAATTACTTGCCATGTTCCAGTTAAAGCCTAAACTATCGAGTTGGCATTTCTTTTTAAAAGTGTATAAAGAAGCGGTAATGGGCCAAATCCTCAAGCCACTGTAAATCAACACGATTTGCTTGCCTCCGCTGGAACACCCGCTCTCTATTTCAGTTCAGGAGCTAACACACAGTATCTTAATATGCATTTAGGTTAATATTTGCACTTTGCAGGGCTAGGTAGATTGCACGGCTGGCACATATCAGACTAAATGTCACTTCCGAAAGCTAAGGGACCGAACCGGAAGCTGCCATTCAGAGGGACTACCTGACAACATGTGGAACCTCTCCGGAAAAGCCTTCCCACCTCAAGCAACTCCTTTTGATTAATCTTTCACATAGACAATACACGTTATATACACCGACACACCCCCCCGGCCTTTGCCTCCACAGATCCTGTGGTTGGCTAATTAAAGGAGGAGGTGTAAGTATCAATCTAATCTGGCTTGTTCTCAAATTTACCATAATTTCCACACTTGAGAGGCTGGTGAAATGAAACAGCACTACTACACTTTCCCATTCATCAGCCGGAAGCAGAACAACTCCGAGAACCGGGCGAAAAATAATTAGGATGCGGGATCAGGTGTTGCGCGCGTGCATCTGTGCCTGTACAGGGGCACGCAGGCACATGAGCATTCACGGGAGGCAGCAGCAGTAGCACGGGGGCAGATGAGCACCACCAGTCATTTGACCTCGACAGGTGAATGCTTGCAGATGTACTCACAGCACACTTATTAGAAGAGGCCCAAACGCCCGAGAAAACTGCCGTCAGATTACGCCGGAAACAACAACGGCTTTTTAAACAACTACAGCCGCCAGAACGGTACCGGCAGCAGCACTGCAGGAGCTGCTCAGGAACCGCTGGGGCAACCCCAGCGCACCGGGTGCTCAGCGCGTGGCCCTGACCCCACCGCATGGCATGTCACCCTTGGGCAGGAAGCTTGACATTTTCTGGAAGCACCGGTGTCATTTCACGGGCTTTGCCGTCGCTTTGCGCTTGTGGGGTAACACTATAGAGTTTTTCAGAAAGTGTTGGAGCAACTTTGGTACCTTTTCCATTCAGGCACACTGGGAGTGAGGTGTGGGGCTGCTGCCAGGGGCTCTGCTCAGCACAGCATGGCTGGAGCTGGCCCAGGACCTCCTTCGAAAGACAGACTGGTCAGACACACAGCTATCCTGAATCATCAAGGATAATCCTATGTTCAAGTTCCTACGTTCCAGTTCAAGTTCAAGTTCCTACGTTCCAATTGGTGCCCGTTACCTCTTGTCCTGGATTATCAAAGATGATGATCATCAAAGATGATCCAGGACTAGAGGTAACGCGTACAAACTGGAACCTAGGAACTTCTATCAAATCATGAGGAGGAACTTCTTTACTTTGAGGGTGGCAGAGCGCTGGAACAGGCTGCCCGGGGAGGCAGTAGAGTCTCCCACCCCAGAGACATTCAAAACCCGCCTGGAGGTCATCCTGTGCAACCTGCTGTAGGTGACCCTGCTCTGGCAGGGGGGTTGGACTGGATGATCTCCAGAGCTCCTTTCCAACCCTAACCAATCTGTGATTCTGTGATCAGAGCTGTTCTTCGAAATCTGTTCCTAGGAAATCGCTGCGAGAAGGAGGATGCACCTGAGGAGCAGGCCTAAGATGGAGGATTGAACAAACAAGTAGCTCTTACCTGAGGAATCGGCTATCCCATGGAACAACTTCTGAGAAAGATTCTGCAACATTACTAGGGGTCCGCCAAAACATACAATTACTTGCCATGTTCCAGTTAAAGCCTAAACTATCGAGTTGGCATTTCGTTTTAAAAGTGTATAAAGAAGCGGTAATGGGCCAAATCCTCAAGCCACTGTAAATCAACAGGATTTGCTTGCCTCCGCTGGAACACCCGCTCTCTATTTCAGTTCAGGAGCTAACACACAGTATCTTAATATGCATTTAGGTTAATATTTGCACTTTGCAGGGCTAGGTAGATTGCACGGCTGGCACATATCAGACTAAATGTCACTTCCGAAAGCTAAGGGACCGAACCGGAAGCTGCCATTCAGAGGGACTACCTGACAACATGTGGAACCTCTCCGGAAAAGCCTTCCCACCTCAAGCAACTCCTTTTGATTAATCTTTCACATAGACAATACACGTTATATACACCGACACACACCCCCGGCCTTTGCCTCCACAGATCCTGTGGTTGGCTAATTAAAGGAGGAGGTGTAACTATCAATCTAATCTCGCTCGTTCTCAAATTTACCATAATTTCCACACTTGAGAGGCTGGTGAAATGAAACAGCACTACTACACTTTCCCATTCATCAGCCGGAAGCAGAACAACTCAGAGAACCGGGCAAAAAATAATTAGGATGCGGGATCAGGTGTTGCGCGCGTGCATCTGTGCCTGTACAGGGGCACGCAGGCACATGAGCATTCACCGGAGGCAGCAGCAGTAGCACGGGGGCAGATGAGCACCACCAGTCATTTGACCTCGACAGGTGAATGCTTGCAGATGTACTCACAGCACACTTATTAGAAGAGGCCCAAATGCCCGAGAAAACTGCCGTCAGATTACGCCGGAAACAACAACGGCTTTTTAAACAACTACAGCCGCCAGAACGGTACCGGCGGCAGCACTGCAGGAGCTGCTCAGGAACCGCTGGGGCAACCCCAGCGCACCGGGTGCTCAGCGCGTGGCCCTGACCCCACCGCATGGCATGTCACCCTTGGGCAGGAAGCTTGACATTTTCTGGAAGCACCGGTGTCATTTCACGGGCTTTGCCGTCGCTTTGCGCTTGTGGGGTAACACTATAGAGTTTTTCAGAAAGTGTTGGAGCAACTTTGGTACCTTTTCCATTCAGGCACACTGGGAGTGAGCTGTGGGGCTGCTGCCAGGGGCTCTGCTCAGCACAGCATGGCTGGAGCTGGCCCAGGACCTCCTTCGAAAGACAGACTGGTCAGACACACAGCTATCCTGAATCATCAAGGATAATCCTATGTTCAAGTTCAAGTTCCTACCTTCCAGTTCAAGTTCAAGTTCCTACGTTCCAATTGGTGCCCGTTACCTCTTGTCCTGGATCATCAAAGATGATCCAGGACAAGAGGTAACGGGTACAAACTGGAACCTAGGAACTTCTATCAAAGCATGAGGAGGAACTTCTTTACTTTGAGGGTGGCAGAGCGCTGGAACAGGCTGCCCAGGGAGGCGGTAGAGTCTCCCACCCCAGAGACATTCATAACCCGCCTGGAGGTCATCCTGTGCAACCTACTGTAGGTGACCCTGCTCTGGCAGGGGGTTGGACTGGATGATCTCCAGAGCTCCTTTCCAACCCTAACCAATCTGTGATTCTGTGATCAGAGCTGTTCTTCGAAATCTGTTCCTAGGAAATCGCTGCGAGAAGGAGGATGCACCTGAGGAGCAGGCCTAAGATGGAGGATTGAACAAACAAGTAGCTCTTACCTGAGGAATCGGCTATCCCATGGAACAACTTCTGAGAAAGATTCTGCAACATTACTAGGGGTCCGCCAAAACATACAATTACTTGCCATGTTCCAGTTAAAGCCTAAACTATCGAGTTGGCATTTCTTTTTAAAAGTGTATAAAGAAGCGGTAATGGGCCAAATCCTCAAGCCACTCTAAATCAACACGATTTGCTTGCCTCCGCTGGAACACCCGCTCTCTATTTCAGTTCAGGAGCTAACACACAGTATCTTAATATGCATTTAGGTTAATATTTGCACTTTGCAGGGCTAGGTAGATTGCACGGCTGGCACATATCAGACTAAATGTCACTTCCGAAAGCTAAGGGACCGAACCGGAAGCTGCCATTCAGAGGGACTACCTGACAACATGTGGAACCTCTCCGGAAAAGCCTTCCCACCTCAAGCAACTCCTTTTGATTAATCTTTCACATAGACAATACACGTTATATACACCGACACACCCCCCCGGCCTTTGCCTCCACAGATCCTGTGGTTGGCTAATTAAAGGAGGAGGTGTAACTATCAATCTAATCTGGCTTGTTCTCAAATTTACCATAATTTCCACACTTGAGAGGCTGGTGAAATGAAACAGCACTACTACACTTTCCCATTCATCAGCCGGAAGCAGAACAACTCCGAGAACCGGGCGAAAAATAATTAGGATGCGGGATCAGGTGTTGCGCGCGTGCATCTGTGCCTGTACAGGGGCACGCAGGCACATGAGCATTCACGGGAGGCAGCAGCAGTAGCACGGGGGCAGATGAGCACCACCAGTCATTTGACCTCGACAGGTGAATGCTTGCAGATGTACTCACAGCACACTTATTAGAAGAGGCCCAAACGCCCGAGAAAACTGCCGTCAGATTACGCCGGAAACAACAACGGCTTTTTAAACAACTACAGCCGCCAGAACGGTACCGGCAGCAGCACTGCAGGAGCTGCTCAGGAACCGCTGGGGCAACCCCAGCGCACCGGGTGCTCAGCGCGTGGCCCTGACCCCACCGCATGGCATGTCACCCTTGGGCAGGAAGCTTGACATTTTCTGGAAGCACCGGTGTCATTTCACGGGCTTTGCCGTCGCTTTGCGCTTGTGCGGTAACACTATAGAGTTTTTCAGAAAGTGTTGGAGCAACTTTGGTACCTTTTCCATTCAGGCACACTGGGAGTGAGCTGTGGGGCTGCTGCCAGGGGCTCTGCTCAGCACAGCATGGCTGGAGCTGGTCCAGGACCTCCTTCGAAAGACAGACTGTTCAGACACACAGCTATCCTGAATCATCAAGGATAATCCTATGTTCAAGTTCCTACGTTCCAGTTCAAGTTCAAGTTCCTACGTTCCAATTGGTGCCCGTTACCTCTTGTCCTGGATTATCAAAGATGATGATCATCAAAGATGATCCAGGACAAGAGGTAACGCGTACAAACTGGAACCTAGGAACTTCTATCAAAGCATGAGGAGGAACTTCTTTACTTTGAGGGTGGCAGAGCGCTGGAACAGGCTTCCCGGGGAGGCGGTAGAGTCTCCGACCCCAGAGACATTCAAAACCCGCCTGGAGGTCATCCTGTGCAACCTGCTGTAGGTGACCCTGCTCTGGCAGGGGGGTTGGACTAGATGATCTCCAGAGCTCCTTTCCAACCCTAACCAATCTGTGATTCTGTGATCAGAGCTGTTCTTCGAAATCTGTTCCTAGGAAATCGCTGCGAGAAGGAGGATGCACCTGAGGAGCAGGCCTAAGATGGAGGATTGAACAAACAAGTAGCTCTTACCTGAGGAATCGGCTATCCCATGGAACAACTTCTGAGAAAGTTTCTGCAATATTACTAGGGGTCCGCCAAAACACAGAATTACTTGCCATGTTCCAGTTAAAGCCTAAACTATCGAGTTGGCATTTCTTTTTAAAAGTGTATAAAGAAGCGGTAATGGGCCAAATCCTCAAGCCACTGTAAATCAACACGATTTGCTTGCCTCCGCTGGAACACCCGCTCTCTATTTCAGTTCAGGAGCTAACACACAGTATCTTAGTATGCATTTATGTTAATATTTGCACTTTGCAGGGCTAGGTAGATTGCACGGCTGGCACATATCAGACTAAATGTCACGTCTGAAAGCTAAGGGACCGAACCGGAAGCTGCCATTCAGAGGGACTACCTGACAACATGTGGAACCTCTCCGGAAAAGCCTTCCCACCTCAAGTAACTCCTTTTGATTAATCTTTCACATAGACAATACACGTTATATACACCGACACACACCCCCGGCCTTTGCCTCCACAGATCCTGTGGTTGGCTAATTAAAGGAGGAGGTGTAACTATCAATCTAATCTGGCTTGTTCTCAAATTTACCATAATTTCCACACTTGAGAGGCTGGTGAAATGAAACAGCACTACTACACTTTCCCATTCATCAGCCGGAAGCAGAACAACTCCGAGAACCGGGCGAAATATAATTAGGATGCGGGATCAGGTGTTGCGCGCGTGCATCTGTGCCTGTACAGGGGCACGCAGGCACATGAGCATTCACGGGAGGCAGCAGCAGTAGCACGGGGGCAGATGAGCACCACCAGTCATTTGACCTCGACAGGTGAATGCTTGCAGATGTACTCACAGCACACTTATTAGAAGAGGCCCAAATGCCCGAGAAAACTGCCGTCAGATTACGCCGGAAACAACAACGGCTTTTTAAACAACTACAGCCGCCAGAACGGTACCGGCGGCAGCACTGCAGGAGCTGCTCAGGAACCGCTGGGGCAACCCCAGCGCACCGGGTGCTCAGCGCGTGGCCCTGACCCCACCGCATGGCGTGTCACCCTTGGGCAGGAAGCTTGACATTTTCTGGAAGCACCGGTGTCATTTCACGGGCTTTGCCGTCGCTTTGCGCTTGTGGGGTAACACTATAGAGTTTTTCAGAAAGTGTTGGAGCAACTTTGGTACCTTTTCCATTCAGGCACACTGGGAGTGAGGTGTGGGGCTGCTGCCAGGGGCTCTGCTCAGCACAGCATGGCTGGAGCTGGCCCAGGACCTCCTTCGAAAGACAGACTGGTCAGACACACAGCTATCCTGAATCATCAAGGATAATCCTATGTTCAAGTTCAAGTTCCTACCTTCCAGTTCAAGTTCAAGTTCCTACGTTCCAATTGGTGCCCGTTACCTCTTGTCCTGGATCATCAAAGATGATCCAGGACAAGAGGTAACGGGTACAAACTGGAACCTAGGAACTTCTATCAAAGCATGAGGAGGAACTTCTTTACTTTGAGGGTGGCAGAGCGCTGGAACAGGCTGCCCAGGGAGGCGGTAGAGTCTCCCACCCCAGAGACATTCATAACCCGCCTGGAGGAAATCCTGTGCAACCTGCTGTAGGTGACCCTGCTCTGGCAGGGGGTTGGACTGGATGATCTCCAGAGCTCCTTTCCAACCCTAACCAATCTGTGATTCTGTGATCAGAGCTGTTCTTCGAAATCTGTTCCTAGGAAATCGCTGCGAGAAGGAGGATGCACCTGAGGAGCAGGCCTAAGATGGAGGATTGAACAAACAAGTAGCTCTTACCTGAGGAATCGGCTATCCCATGGAACAACTTCTGAGAAAGATTCTGCAACATTACTAGGGGTCCGCCAAAACACAGAATTACTTGCCATGTTCCAGTTAAAGCCTAAACTATCGAGTTGGCATTTCTTTTTAAAAGTGTATAAAGAAGCGGTAATGGGCCAAATCCTCAAGCCACTCTAAATCAACACGATTCGCTTGCCTCCGCTGGAACACCCGCTCTCTATTTCAGTTCAGGAGCTAACACACAGTATCTTAATATGCATTTAGGTTAATATTTGCACTTTGCAGGGCTAGGTAGATTGCACGGCTGGCACATATCAGACTAAATGTCACTTCCGAAAGCTAAGGGACCGAACCGGAAGCTGCCATTCAGAGGGACTACCTGACAACATGTGGAACCTCTCCGGAAAAGCCTTCCCACCTCAAGCAACTCCTTTTGATTAATCTTTCACATAGACAATACACCTTATATACACCGACACACCCCCCCCGGCCTTTGCCTCCACAGATCCTGTGGTTGGCTAATTAAAGGAGGAGGTGTAACTATCAATCTAATCTGGCTTGTTCTCAAATTTACCATAATTTCCACACTTGAGAGGCTGGTGAAATGAAACAGCACTACTACACTTTCCCATTCATCAGCCGGAAGCAGAACAACTCAGAGAACCGGGCGAAAAATAATTAGGATGCGGGATCAGGTGTTGCGCGCGTGCATCTGTGCCTGTACAGGGGCACGCAGGCACATGAGCATTCACGGGAGGCAGCAGCAGTAGCACGGGGGGAGATGAGCACCACCAGTCATTTGACCTCGACAGGTGAATGCTTGCAGATGTACTCACAGCACACTTATTAGAAGAGGCCCAAATGCCCGAGAAAACTGCCGTCAGATTACGCCGGAAACAACAACGGCTTTTTAAACAACTACAGCCGCCAGAACGGTACCGGCAGCAGCACTGCAGGAGCTGCTCAGGAACCGCTGGGGCAACTCCATCGCACCGGGTGCTCAGCGCGTGGCCCTGACCCCACCGCATGGCATGTCACCCTTGGGCAGGAAGCTTGACATTTTCTGGAAGCACCGGTGTCATTTCACGGGCTTTGCCGTCGCTTTGCGCTTGTGGGGTAACACTATAGAGTTTTTCAGAAAGTGTTGGAGCAACTTTGGTACCTTTTCCATTCAGGCACACTGGGAGTGAGGTGTGGGGCTGCTGCCAGGGGCTCTGCTCAGCACAGCATGGCTGGAGCTGGCCCAGGACCTCCTTCGAAAGACAGACTGGTCAGACACACAGCTATCCTGAATCATCAAGGATAATCCTATGTTCAAGTTCAAGTTCCTACCTTCCAGTTCAAGTTCAAGTTCCTACGTTCCAATTGGTGCCCGTTACCTCTTGTCCTGGATCATCAAAGATGATCCAGGACAAGAGGTAACGGGTACAAACTGGAACCTAGGAACTTCTATCAAAGCATGAGGAGGAACTTCTTTACTTTGAGGGTGGCAGAGCGCTGGAACAGGCTGCCCAGGGAGGCGGTAGAGTCTCCCACCCCAGAGACATTCATAACCCGCCTGGAGGTCATCCTGTGCAACCTGCTGTAGGTGACCCTGCTCTGGCAGGGGGTTGGACTGGATGATCTCCAGAGCTCCTTTCCAACCCTAACCAATCTGTGATTCTGTGATCAAAGCTGTTCTTCGAAATCTGTTCCTAGGAAATCGCTGCGAGAAGGAGGATGCACCTGAGGAGCAGGCCTAAGATGGAGGATTGAACAAACAAGTAGCTCTTACCTGAGGAATCGGCTATCCCATGGAACAACTTCTGAGAAAGATTCTGCAACATTACTAGGGGTCCGCCAAAACATACAATTACTTGCCATGTTCCAGTTAAAGCCTAAACTATCGAGTTGGCATTTCTTTTTAAAAGTGTATAAAGAAGCGGTAATGGGCCAAATCCTCAAGCCACTGTAAATCAACAGGATTTGCTTGCCTCCGCTGGAACACCCGCTCTCTATTTCAGTTCAGGAGCTAACACACAGTATCTTAATATGCATTTAGGTTAATATTTGCACTTTGCAGGGCTAGGTAGATTGCACGGCTGGCACATATCAGACTAAATGTCACTTCCGAAAGCTAAGGGACCGAACCGGAAGCTGCCATTCAGAGGGACTACCTGACAACATGTGGAACCTCTCCGGAAAAGCCTTCCCACCTCAAGCAACTCCTTTTGATTAATCTTTCACATAGACAATACACCTTATATACACCGACACACCCCCCCCGGGCTTTGCCTCCACAGATCCTGTGGTTGGCTAATTAAAGGAGGAGGTGTAACTATCAATCTAATCTCGCTTGTTCTCAAATTTACCATAATTTCCACACTTGAGAGGCTGGTGAAATGAAACAGCACTACTACACTTTCCCATTCATCAGCCGGAAGCAGAACAACTCCGAGAACCGGGCGAAAAATAATTAGGATGCGGGATCAGGTGTTGCGCGCGTGCATCTGTGCCTGTAGAGGGGCACGCAGGCACATGAGCATTCACGGGAGGCAGCAGCAGTAGCACGGGGGGAGATGAGCACCACCAGTCATTTGACCTCGACAGGTGAATGCTTGCAGATGTACTCACAGCACACTTATTAGAAGAGGCCCAAATGCCCGAGAAAACTGCCGTCAGATTACGCCGGAAACAACAACGGCTTTTTAAACAACTACAGCCGCCAGAACGGTACCGTCAGCAGCACTGCAGGAGCTGCTCAGGAACCGCTGGGGCAACTCCATCGCACCGGGTGCTCAGCGCGTGGCCCTGACCCCACCGCATGGCATGTCACCCTTGGGCAGGAAGCTTGACATTTTCTGGAAGCACCGGTGTCATTTCACGGGCTTTGCCGTCGCTTTGCGCTTGTGGGGTAACACTATAGAGTTTTTCAGAAAGTGTTGGAGCAACTTTGGTACCTTTTCCATTCAGGCACACTGGGAGTGAGGTGTGGGGCTGCTGCCAGGGGCTCTGCTCAGCACAGCATGGCTGGAGCTGGCCCAGGACCTCCTTCGAAAGACAGACTGGTCAGACACACAGCTATCCTGAATCATCAAGGATAATCCTATGTTCAAGTTCCTACGTTCCAGTTCAAGTTCAAGTTCCTACGTTCCAATTGGTGCCCGTTACCTCTTGTCCTGGATTATCAAAGATGATGATCATCAAAGATGATCCAGGACAAGAGGTAACGCGTACAAACTGGAACCTAGGAACTTCTATCAAAGCATGAGGAGGAACTTCTTTACTTTGAGGGTGGCAGAGCGCTGGAACAGGCTTCCCGGGGAGGCGGTAGAGTCTCCGACCCCAGAGACATTCAAAACCCGCCTGGAGGTCATCCTGTGCAACCTGCTGTAGGTGACCCTGCTCTGGCAGGGGGGTTGGACTAGATGATCTCCAGAGCTCCTTTCCAACCCTAACCAATCTGTGATTCTGTGATCAGAGCTGTTCTTCGAAATCTGTTCCTAGGAAATCGCTGCGAGAAGGAGGATGCACCTGAGGAGCAGGCCTAAGATGGAGGATTGAACAAACAAGTAGCTCTTACCTGAGGAATCGGCTATCCCATGGAACAACTTCTGAGAAAGTTTCTGCAATATTACTAGGGGTCCGCCAAAACACAGAATTACTTGCCATGTTCCAGTTAAAGCCTAAACTATCGAGTTGGCATTTCTTTTTAAAAGTGTATAAAGAAGCGGTAATGGGCCAAATCCTCAAGCCACTGTAAATCAACACGATTTGCTTGCCTCCGCTGGAACACCCGCTCTCTATTTCAGTTCAGGAGCTAACACACAGTATCTTAGTATGCATTTATGTTAATATTTGCACTTTGCAGGGCTAGGTAGATTGCACGGCTGGCACATATCAGACTAAATGTCACGTCTGAAAGATAAGGGACCGAACCGGAAGCTGCCATTCAGAGGGACTACCTGACAACATGTGGAACCTCTCCGGAAAAGCCTTCCCACCTCAAGTAACTCCTTTTGATTAATCTTTCACATAGACAATACACGTTATATACACCGACACACACCCCCGGCCTTTGCCTCCACAGATCCTGTGGTTGGCTAATTAAAGGAGGAGGTGTAACTATCAATCTAATCTGGCTTGTTCTCAAATTTACCATAATTTCCACACTTGAGAGGCTGGTGAAATGAAACAGCACTACTACACTTTCCCATTCATCAGCCGGAAGCAGAACAACTCCGAGAACCGGGCGAAATATAATTAGGATGCGGGATCAGGTGTTGCGCGCGTGCATCTGTGCCTGTACAGGGGCACGCAGGCACATGAGCATTCACGGGAGGCAGCAGCAGTAGCACGGGGGCAGATGAGCACCACCAGTCATTTGACCTCGACAGGTGAATGCTTGCAGATGTACTCACAGCACACTTATTAGAAGAGGCCCAAATGCCCGAGAAAACTGCCGTCAGATTACGCCGGAAACAACAACGGCTTTTTAAACAACTACAGCCGCCAGAACGGTACCGGCGGCAGCACTGCAGGAGCTGCTCAGGAACCGCTGGGGCAACCCCAGCGCACCGGGTGCTCAGCGCGTGGCCCTGACCCCACCGCATGGCGTGTCACCCTTGGGCAGGAAGCTTGACATTTTCTGGAAGCACCGGTGTCATTTCACGGGCTTTGCCGTCGCTTTGCGCTTGTGGGGTAACACTATAGAGATTTTCAGAAAGTGTTGGAGCAACTTTGGTACCTTTTCCATTCAGGCACACTGGGAGTGAGGTGTGGGGCTGCTGCCAGGGGCTCTGCTCAGCACAGCATGGCTGGAGCTGGCCCAGGACCTCCTTCGAAAGACAGACTGGTCAGACACACAGCTATCCTGAATCATCAAGGATAATCCTATGTTCAAGTTCAAGTTCCTACCTTCCAGTTCAAGTTCAAGTTCCTAGGTTCCAGTTTGTACCCGTTACCTCTTGTCCTGGATCATCTTTGATGATCCAATCAATCTAATCTGTGATTCTGTGATCAGAGCTGTTCTTCGAAATCTGTTCCTAGGAAATCGCTGCGAGAAGGAGGATGCACCTGAGGAGCAGGCCTAAGATGGAGGATTGAACAAACAAGTAGCTCTTACCTGAGGAATCGGCTATCCCATGGAACAACTTCTGAGAAAGATTCTGCAACATTACTAGGGGTCCGCCAAAACATACAATTACTTGCCATGTTCCAGTTAAAGCCTAAACTATCGAGTTGGCATTTCTTTTTAAAAGTGTATAAAGAAGCGGTAATGGGCCAAATCCTCAAGCCACTCTAAATCAACACGATTTGCTTGCCTCCGCTGGAACACCCGCTCTCTATTTCAGTTCAGGAGCTAACACACAGTATCTTAATATGCATTTAGGTTAATATTTGCACTTTGCAGGGCTAGGTAGATTGCACGGCTGGCACATATCAGACTAAATGTCACTTCCGAAAGCTAAGGGACCGAACCGGAAGCTGCCATTCAGAGGGACTACCTGAAAACATGTGGAACCTCTCCGGAAAAGCCTTCCCACCTCAAGCAACTCCTTTTGATTCATCTTTCACATAGACAATACACGTTATATACACCGACACACACCCCCGGCCTTTGCCTCCACAGATCCTGTGGTTGGCTAATTAAAGGAGGAGGTGTAACTATCAATCTAATCTGGCTTGTTCTCAAATTTACCATAATTTCCACACTTGAGAGGCTGGTGAAATGAAACAGCACTACTACACTTTCCCATTCATCAGCCGGAAGCAGAACAACTCCGAGAACCGGGCGAAAAATAATTAGGATGCGGGATCAGGTGTTGCGCGCGTGCATCTGTGCCTGTACAGGGGCACGCAGGCACGTGAGCATTCACGGGAGGCAGCAGCAGTAGCACAGGGGCAGATGAGCACCACCAGTCATTTGACCTCGACAGGTGAATGCTTGCAGATGTACTCACAGCACACTTATTAGAAGAGGCCCAAATGCCCGAGAAAACTGCCGTCAGATTACGCCGGAAACAACAACGGCTTTTTAAACAACTACAGCCGCCAGAACGGTACCGGCGGCAGCACTGCAGGAGCTGCTCAGGAAACGCTGGGGCAACCCCAGCGCACCGGGTGCTCAGCGCGTGGCCCTGACCCCACCGCATGGCGTGTCACCCTTGGGCAGGAAGCTTGACATTTTCTGGAAGCACCGGTGTCATTTCACGGGCTTTGCCGTCGCTTTGCGCTTGTGGGGTAACACTATAGAGTTTTTCAGAAAGTGTTGGAGCAACTTTGGTACCTTTTCCATTCAGGCACACTGGGAGTGAGCTGTGGGGCTGCTGCCAGGGGCTCTGCTCAGCACAGCATGGCTGGAGCTGGCCCAGGACCTCCTTCGAAAGACAGACTGGTCAGACACACAGCTATCCTGAATCATCAAGGATAATCATATGTTCAAGTTCAAGTTCCTACCTTCCAGTTCAAGTTCAAGTTCCTACGTTCCAATTGGTGCCCGTTACCTCTTGTCCTGGATCATCAAAGATGATCCAGGACAAGAGGTAACGGGTACAAACTGGAACCTAAGAACTTCTATCAAATCATGAGGAGGAACTTCTTTACTTTGAGGGTGGCAGAGCGCTGGAACAGGCTGCCCAGGGAGGCGGTAGAGTCTCCCACCCCAGAGACATTCAAAACCCGCCTGGAGGTCATCCTGTGCAACCTGCTGTAGGTGACCCTGCTCTGGCAGGGGGTTGGACTGGATGATCTCCAGAGCTCCTTTCCAACCCTAACCAATCTGTGATTCTGTGATCAGAGCTGTTCTTCGAAATCTGTTCCTAGGAAATCGCTGCGAGAAGGAGGATGCACCTGAGGAGCAGGCCTAAGATGGAGGATTGAACAAACAAGTAGCTCTTACCTGAGGAATCGGCTATCCCATGGAACAACTTCTGAGAAAGATTCTGCAACATTACTAGGGGTCCGCCAAAACATACAATTACTTGCCATGTTCCAGTTAAAGCCTAAACTATCGAGTTGGCATTTCTTTTTAAAAGTGTATAAAGAAGCGGTAATGGGCCAAATCCTCAAGCCACTGTAAATCAACACGATTTGCTTGCCTCCGCTGGAACACCCGCTCTCTATTTCAGTTCAGGAGCTAACACACAGTATCTTAATATGCATTTAGGTTAATATTTGCACTTTGCAGGGCTAGGTAGATTGCACGGCTGGCACATATCAGACTAAATGTCACTTCCGAAAGCTAAGGGACCGAACCGGAAGCTGCCATTCAGAGGGACTACCTGACAACATGTGGAACCTCTCCGGAAAAGCCTTCCCACCTCAAGCAACTCCTTTTGATTCATCTTTCACATAGACAATACATGTTATATACACCGACACACCCCCCCGGCCTTTGCCTCCACAGATCCTGTGGTTGGCTAATTAAAGGAGGAGGTGTAACTATCAATCTAATCTGGCTTGTTCTCAAATTTACCATAATTTCCACACTTGAGAGGCTGGTGAAATGAAACAGCACTACTACACTTTCCCATTCATCAGCCGGAAGCAGAACAACTCCGAGAACCGGGCGAAAAATAATTAGGATGCGGGATCAGGTGTTGCGCGCGTGCATCTGTGCCTGTACAGGGGCACGCAGGCACATGAGCATTCACGGGAGGCAGCAGCAGTAGCACGGGGGCAGATGAGCACCACCAGTCATTTGACCTCGACAGGTGAATGCTTGCAGATGTACTCACAGCACACTTATTAGAAGAGGCCCAAATGCCCGAGAAAACTGCCGTCAGATTACGCCGGAAACAACAACGGCTTTTTAAACAACTACAGCCGCCAGAACGGTACCGGCGGCAGCACTGCAGGAGCTGCTCAGGAACCGCTGGGGCAACCCCAGCGCACCGGGTGCTCAGCGCGTGGCCCTGACCCCACCGCATGGCATGTCACCCTTGGGCAGGAAGCTTGACATTTTCTGGAAGCACCGGTGTCATTTCACGGGCTTTGCCGTCGCTTTGCGCTTGTGGGGTAACACTATAGAGTTTTTCAGAAAGTGTTGGAGCAACTTTGGTACCTTTTCCATTCAGGCACACTGGGAGTGAGCTGTGGGGCTGCTGCCAGGGGCTCTGCTCAGCACAGCATGGCTGGAGCTGGCCCAGGACCTCCTTCGAAAGACAGACTGGTCAGACACATAGCTATCCTGAATCATCAAGGATAATCCTATGTTCAAGTTCAAGTTCCTACCTTCCAGTTCAAGTTCAAGTTCCTACGTTCCAATTGGTGCCCGTTACCTCTTGGCCTGGATCATCAAAGATGATCCAGGACAAGAGGTAACGGGTACAAACTGGAACCTAAGAACTTCTATCAAATCATGAGGAGGAACTTCTTTACTTTGAGGGTGGCAGAGCGCTGGAACAGGCTGCCCAGGGAGGCGGTAGAGTCTCCCACCCCAGAGACATTCAAAACCCGCCTGGAGGTCATCCTGTGCAACCTGCTGTAGGTGACCCTGCTCTGGCAGGGGGGTTGGACTGGATGATCTCCAGAGCTCCTTTCCAACCCTAACCAATCTGTGATTCTGTGATCAGAGCTGTTCTTCGAAATCTGTTCCTAGGAAATCGCTGCGAGAAGGAGGATGCACCTGAGGAGCAGGCCTAAGATGGAGGATTGAACAAACAAGTAGCTCTTACCTGAGGAATCGGCTATCCCATGGAACAACTTCTGAGAAAGATTCTGCAACATTACTAGGGGTCCGCCAAAACACAGAATTACTTGCCATGTTCCAGTTAAAGCCTAAACTATCGAGTTGGCATTTCTTTTTAAAAGTGTATAAAGAAGCGGTAATGGGCCAAATCCTCAAGCCACTGTAAATCAACACGATTTGCTTGCCTCCGCTGGAACACCCGCTCTCTATTTCAGTTCAGGAGCTAACACACAGTATCTTAATATGCATTTAGGTTAATATTTGCACTTTGCAGGGCTAGGTAGATTGCACGGCTGGCACATATCAGACTAAATGTCACTTCCGAAAGCTAAGGGACCGAACCGGAAGCTGCCATTCAGAGGGACTACCTGACAACATGTGGAACCTCTCCGGAAAAGCCTTCCCACCTCAAGCAACTCCTTTTGATTAATCTTTCACATAGACAATACACGTTATATACACCGACACACCCCCCCGGCCTTTGCCTCCACAGATCCTGTGGTTGGCTAATTAAAGGAGGAGGTGTAACTATCAATCTAATCTGGCTTGTTCTCAAATTTACCATAATTTCCACACTTGAGAGGCTGGTGAAATGAAACAGCACTACTACACTTTCCCATTCATCAGCCGGAAGCAGAACAACTCCGAGAACCGGGCGAAAAATAATTAGGATGCGGGATCAGGTGTTGCGCGCGTGCATCTGTGCCTGTACAGGGGCACGCAGGCACATGAGCATTCACGGGAGGCAGCAGCAGTAGCACGGGGGCAGATGAGCACCACCAGTCATTTGACCTCGACATGTGAATGCTTGCAGATGTACTCACAGCACACTTATTAGAAGAGGCCCAAATGCCCGAGAAAACTGCCGTCAGATTACGCCGGAAACAACAACGGCTTTTTAAACAACTACAGCCGCCAGAACGGTACCGGCGGCAGCACTGCAGGAGCTGCTCAGGAACCGCTGGGGCAACCCCAGCGCACCGGGTGCTCAGCGCGTGGCCCTGACCCCACCGCATGGCATGTCACCCTTGGGCAGGAAGCTTGACATTTTCTGGAAGCACCGGTGTCATTTCACGGGCTTTGCCGTCGCTTTGCGCTTGTGGGGTAACACTATAGAGTTTTTCAGAAAGTGTTGGAGCAACTTTGGTACCTTTTCCATTCAGGCACACTGGGAGTGAGGTGTGGGGCTGCTGCCAGGGGCTCTGCTCAGCACAGCATGGCTGGAGCTGGCCCAGGACCTCCTTCGAAAGACAGACTGGTCAGACACATAGCTATCCTGAATCATCAAGGATAATCCTATGTTCAAGTTCAAGTTCCTACCTTCCAGTTCAAGTTCAAGTTCCTACGTTCCAATTGGTGCCCGTTACCTCTTGTCCTGGATCATCAAAGATGATCCAGGACAAGAGGTAACGGGTACAAACTGGAACCTAAGAACTTCTATCAAATCATGAGGAGGAACTTCTTTACTTTGAGGGTGGCAGAGCGCTGGAACAGGCTGCCCAGGGAGGCGGTAGAGTCTCCCACCCCAGAGACATTCAAAACCCGCCTGGAGGTCATCCTGTGCAACCTGCTGTAGGTGACCCTGCTCTGGCAGGGGGGTTGGACTGGATGATCTCCAGAGCTCCTTTCCAACCCTAACCAATCTGTGATTCTGTGATCAGAGCTGTTCTTCGAAATCTGTTCCTAGGAAATCGCTGCGAGAAGGAGGATGCACCTGAGGAGCAGGCCTAAGATGGAGGATTGAACAAACAAGTAGCTCTTACCTGAGGAATCGGCTATCCCATGGAACAACTTCTGAGAAAGATTCTGCAACATTACTAGGGGTCCGCCAAAACACAGAATTACTTGCCATGTTCCAGTTAAAGCCTAAACTATCGAGTTGGCATTTCTTTTTAAAAGTGTATAAAGAAGCGGTAATGGGCCAAATCCTCAAGCCACTGTAAATCAACACGATTTGCTTGCCTCCGCTGGAACACCCGCTCTCTATTGCAGTTCAGGAGCTAACACACAGTATCTTAATATGCATTTAGGTTAATATTTGCACTTTGCAGGGCTAGGTAGATTGCACGGCTGGCACATATCAGACTAAATGTCACTTCCGAAAGCTAAGGGACCGAACCGGAAGCTGCCATTCAGAGGGACTACCTGACAACATGTGGAACCTCTCCGGAAAAGCCTTCCCACCTCAAGCAACTCCTTTTGATTAATCTTTCACATAGACAATACACGTTACTATTTTAAAAAGCTGAATTTTTAAGGACAGAATACCTTAACGAACAGAGGAAAATGTGAACCAATTAGCATCTTCAAGCACTCTGAGACGCAGGGAGAGAAGGCCTACATAGAGTAGCCAGGTCCCTTCAGAGACCACAGCTGTAGCCCCTCTCTGCAATGTTGCCTCCTGGCAGCTAGACCGGGTCCAACCCCAGGACCCAGACACACTGCCAGTCACTCCAGAGTGTCATTAAGATGCACGGCACCACGGCGCAATTCAAATCAATGTTTCTTTCCTGCACGTTGCAGCGGGCTAGGTAGCAAAGGTTGACGTGAAAAGTGGGAGAGCTGCCCAGTAACCGTGAGGTTTTGTATCACGCGAACTTAGAAAATGGTCTGGAATAAAGAATCTGTGCAGTATTGCCTTTCACACGGTGTCTAATCTCGTACCGCTAGACAACTTCAACTACGAGTATCTGGCAGAACTCGAGATGGTTTCACAAAGACTTGTCATCCTCCTTCACCAGATCACTCTCTAGAAGGCGTGAGGGATGGGGAGTTGAAATACATCATATTAGAATGAATAGAAATGGTAATGATCGGGCTCTTCCACAACACTTCCGCTCTAAGTAATCAGTTAATTAACCCTGAATCGAGCGGGCTTGCTGGTCAGGAATACAGCAGTTGGATTGACAACAGCTTCCAGACTCCTGCTTCTCAAGGACAAGATTCAGTAACCCTTATTTATGTTAAACATTAGCTTACCCTGTGAGGAACCTCCAGAAATCAAGAGGGATTGTGCTACGTGAGGAAGACTGGCAGAATCTCATACCAATTTACAAGACAAGAAAGAACAGACAAGAAAGAACCTCCAGCAATCTCGCCATGGTAAACTCGTATGCCCCCCCTCCGACACCCCCCCCCGCCTTTGCCTCCACAGATCCTGTGGTTGGCTAATTAAAGGAGGAGGTGTAACTATCAATCTAATCTGGCTTGTTCTCAAATTTACCATAATTTCCACACTTGAGAGGCTGGTGAAATGAAACAGCACTACTACACTTTCCCATTCATCAGCCGGAAGCAGAACAACTCCGAGAACCGGGCGAAAAATAATTAGGATGCGGGATCAGGTGTTGCGCGCGTGCATCTGTGCCTGTACAGGGGCACGCAGGCACATGAGCATTCACGGGAGGCAGCAGCAGTAGCACGGGGGCAGATGAGCACCACCAGTCATTTGACCTCGACAGGTGAATGCTTGCAGATGTACTCACAGCACACTTATTAGAAGAGGCCCAAATGCCCGAGAAAACTGCCGTCAGATTACGCCGGAAACAACAACGGCTTTTTAAACAACTACAGCCGCCAGAACGGTACCGGCGGCAGCACTGCAGGAGCTGCTCAGGAACCGCTGGGGCAACCCCAGCGCACCGGGTGCTCAGCGCGTGGCCCTGACCCCACCGCATGGCATGTCACCCTTGGGCAGGAAGCTTGGCATTTTCTGGAAGCACCGGTGTCATTTCACGGGCTTTGCCGTCGCTTTGCGCTTGTGGGGTAACACTATAGAGTTTTTCAGAAAGTGTTGGAGCAACTTTGGTACCTTTTCCATTCAGGCACACTGGGAGTGAGGTGTGGGGCTGCTGCCAGGGGCTCTGCTCAGCACAGCATGGCTGGAGCTGGCCCAGGACCTCCTTCGAAAGACAGACTGGTCAGACACACAGCTATCCTGAATCATCAAGGATAATCCTATGTTCAAGTTCCTACCTTCCAGTTCAAGTTCAAGTTCCTACGTTCCAATTGGTGCCCGTTACCTCTTGTCCTGGATCATCAAAGATGATCCAGGACAAGAGGTAACGGGTACAAACTGGAACCTAGGAACTTCTATCAAAGCATGAGGAGGAACTTCTTTACTTTGAGGGTGGCAGAGCGCTGGAACAGGCTGCCCAGGGAGGCGGTAGAGTCTCCCACCCCAGAGACATTCATAACCCGCCTGGAGGTCATCCTGTGCAACCTGCTGTAGGTGACCCTGCTCTGGCAGGGGGTTGGACTGGATGATCTCCAGAGCTCCTTTCCAACCCTAACCAATCTGTGATTCTGTGATCAGAGCTGTTCTTCGAAATCTGTTCCTAGGAAATCGCTGCGAGAAGGAGGATGCACCTGAGGAGCAGGCCTAAGATGGAGGATTGAACAAACAAGTAGCTCTTACCTGAGGAATCGGCTATCCCATGGAACAACTTCTGAGAAAGTTTCTGCAACATTACTAGGGGTCCGCCAAAACATACAATTTCTTGCCATGTTCCAGTTAAAGCCTAAACTATCGAGTTGGCATTTCTTTTTAAAAGTGTATAAAGAAGCGGTAATGGGCCAAATCCTCAAGCCACTGTAAATCAACACGATTTGCTTGCCTCCGCTGGAACACCCGCTCTCTATTTCAGTTCAGGAGCTAACACACACTATCTTAATATGCATTTATGTTAATATTTGCACTTTGCAGGGCTAGGTAGATTGCACGGCTGGCACATATCAGACTAAATGTCACTTCCGAAAGCTAAGGGACCGAACCGGAAGCTGCCATTCAGAGGGACTACCTGACAACATGTGGAACCTCTCCGGAAAAGCCTTCCCACCTCAAGCAACTCCTTTTGATTAATCTTTCACATAGACAATACACGTTATATACACCGACACACTCCCCCGGCCTTTGCCTCCACAGATCCTGTGGTTGGCTAATTAAAGGAGGAGGTGTAACTATCAATCTAATCTGGCTTGTTCTCAAATTTACCATAATTTCCACACTTGAGAGGCTGGTGAAATGAAACAGCACTACTACACTTTCCCATTCATCAGCCGGAAGCAGAACAACTCCGAGAACCGGGCGAAAAATAATTAGGATGCGGGATCAGGTGTTGCGCGCGTGCATCTGTGCCTGTACAGGGGCACGCAGGCACATGAGCATTCACGGGAGGCAGCAGCAGTAGCACGGGGGCAGATGAGCACCACCAGTCATTTGACCTCGACAGGTGAATGCTTGCAGATGTACTCACAGCACACTTATTAGAAGAGGCCCAAATGCCCGAGAAAACTGCCGTCAGATTACGCCGGAAACAACAACGGCTTTTTAAACAACTACAGCCGCCAGAACGGTACCGGCGGCAGCACTGCAGGAGCTGCTCAGGAACCGCTGGGGCAACCCCAGCGCACCGGGTGCTCAGCGCGTGGCCCTGACCCCACCGCATGGCATGTCACCCTTGGGCAGGAAGCTTGACATTTTCTGGAAGCACCGGTGTCATTTCACGGGCTTTGCCGTCGCTTTGCGCTTGTGGGGTAACACTATAGAGTTTTTCAGAAAGTGTTGGAGCAACTTTGGTACCTTTTCCATTCAGGCACACTGGGAGTGAGCTGTGGGGCTGCTGCCAGGGGCTCTGCTCAGCACAGCATGGCTGGAGCTGGTCCGGGACCTCCTTCGAAAGACAGACTGGTCAGACACACAGCTATCCTGAATCATCAAGGATAATCCTATGTTCAAGTTCAAGTTCCTACCTTCCAGTTCAAGTTCAAGTTCCTACGTTCCAATTGGTGCCCGTTACCTCTTGTCCTGGATCATCAAAGATGATCCAGGACAAGAGGTAACGGGTACAAACTGGAACGTAGGAACTTCTATCAAAGCATGAGGAGGAACTTCTTTACTTTGAGGGTGGCAGAGCGCTGGAACAGGCTGCCCAGGGAGGCAGTAGAGTCTCCGACCCCAGAGACATTCAAAACCCGCCTGGAGGTCATCCTGTGCAACCTGCTGTAGGTGACCCTGCTCTGGCAGGGTGGTTGGACTGGATGATCTCCAGACCTCCTTTCCAACCCAAAGCAATCTGTGATTCTGTGATCAGAGCTGTTCTTCGAAATCTGTTCCTAGGAAATCGCTGCGAGAAGGAGGATGCACCTGAGGAGCAGGCCTAAGATGGAGGATTGAACAAACAAGTAGCTCTTACCTGAGGAATCGGCTATCCCATGGAACAACTTCTGAGAAAGATTCTGCAACATTACTAGGGGTCCGCCAAAACATACAATTACTTGCCATGTTCCAGTTAAAGCCTAAACTATCGAGTTGGCATTTCTTTTTAAAAGTGTATAAAGAAGCGGTAATGGGCCAAATCCTCAAGCCACTGTAAATCAACACGATTTGCTTGCCTCCGCTGGAACACCCGCTCTCTATTTCAGTTCAGGAGCTAACACACACTATCTTAATATGCATTTAGGTTAATATTTGCACTTTGCAGGGCTAGGTAGATTGCACGGCTGGCACATATCAGACTAAATGTCACTTCCGAAAGCTAAGGGACCGAACCGGAAGCTGCCATTCAGAGGGACTACCTGACAACTTGTGGAACCTCTCCGGAAAAGCCTTCCCACCTCAAGCAACTCCTTTTGATTAATCTTTCACATAGACAATACACGTTATATACACCGACACACCCTCCCGGCCTTTGCCTCCACAGATCCTGTGGTTGGCTAATTAAAGGAGGAGGTGTAACTATCAATCTAATCTCGCTTGTTCTCAAATTTACCATAATTTCCACACTTGAGAGGCTGGTGAAATGAAACAGCACTACTACACTTTCCCATTCATCAGCCGGAAGCAGAACAACTCCGAGAACCGGGCGAAAAATAATTAGGATGCGGGATCAGGTGTTGCGCGCGTGCATCTGTGCCTGTACAGGGGCACGCAGGCACATGAGCATTCACGGGAGGCAGCAGCAATAGCACGGGGGCAGATGAGCACCACCAGTCATTTGACCTCGACAGGTGAATGCTTGCAGATGTACTCACAGCACACTTATTAGAAGAGGCCCAAATGCCCGAGAAAACTGCCGTCAGATTACGCCGGAAACAACAACGGCTTTTTAAACAACTACAGCCGCCAGAACGGTACCGGCGGCAGCACTGCAGGAGCTGCTCAGGAACCGCTGGGGCAACCCCAGCGCACCGGGTGCTCAGCGCGTGGCCCTGACCCCACCGCATGGCATGTCACCCTTGGGCAGGAAGCTTGACGTTTTCTGGAAGCACCGGTGTCATTTCATGGGCTTTGCCGTCGCTTTGCGCTTGTGGGGTAACACTGTAGAGTTTTTCAGAAAGTGTTGGAGCAACTTTGGTACCTTTTCCATTCAGGCACACTGGGAGTGAGGTGTGGGGCTGCTGCCAGGGGCTCTGCTCAGCACAGCATGGCTGGAGCTGGTCCAGGACCTCCTTCGAAAGACAGACTGGTCAGACACACAGCTATCCTGAATCATCAAGGATAATCCTATGTTCAAGTTCCTACGTTCCAGTTCAAGTTCAAGTTCCTACGTTCCAATTGGTGCCCGTTACCTCTTGTCCTGGATCATCAAAGATGATCCAGGACAAGAGGTAACGGGTACAAACTGGAACCTAGGAACTTCTATCAAAGCATGAGGAGGAACTTCTTTACTTTGAGGGTGGCAGAGCGCTGGAACAGGCTGCCCAGGGAGGCGGTAGAGTCTCCCACCCCAGAGACATTCATAACCCGCCTGGAGGTCATCCTGTGCAACCTGCTGTAGGTGACCCTGCTCTGGCAGGGGGTTGGACTGGATGATCTCCAGAGCTCCTTTCCAACCCTAACCAATCTGTGATTCTGTGATCAGAGCTGTTCTTCGAAATCTGTTCCTAGGAAATCGCTGCGAGAAGGAGGATGCACCTGAGGAGCAGGCCTAAGATGGAGGATTGAACAAACAAGTAGCTCTTACCTGAGGAATCGGCTATCCCATGGAACAACTTCTGAGAAAGATTCTGCAACATTACTAGGGGTCCGCCAAAACATACAATTACTTGCCATGTTCCAGTTAAAGCCTAAACTATCGAGTTGGCATTTCTTTTTAAAAGTGTATAAAGAAGCGGTAATGGGCCAAATCCTCAAGCCACTGTAAATCAACACGATTTGCTTGCCTCCGCTGGAACACCCGCTCTCTATTGCAGTTCAGGAGCTAACACACAGTATCTTAATATGCATTTATGTTAATATTTGCACTTTGCAGGGCTAGGTAGATTGCACGGCTGGCACATATCAGACTAAATGTCACTTCCGAAAGCTAAGGGACCGAACCGGAAGCTGCCATTCAGAGGGACTACCTGACAACATGTGGAACCTCTCCGGAAAAGCCTTCCCACCTCAAGCAACTCCTTTTGATTAATCTTTCACATAGACAATACACGTTATATACACCGACACACCCCCCCGGCCTTTGCCTCCACAGATCCTGTGGTTGGCTAATTAAAGGAGGAGGTGTAACTATCAATCTAATCTGGCTTGTTCCCAAATTTACCATAATTTCCACACTTGACAGGCTGGTGAAATGAAACAGCACTACTACACTTTCCCATTCATCAGCCGGAAGCAGAACAACTCCGAGAACCGGGCGAAAAATAATTAGGATGCGGGATCAGGTGTTGCGCGCGTGCATCTGTGCCTGTACAGGGGCACGCAGGCACATGAGCATTCACGGGAGGCAGCAGCAGTAGCACGGGGGGAGATGAGCACCACCAGTCATTTGACCTCGACAGGTGAATGCTTGCAGATGTACTCACAGCACACTTATTAGAAGAGGCCCAAATGCCCGAGAAAACTGCCGTCAGATTACGCCGGAAACAACAACGGCTATTTAAACAACTACAGCCGCCAGAACGGTACCGGCGGCAGCACTGCAGGAGCTGCTCAGGAACCGCTGGGGCAACCCCAGCGCACCGGGTGCTCAGCGCGTGGCCCTGACCCCACCGCATGGCATGCCACCCTTGGGCAGGAAGCTTGACATTTTCTGGAAGCACCGGTTTCATTTCACGGGCTTTGCCGTCGCTTTGCGCTTGTGGGGTAACACTGTAGAGTTTTTCAGAAAGTGTTGGAGCAACTTTGGTACCTTTTCCATTCAGGCACACTGGGAGTGAGCTGTGGGGCTGCTGCCAGGGGCTCTGCTCAGCACAGCATGGCTGGAGCTGGTCCAGGACCTCCTTCGAAAGACAGACTGGTCAGACACACAGCTATCCTGAATCATCAAGGATAATCCTATGTTCAAGTTCCTACGTTCCAGTTCAAGTTCAAGTTCCTACGTTCCAATTGGTGCCCGTTACCTCTTGTCCTGGATCATCAAAGATGATCCAGGACAAGAGGTAACGGGTACAAACTGGAACCTAGGAACTTCTATCAAAGCATGAGGAGGAACTTCTTTACTTTGAGGGTGGCAGAGCGCTGGAACAGGCTGCCCAGGGAGGCGGTAGAGTCTCCCACCCCAGAAACATTCAAAACCCGCCTGGAGGTCATCCTGTGCAACCTGCTGTAGGTGACCCTGCTCTGGCAGGGGGGTTGGGCTGGATGATCTCCAGAGGTCCTTTCCAACCCTAACCAATCTGTGATTCTGTGATCAGAGCTGTTCTTTGAAATCTGTTCCTAGGAAATCGCTGCGAGAAGGAGGATGCACCTGAGGAGCAGGCCTAAGATGGAGGATTGAACAAACAAGTAGCTCTTACCTGAGGAATCGGCTATCCCATGGAACAACTTCTGAGAAAGATTCTGCAACATTACTAGGGGTCCGCCAAAACATACAATTACTTGCCATGTTCCAGTTAAAGCCTAAACTATCAAGTTGGCATTTCTTTTTAAAAGTGTATAAAGAAGCGGTAATGGGCCAAATCCTCAAGCCACTCTAAATCAACACGATTTGCTTGCCTCCGCTGGAACACCCGCTCTCTATTGCAGTTCAGGAGCTAACACACAGTATCTTAATATGCATTTATGTTAATATTTGCACTTTGCAGGGCTAGGTAGATTGCATGGCTGGCACATATCAGACTAAATGTCACTTCCGAAAGCTAAGGGACCGAACCGGAAGCTGCCATTCAGAGGGACTACCTGACAACATGTGGAACCTCTCCGGAAAAGCCTTCCCACCTCAAGCAACTCCTTTTGATTAATCTTTCACATAGACAATACACGTTATATACACCGACACACCCCCCCGGCCTTTGCCTCCACAGATCCTGTGGTTGGCTAATTAAAGGAGGAGGTGTAACTATCAATCTAATCTGGCTTGTTCTCAAATTTACCATAATTTCCACACTTGAGAGGCTGGTGAAATGAAACAGCACTACTACACTTTCCCATTCATCAGCCGGAAGCAGAACAACTCCGAGAACCGGGCGAAAAATAATTAGGATGCGGGATCAGGTGTTGCGCGCGTGCATCTGTGCCTGTACAGGGGCACGCAGGCACATGAGCATTCACGGGAGGCAGCAGCAGTAGCACGGGGGCAGATGAGCACCACCAGTCATTTGACCTCGACAGGTGAATGCTTGCAGATGTACTCACAGCACACTTATTAGAAGAGGCCCAAATGCCCGAGAAAACTGCCGTCAGATTACGCCGGAAACAACAACGGCTTTTTAAACAACTACAGCCGCCAGAACGGTACCGGCGGCAGCACTGCAGGAGCTGCTCAGGAACCGCTGGGGCAACCCCAGCGCACCGGGTGCTCAGCGCGTGGCCCTGACCCCACCGCATGGCATGTCACCCTTGGGCAGGAAGCTTGACATTTTCTGGAAGCACCGGTGTCATTTCACGGGCTTTGCCGTCGCTTTGCGCTTGTGGGGTAACACTGTAGAGTTTTTCAGAAAGTGTTGGAGCAACTTTGGTACCTTTTCCATTCAGGCACACTGGGAGTGAGCTGTGGGGCTGCTGCCAGGGGCTCTGCTCAGCACAGCATGGCTGGAGCTGGTCCAGGACCTCCTTCGAAAGACAGACTGGTCAGACACACAGCTATCCTGAATCATCAAGGATAATCCTATGTTCAAGTTCAAGTTCCTACCTTCCAGTTCAAGTTCAAGTTCCTACGTTCCAATTGGTGCCCGTTACCTCTTGGCCTGGATCATCAAAGATGATCCAGGACAAGAGGTAACGGGTACAAACTGGAACCTAAGAACTTCTATCAAATCATGAGGAGGAACTTCTTTACTTTGAGGGTGGCAGAGCGCTGGAACAGGCTGCCCAGGGAGGCGGTAGAGTCTCCGACCCCAGAGACATTCAAAACCCGCCTGGAGGTCATCCTGTGCAACCTGCTGTAGGTGACCCTGCTCTGGCAGGGGGGTTGGACTGGATGATCTCCAGAGCTCCTTTCCAACCCTAACCAATCTGTGATTCTGTGATCAGAGCTGTTCTTCGAAATCTGTTCCTAGGAAATCGCTGCGAGAAGGAGGATGCACCTGAGGAGCAGGCCTAAGATGGAGGATTGAACAAACAAGTAGCTCTTACCTGAGGAATCGGCTATCCCATGGAACAACTTCTGAGAAAGATTCTGCAACATTACTAGGGGTCCGCCAAAACATACAATTACTTGCCATGTTCCAGTTAAAGCCTAAACTATCGAGTTGGCATTTCTTTTTAAAAGTGTATAAAGAAGCGGTAATGGGCCAAATCCTCAAGCCACTCTAAATCAACACGATTTGCTTGCCTCCGCTGGAACACCCGCTCTCTATTGCAGTTCAGGAGCTAACACACAGTATCTTAATATGCATTTATGTTAATATTTGCACTTTGCAGGGCTAGGTAGATTGCACGGCTGGCACATATCAGACTAAATGTCACTTCCGAAAGCTAAGGGACCGAACCGGAAGCTGCCATTCAGAGGGACTACCTGACAACATGTGGAACCTCTCCGGAAAAGCCTTCCCACCTCAAGCAACTCCTTTTGATTAATCTTTCACATAGACAATACACCTTATATACACCGACACACCCCCCCGGCCTTTGCCTCCACAGATCCTGTGGTTGGCTAATTAAAGGAGGAGGTGTAACTATCAATCTAATCTGGCTTGTTCTCAAATTTACCATAATTTCCACACTTGAGAGGCTGGTGAAATGAAACAGCACTACTACACTTTCCCATTCATCAGCCGGAAGCAGAACAACTCCGAGAACCGGGCGAAAAATAATTAGGATGCGGGATCAGGTGTTGCGCGCGTGCATCTGTGCCTGTACAGGGGCACGCAGGCACATGAGCATTCACGGGAGGCAGCAGCAGTAGCACGGGGGCAGATGAGCACCACCAGTCATTTGACCTCGACAGGTGAATGCTTGCAGATGTACTCACAGCACACTTATTAGAAGAGGCCCAAATGCCCGAGAAAACTGCCGTCAGATTACGCCGGAAACAACAACGGCTTTTTAAACAACTACAGCCGCCAGAACGGTACCGGCGGCAGCACTGCAGGAGCTGCTCAGGAACCGCTGGGGCAACCCCAGCGCACCGGGTGCTCAGCGCGTGGCCCTGACCCCACCGCATGGCATGTCACCCTTGGGCAGGAAGCTTGACATTTTCTGGAAGCACCGGTGTCATTTCACGGGCTTTGCCGTCGCTTTGCGCTTGTGGGGTAACACTGTAGCGTTTTTCAGAAAGTGTTGGAGCAACTTTGGTACCTTTTCCATTCAGGCACACTGGGAGTGAGGTGTGGGGCTGCTGCCAGGGGCTCTGCTCAGCACAGCATGGCTGGAGCTGGTCCAGGACCTCCTTCGAAAGACAGACTGGTCAGACACATAGCTATCCTGAATCATCAAGGATAATCCTATGTTCAAGTTCAAGTTCCTACCTTCCAGTTCAAGTTCAAGTTCCTACGTTCCAATTGGTGCCCGTTACCTCTTGGCCTGGATCATCAAAGATGATCCAGGACAAGAGGTAACGGGTACAAACTGGAACCTAAGAACTTCTATCAAATCATGAGGAGGAACTTCTTTACTTTGAGGGTGGCAGAGCGCTGGAACAGGCTGCCCAGGGAGGCGGTAGAGTCTCCGACCCCAGAGACATTCAAAACCCGCCTGGAGGTCATCCTGTGCAACCTGCTGTAGGTGACCCTGCTCTGGCAGGGGGGTTGGACTGGATGATCTCCAGAGCTCCTTTCCAACCCTAACCAATCTGTGATTCTGTGATCAGAGCTGTTCTTCGAAATCTGTTCCTAGGAAATCGCTGCGAGAAGGAGGATGCACCTGAGGAGCAGGCCTAAGATGGAGGATTGAACAAACAAGTAGCTCTTACCTGAGGAATCGGCTATCCCATGGAACAACTTCTGAGAAAGATTCTGCAACATTACTAGGGGTCCGCCAAAACATACAATTACTTGCCATGTTCCAGTTAAAGCCTAAACTATCGAGTTGGCATTTCTTTTTAAAAGTGTATAAAGAAGCGGTAATGGGCCAAATCCTCAAGCCACTCTAAATCAACACGATTTGCTTGCCTCCGCTGGAACACCCGCTCTCTATTGCAGTTCAGGAGCTAACACACAGTATCTTAATATGCATTTATGTTAATATTTGCACTTTGCAGGGCTAGGTAGATTGCACGGCTGGCACATATCAGACTAAATGTCACTTCCGAAAGCTAAGGGACCGAACCGGAAGCTGCCATTCAGAGGGACTACCTGACAACATGTGGAACCTCTCCGGAAAAGCCTTCCCACCTCAAGCAACTCCTTTTGATTAATCTTTCACATAGACAATACACCTTATATACACCGACACACCCCCCCGGCCTTTGCCTCCACAGATCCTGTGGTTGGCTAATTAAAGGAGGAGGTGTAACTATCAATCTAATCTGGCTTGTTCTCAAATTTACCATAATTTCCACACTTGAGAGGCTGGTGAAATGAAACAGCACTACTACACTTTCCCATTCATCAGCCGGAAGCAGAACAACTCCGAGAACCGGGCGAAAAATAATTAGGATGCAGGATCAGGTGTTGCGCGCGTGCATCTGTGCCTGTACAGGGGCACGCAGGCACATGAGCATTCACGGGAGGCAGCAGCAGTAGCACGGGGGCAGATGAGCACCACCAGTCATTTGACCTCGACAGGTGAATGCTTGCAGATGTACTCACAGCACACTTATTCGAAGAGGCCCAAATGCCCGAGAAAACTGCCGTCAGATTACGCCAGAAACAACAACGGCTTTTTAAACAACTACAGCCGCCAGAACGGTACCGGCGGCAGCACTGCAGGAGCTGCTCAGGAACCGCTGGGGCAACCCCAGCGCACCGGGTGCTCAGCGCGTGGCCCTGACCCCACCGCATGGCATGTCACCCTTGGGCAGGAAGCTTGACATTTTCTGGAAGCACCGGTGTCATTTCACGGGCTTTGCCGTCGCTTTGCGATTGTGGGGTAACACTATAGAGTTTTTCAGAAAGTGTTGGAGCAACTTTTGTACCTTTTCCATTCAGGCACACTGGGAGTGAGCTGTGGGGCTGCTGCCAGGGGCTCTGCTCAGCACAGCATGGCTGGAGCTGGCCCAGGACCTCCTTCGAAAGACAGACTGGTCAGACACACAGCTATCCTGAATCATCAAGGATAATCCTATGTTCAAGTTCCTACGTTCCAGTTCAAGTTCAAGTTCCTACGTTCCAATTGGTGCCCGTTACCTCTTGTCCTGGATCATCAAAGATGATCCAGGACAAGAGGTAACGGGTACAAACTGGAACCTAGGAACTTCTATCAAAGCATGAGGAGGAACTTCTTTACTTTGAGGGTGGCAGAGCGCTGGAACAGGCTGCCCAGGGAGGCGGTAGAGTCTCCCACCCCAGAAACATTCAAAACCCGCCTGGAGGTCATCCTGTGCAACCTGCTGTAGGTGACCCTGCTCTGGCAGGGGGGTTGGGCTGGATGATCTCCAGAGCTCCTTTCCAACCCTAACCAATCTGTGATTCTGTGATCAGAGCTGTTCTTCGAAATCTGTTCCTAGGAAATCGCTGCGAGAAGGAGGATGCACCTGAGGAGCAGGCCTAAGATGGAGGATTGAACAAACAAGTAGCTCTTACCTGAGGAATCGGCTATCCCATGGAACAACTTCTGAGAAAGATTCTGCAACATTACTAGGGGTCCGCCAAAACATACAATTACTTGCCATGTTCCAGTTAAAGCCTAAACTATCGAGTTGGCATTTCTTTTTAAAAGTGTATAAAGAAGCGGTAATGGGCCAAATCCGCAAGCCACTGTAAATCAACACGATTTGCTTGCCTCCGCTGGAACACCCGCTCTCTATTGCAGTTCAGGAGCTAACACACAGTATCTTAATATGCATTTAGGTTAATATTTGCACTTTGCAGGGCTAGGTAGATTGCACGGCTGGCACATATCAGACTAAATGTCACTTCCGAAAGCTAAGGGACCGAACCGGAAGCTGCCATTCAGAGGGACTACCTGACAACATGTGGAACCTCTCCGGAAAAGCCTTCCCACCTCAAGCAACTCCTTTTGATTAATCTTTCACATAGACAATACACGTTATATACACCGACACACCCCCCCGGCCTTTGCCTCCACAGATCCTGTGGTTGGCTAATTAAAGGAGGAGGTGTAACTATCAATCTAATCTGGCTTGTTCTCAAATTTACCATAATTTCCACACTTGAGAGGCTGGTGAAATGAAACAGCACTACTACACTTTCCCATTCATCAGCCGGAAGCAGAACAACTCCGAGAACCGGGCGAAAAATAATTAGGATGCGGGATCAGGTGTTGCGCGCGTGCATCTGTGCCTGTACAGGGGCACGCAGGCACATGAGCATTCACGGGAGGCAGCAGCAGTAGCACGGGGGCAGATGAGCACCACCAGTCATTTGACCTCGACAGGTGAATGCTTGCAGATGTACTCACAGCACACTTATTAGAAGAGGCCCAAATGCCCGAGAAAACTGCCGTCAGATTACGCCGGAAACAACAACGGCTTTTTAAACAACTACAGCCGCCAGAACGGTACCGGCGGCAGCACTGCAGGAGCTGCTCAGGAACCGCTGGGGCAACCCCAGCGCACCGGGTGCTCAGCGCGTGGCCCTGACCCCACCGCATGGCATGTCACCCTTGGGCAGGAAGCTTGACATTTTCTGGAAGCACCGGTGTCATTTCACGGGCTTTGCCGTCGCTTTGCACTTGTGGGGTAACACTATAGAGTTTTTCAGAAAGTGTTGGAGCAACTTTGGTACCTTTTCCATTCAGGCACACTGGGAGTGAGCTGTGGGGCTGCTGCCAGGGGCTCTGCTCAGCACAGCATGGCTGGAGCTGGCCCAGGACCTCCTTCGAAAGACAGACTGGTCAGACACACAGCTATCCTGAATCATCAAGGATAATCCTATGTTCAAGTTCCTACGTTCCAGTTCAAGTTCAAGTTCCTACGTTCCAATTGGTGCCCGTTACCTCTTGTCCTGGATCATCAAAGATGATCCAGGACAAGAGGTAACGGGTACAAACTGGAACGTAGGAACTTCTATCAAAGCATGAGGAGGAACTTCTTTACTTTGAGGGTGGCAGAGCGCTGGAACAGGCTGCCCAGGGAGGCGGTAGAGTCTCCGACCCCAGAAACATTCAAAACCCGCCTGGAGGTCATCCTGTGCAACCTGCTGTAGGTGACCCTGCTCTGGCAGGGGGGTTGGGCTGGATGATCTCCAGAGCTCCTTTCCAACCCTAACCAATCTGTGATTCTGTGATCAGAGCTGTTCTTCGAAATCTGTTCCTAGGAAATCGCTGCGAGAAGGAGGATGCACCTGAGGAGCAGGCCTAAGATGGAGGATTGAACAAACAAGTAGCTCTTACCTGAGGAATCGGCTATCCCATGGAACAACTTCTGAGAAAGATTCTGCAACATTACTAGGGGTCCGCCAAAACATACAATTACTTGCCATGTTCCAGTTAAAGCCTAAACTATCGAGTTGGCATTTCTTTTTAAAAGTGTATAAAGAAGCGGTAATGGGCCAAATCCGCAAGCCACTGTAAATCAACACGATTTGCTTGCCTCCGCTGGAACACCCGCTCTCTATTGCAGTTCAGGAGCTAACACACAGTATCTTAATATGCATTTAGGTTAATATTTGCACTTTGCAGGGCTAGGTAGATTGCACGGCTGGCACATATCAGACTAAATGTCACTTCCGAAAGCTAAGGGACCGAACCGGAAGCTGCCATTCAGAGGGACTACCTGACAACATGTGGAACCTCTCCGGAAAAGCCTTCCCACCTCAAGCAACTCCTTTTGATTAATCTTTCACATAGACAATACACGTTATATACACCGACACACCCCCCCGGCCTTTGCCTCCACAGATCCTGTGGTTGGCTAATTAAAGGAGGAGTTGTAACTATTAATCTAATCTGGCTTGTTCTCAAATTTACCATAATTTCCACACTTGAGAGGCTGGTGAAATGAAACAGCACTACTACACTTTCCCATTCATCAGCCGGAAGCAGAACAACTCCGAGAACCGGGCGAAAAATAATTAGGATGCGGGATCAGGTGTTGCGCGCGTGCATCTGTGCCTGTACAGGGGCACGCAGGCACATGAGCATTCACGGGAGGCAGCAGCAGTAGCACGGGGGTAGATGAGCACCACCAGTCATTTGACCTCGACAGGTGAATGCTTGCAGATGTACTCACAGCACACTTATTAGAAGAGGCCCAAATGCCCGAGAAAACTGCCGTCAGATTACGCCGGAAACAACAACGGCTTTTTAAACAACTACAGCCGCCAGAACGGTACCGTCAGCAGCACTGCAGGAGCTGCTCAGGAACCGCTAGGGCAACCCCAGCGCACCGGGTGCTCAGCGCGTGGCCCTGACCCCACCGCATGGCATGTCACCCTTGGGCAGGAAGCTTGACATTTTCTGGAAGCACCGGTGTCATTTCACGGGCTTTGCCGTCGCTTTGCGCTTGTGGGGTAACACTATAGAGTTTTTCAGAAAGTGTTGGAGCAACTTTGGTACCTTTTCCATTCAGGCACACTGGGAGTGAGGTGTGGGGCTGCTGCCAGGGGCTCTGCTCAGCACAGCATGGCTGGAGCTGGCCCAGGACCTCCTTCGAAAGACAGACTGGTCAGACACACAGCTATCCTGAATCATCAAGGATAATCCTATGTTCAAGTTCCTACGTTCAAGTTCAAGTTCAAGTTCCTACGTTCCAATTGGTGCCCGTTACCTCTTGTCCTGGATCATCAAAGATGATCCAGGACAAGAGGTAACGGGTACAAACTGGAACGTAGGAACTTCTATCAAAGCATGAGGAGGAACTTCTTTACTTTGAGGGTGGCAGAGCGCTGGAACAGGCTGCCCAGGGAGGCGGTAGAGTCTCCCACCCCAGAGACATTCAAAACCCGCCTGGAGGTCATCCTGTGCAACCTGCTGAAGGTGACCCTGCTCTGGCAGGGGGGTTGGACTGGATGATCTCCAGAGCTCCTTTCCAACCCTAACCAATCTGTGATTCTGTGATCAGAGCTGTTCTTCGAAATCTGTTCCTAGGAAATCGCTGCGAGAAGGAGGATGCACCTGAGGAGCAGGCCTAAGATGGAGGATTGAACAAACAAGTAGCTCTTACCTGAGGAATCGGCTATCCCATGGAACAACTTCTGAGAAAGATTCTGCAACATTACTAGGGGTCCGCCAAAACATACAATTACTTGCCATGTTCCAGTTAAAGCCTAAACTATCGAGTTGGCATTTCTTTTTAAAAGTGTATAAAGAAGCGGTAATGGGCCAAATCCTCAAGCCACTCTAAATCAACACGATTTGCTTGCCTCCGCTGGAACACCCGCTCTCTATTTCAGTTCAGGAGCTAACACACAGTATCTTAATATGCATTTAGGTTAATATTTGCACTTTGCAGGGCTAGGTAGATTGCACGGCTGGCACATATCAGACTAAATGTCACTTCCGAAAGCTAAGGGACCGAACCGGAAGCTACCATTCAGAGGGACTACCTGACAACATGTGGAACCTCTCCGGAAAAGCCTTCCCACCTCAAGCAACTCCTTTTGATTAATCTTTCACATAGACAATACACCTTATATACACCGACACACCCCCCCGGCCTTTGCCTCCACAGATCCTGTGGTTGGCTAATTAAAGGAGGAGGTGTAACTATCAATCTAATCTGGCTTGTTCTCAAATTTACCATAATTTCCACACTTGAGAGGCTGGTGAAATGAAACAGCACTACTACACTTTCCCATTCATCAGCCGGAAGCAGAACAACTCCGAGAACCGGGCGAAAAATAATTAGGATGCGGGATCAGGTGTTGCGCGCGTGCATCTGTGCCTGTACAGGGGCACGCAGGCACATGAGCATTCACGGGAGGCAGCAGCAGTAGCACGGGGGCAGATGAGCACCACCAGTCATTTGACCTCGACAGGTGAATGCTTGCAGATGTACTCACAGCACACTTATTAGAAGAGGCCCAAATGCCCGAGAAAACTGCCGTCAGATTACGCCGGAAACAACAACGGCTTTTTAAACAACTACAGCCGCCAGAACGGTACCGGCGGCAGCACTGCAGGAGCTGCTCAGGAACCGCTGGGGCAACCCCAGCGCACCGGGTGCTCAGCGCGTGGCCCTGACCCCACCGCATGGCATGTCACCCTTGGGCAGGAAGCTTGACATTTTCTGGAAGCACCGGTGTCATTTCACGGGCTTTGCCGTCGCTTTGCACTTGTGGGGTAACACTATAGAGTTTTTCAGAAAGTGTTGGAGCAACTTTGGTACCTTTTCCATTCAGGCACACTGGGAGTGAGCTGTGGGGCTGCTGCCAGGGGCTCTGCTCAGCACAGCATGGCTGGAGCTGGCCCAGGACCTCCTTCGAAAGACAGACTGGTCAGACACACAGCTATCCTGAATCATCAAGGATAATCCTATGTTCAAGTTCCTACGTTCCAGTTCAAGTTCAAGTTCCTACGTTCCAATTGGTGCCCGTTACCTCTTGTCCTGGATCATCAAAGATGATCCAGGACAAGAGGTAACGGGTACAAACTGGAACGTAGGAACTTCTATCAAAGCATGAGGAGGAACTTCTTTACTTTGAGGGTGGCAGAGCGCTGGAACAGGCTGCCCAGGGAGGCGGTAGAGTCTCCGACCCCAGAAACATTCAAAACCCGCCTGGAGGTCATCCTGTGCAACCTGCTGTAGGTGACCCTGCTCTGGCAGGGGGGTTGGGCTGGATGATCTCCAGAGCTCCTTTCCAACCCTAACCAATCTGTGATTCTGTGATCAGAGCTGTTCTTCGAAATCTGTTCCTAGGAAATCGCTGCGAGAAGGAGGATGCACCTGAGGAGCAGGCCTAAGATGGAGGATTGAACAAACAAGTAGCTCTTACCTGAGGAATCGGCTATCCCATGGAACAACTTCTGAGAAAGATTCTGCAACATTACTAGGGGTCCGCCAAAACATACAATTACTTGCCATGTTCCAGTTAAAGCCTAAACTATCGAGTTGGCATTTCTTTTTAAAAGTGTATAAAGAAGCGGTAATGGGCCAAATCCGCAAGCCACTGTAAATCAACACGATTTGCTTGCCTCCGCTGGAACACCCGCTCTCTATTGCAGTTCAGGAGCTAACACACAGTATCTTAATATGCATTTAGGTTAATATTTGCACTTTGCAGGGCTAGGTAGATTGCACGGCTGGCACATATCAGACTAAATGTCACTTCCGAAAGCTAAGGGACCGAACCGGAAGCTGCCATTCAGAGGGACTACCTGACAACATGTGGAACCTCTCCGGAAAAGCCTTCCCACCTCAAGCAACTCCTTTTGATTAATCTTTCACATAGACAATACACGTTATATACACCGACACACCCCCCCGGCCTTTGCCTCCACAGATCCTGTGGTTGGCTAATTAAAGGAGGAGTTGTAACTATTAATCTAATCTGGCTTGTTCTCAAATTTACCATAATTTCCACACTTGAGAGGCTGGTGAAATGAAACAGCACTACTACACTTTCCCATTCATCAGCCGGAAGCAGAACAACTCCGAGAACCGGGCGAAAAATAATTAGGATGCGGGATCAGGTGTTGCGCGCGTGCATCTGTGCCTGTACAGGGGCACGCAGGCACATGAGCATTCACGGGAGGCAGCAGCAGTAGCACGGGGGTAGATGAGCACCACCAGTCATTTGACCTCGACAGGTGAATGCTTGCAGATGTACTCACAGCACACTTATTAGAAGAGGCCCAAATGCCCGAGAAAACTGCCGTCAGATTACGCCGGAAACAACAACGGCTTTTTAAACAACTACAGCCGCCAGAACGGTACCGTCAGCAGCACTGCAGGAGCTGCTCAGGAACCGCTAGGGCAACCCCAGCGCACCGGGTGCTCAGCGCGTGGCCCTGACCCCACCGCATGGCATGTCACCCTTGGGCAGGAAGCTTGACATTTTCTGGAAGCACCGGTGTCATTTCACGGGCTTTGCCGTCGCTTTGCGCTTGTGGGGTAACACTATAGAGTTTTTCAGAAAGTGTTGGAGCAACTTTGGTACCTTTTCCATTCAGGCACACTGGGAGTGAGGTGTGGGGCTGCTGCCAGGGGCTCTGCTCAGCACAGCATGGCTGGAGCTGGCCCAGGACCTCCTTCGAAAGACAGACTGGTCAGACACACAGCTATCCTGAATCATCAAGGATAATCCTATGTTAAAGTTCAAGTTCCTACCTTCCAGTTCAAGTTCAAGTTCCTACGTTCCAATTGGTGCCCGTTACCTCTTGTCCTGGATCATCAAAGATGATCCAGGACAAGAGGTAACGGGTACAAACTGGAACGTAGGAACTTCTATCAAAGCATGAGGAGGAACTTCTTTACTTTGAGGGTGGCAGAGCGCTGGAACAGGCTGCCCGGGGAGGCGGTAGAGTCTCCGACCCCAGAGACATTCAAAACCCGCCTGGAGGTCATCCTGTGCAACCTGCTGTAGGTGACCCTGCTCTGGCAGGGGGGTTGGGCTGGATGATCTCCAGAGCTCCTTTCCAACCCTAACCAATCTGTGATTCTGTGATCAGAGCTGTTCTTCGAAATCTGTTCCTAGGAAATCGCTGCGAGAAGGAGGATGCACCTGAGGAGCAGGCCTAAGATGGAGGATTGAACAAACAAGTAGCTCTTACCTGAGGAATCGGCTATCCCATGGAACAACTTCTGAGAAAGATTCTGCAACATTACTAGGGGTCCGCCAAAACATACAATTACTTGCCATGTTCCAGTTAAAGCCTAAACTATCGAGTTGGCATTTCTTTTTAAAAGTGTATAAAGAAGCGGTAATGGGCCAAATCCGCAAGCCACTGTAAATCAACACGATTTGCTTGCCTCCGCTGGAACACCCGCTCTCTATTTCAGTTCAGGAGCTAACACACAGTATCTTAATATGCATTTAGGTTAATATTTGCACTTTGCAGGGCTAGGTAGATTGCACGGCTGGCACATATCAGACTAAATGTCACTTCCGAAAGCTAAGGGACCGAACCGGAAGCTGCCATTCAGAGGGACTACCTGACAACATGTGGAACCTCTCCGGAAAAGCCTTCCCACCTCAAGCAACTCCTTTTGATTAATCTTTCACATAGACAATACACGTTATATACACCGACACACCCCCCCGGCCTTTGCCTCCACAGATCCTGTGGTTGGCTAATTAAAGGAGGAGGTGTAACTATCAATCTAATCTGGCTTGTTCTCAAATTTACCATAATTTCCACACTTGAGAGGCTGGTGAAATGAAACAGCACTACTACACTTTCCCATTCATCAGCCGGAAGCAGAACAACTCCGAGAACCGGGCGAAAAATAATTAGGATGCGGGATCAGGTGTTGCGCGCGTGCATCTGTGCCTGTACAGGGGCACGCAGGCACATGAGCATTCACGGGAGGCAGCAGCAGTAGCACGGGGCAGATGAGCACCACCAGTCATTTGACCTCGACAGGTGAATGCTTGCAGATGTACTCACAGCACACTTATTAGAAGAGGCCCAAATGCCCGAGAAAACTGCCGTCAGATTACGCCGGAAACAACAACGGCTTTTTAAACAACTACAGCCGCCAGAACGGTACCGGCGGCAGCACTGCAGGAGCTGCTCAGGAACCGCTGGGGCAACCCCAGCGCACCGGGTGCTCAGCGCGTGGCCCTGACCCCACCGCATGGCATGTCACCCTTGGGCAGGAAGCTTGACATTTTCTGGAAGCACCGGTGTCATTTCACGGGCTTTGCCGTCGCTTTGCGCTTGTGGGGTAACACTATAGAGTTTTTCAGAAAGTGTTGGAGCAACTTTGGTACCTTTTCCATTCAGGCACACTGGGAGTGAGCTGTGGGGCTGCTGCCAGGGGCTCTGCTCAGCACAGCATGGCTGGAGCTGGCCCAGGACCTCCTTCGAAAGACAGACTGGTCAGACACACAGCTATCCTGAATCATCAAGGATAATCCTATGTTCAAGTTCCTACCTTCCAGTTCAAGTTCAAGTTCCTACGTTCCAATTGGTGCCCGTTACCTCTTGTCCTGGATCATCAAAGATGATCCAGGACAAGAGGTAACGGGTACAAACTGGAACGTAGGAACTTCTATCAAAGCATGAGGAGGAACTTCTTTACTTTGAGGGTGGCAGAGCGCTGGAACAGGCTGCCCAGGGAGGCGGTAGAGTCTCCGACCCCAGAAACATTCAAAACCCGCCTGGAGGTCATCCTGTGCAACCTGCTGTAGGTGACCCTGCTCTGGCAGGGGGGTTGGGCTGGATGATCTCCAGAGGTCCTTTCCAACCCTAACCAATCTTTGATTCTGTGATCAGAGCTGTTCTTCGAAATCTGTTTCTAGGAAATCGCTGCGAGAAGGAGGATGCACCTGAGGAGCAGGCCTAAGATGGAGGATTGAACAAACAAGTAGCTCTTACCTGAGGAATCGGCTATCCCATGGAACAACTTCTGAGAAAGATTCTGCAACATTACTAGGGGTCCGCCAAAACATACAATTACTTGCCATGTTCCAGTTAAAGCCTAAACTATCGAGTTGGCATTTCTTTTTAAAAGTGTATAAAGAAGCGGTAATGGGCCAAATCCGCAAGCCACTGTAAATCAACACGATTTGCTTGCCTCCGCTGGAACACCCGCTCTCTATTTCAGTTCAGGAGCTAACACACAGTATCTTAATATGCATTTAGGTTAATATTTGCACTTTGCAGGGCTAGGTAGATTGCACGGCTGGCACATATCAGACTAAATGTCACTTCCGAAAGCTAAGGGACCGAACCGGAAGCTGCCATTCAGAGGGACTACCTGACAACATGTGGAACCTCTCCGGAAAAGCCTTCCCACCTCAAGCAACTCCTTTTGATTAATCTTTCACATAGACAATACACGTTATATACACCGACACACCCCCCCGGCCTTTGCCTCCACAGATCCTGTGGTTGGCTAATTAAAGGAGGAGGTGTAACTATCAATCTAATCTGGCTTGTTCTCAAATTTACCATAATTTCCACACTTGAGAGGCTGGTGAAATGAAACAGCACTACTACACTTTCCCATTCATCAGCCGGAAGCAGAACAACTCAGAGAACCGGGCGAAAAATAATTAGGATGCGGGATCAGGTGTTGCGCGCGTGCATCTGTGCCTGTACAGGGGCACGCAGGCACATGAGCATTCACGGGAGGCAGCAGCAGTAGCACGGGGGCAGATGAGCACCACCAGTCATTTGACCTCGACAGGTGAATGCTTGCAGATGTACTCACAGCACACTTATTAGAAGAGGCCCAAATGCCCGAGAAAACTGCCGTCAGATTACGCCGGAAACAACAACGGCTTTTTAAACAACTACAGCCGCCAGAACGGTACCGGCGGCAGCACTGCAGGAGCTGCTCAGGAACCGCTGGGGCAACCCCAGCGCACCGGGTGCTCAGCGCGTGGCCCTGACCCCACCGCATGGCATGTCACCCTTGGGCAGGAAGCTTGACATTTTCTGGAAGCACCGGTGTCATTTCACGGGCTTTGCCGTCGCTTTGCGCTTGTGGGGTAACACTATAGAGTTTTTCAGAAAGTGTTGGAGCAACTTTGGTACCTTTTCCATTCAGGCACACTGGGAGTGAGGTGTGGGGCTGCTGCCAGGGGCTCTGCTCAGCACAGCATGGCTGGAGCTGGCCCAGGACCTCCTTCGAAAGACAGACTGGTCAGACACACAGCTATCCTGAATCATCAAGGATAATCCTATGTTCAAGTTCCTACGTTCCAGTTCAAGTTCAAGTTCCTACGTTCCAATTGGTGCCCGTTACCTCTTGTCCTGGATCATCAAAGATGATCCAGGACAAGAGGTAACAGGTACAAACGGGAACCTAGGAACTTCTATCAAAGCATGAGGAGGAACTTCTTTACTTTGAGGGTGGCAGAGCGCTGGAACAGGCTGCCCGGGGAGGCGGTAGAGTCTCCGACCCCAGAGACATTCAAAACCCGCCTGGAGGTCATCCTGTGCAACCTGCTGTAGGTGACCCTGCTCTGGCAGGGGGGTTGGGCTGGATGATCTCCAGAGCTCCTTTCCAACCCTAACCAATCTGTGATTCTGTGATCAGAGCTGTTCTTCGAAATCTGTTCCTAGGAAATCGCTGCGAGAAGGAGGATGCACCTGAGGAGCAGGCCTAAGATGGAGGATTGAACAAACAAGTAGCTCTTACCTGAGGAATCGGCTATCCCATGGAACAACTTCTGAGAAAGATTCTGCAACATTACTAGGGGTCCGCCAAAACATACAATTACTTGCCATGTTCCAGTTAAAGCCTAAACTATCGAGTTGGCATTTCTTTTTAAAAATGTATAAAGAAGCGGTAATGGGCCAAATCCGCAAGCCACTGTAAATCAACACGATTTGCTTGCCTCCGCTGGAACACCTGCTCTCTATTTCAGTTCAGGAGCTAACACACAGTATCTTAATATGCATTTATGTTAATATTTGCACTTTGCGGGGCTAGGTAGATTGCACGGCTGGCACATATCAGACTAAATGTCACTTCCGAAAGCTAAGGGACCGAACCGGAAGCTGCCATTCAGAGGGACTACCTGACAACATGTGGAACCTCTCCGGAAAAGCCTTCCCACCTCAAGCAACTCCTTTTGATTAATCTTTCACATAGACAATACACATTACTATTTTAAAAAGCTGAATTTTTAAGGACAGAATACCTTAACGAACAGAGGAAAATGTGAACCAATTAGCATCTTCAAGCACTCTGAGACGCAGGGAGAGAAGGCCTACATAGAGTAGCCAGGTCCCTTCAGAGACCACAGCTGTAGCCCCTCTCTGCAATGTTGCCTCCTGGCAGCTAGACCGGGTCCAACCCCAGGACCCAGACACACTGCCAGTCACTCCAGAGTGTCATTAAGATGCACGGCACCACGGCGCAATTCAAATCAATGTTTCTTTCCTGCACGTTGCAGCAGGCGAGGTAGCAAAGGTTGACGTGAAAAGTGGGAGAGCTGCCCAGTAACCGTGAGGTTTTGTATCATGCGAACTTACAAAATGGTCTGGAATAAAGAATCTGTGCAGTATTGCCTTTCACACGGTGTCTAATCTCGCACCGCTAGACAACTTCAACTACGAGTATCTGGGAGAACTCGAGATGGTTTCACAAAGACTTGTCATCCTCCTTCACCAGATCACTCTCTGGAAGGCGTGAGGGAGGGGGAGTTGAAATACATCATATTAGAATGAATAGAAATGGTAATGATCGGGCTCTTCCACAACACTTCCGCTCTAAGTAATCAGTTAATTAACCCTGAATCGAGCGGGCTTGCTGGTCAGGAATACAGCAGTTGGATTGACAACAGCTTCCAGACTCCTGCTTCTCAAGGACAAGATTCGGTAACCCTTATTGATGTTAAACATTAGCTTACCCTGTGAGCAACCTCCAGAAATCAAGAGCGATTGTGCTACGTGAGGAAGACTGGCAGAACCTCATACCAATTTACAAGACAAGAAAGAACAGACAAGAAAGAACCTCCAGCAATCTCGCCATGGTAAAATCGTATGCCCCCCCACCGACACGCCCCCCGGCCTTTGCCTCCACAGATCCTGTGGTTGGCTAATTAAAGGAGGAGGTGTAACTATCAATCTAATCTGGCTTGTTCTCAAATTTACCATAATTTCCACACTTGAGAGGCTGGTGAAATGAAACAGCACTACTACACTTTCCCATTCATCAGCCGGAAGCAGAACAACTCAGAGAACCGGGCGAAAAATAATTAGGATGCGGGATCAGGTGTTGCGCGCGTGCATCTGTGCCTGTACAGGGGCACGCAGGCACATGAGCATTCACGGGAGGCAGCAGCAGTAGCACGGGGGCAGATGAGCACCACCAGTCATTTGACCTCGACAGGTGAATGCTTGCAGATGTACTCACAGCACACTTATTAGAAGAGGCCCAAATGCCCGAGAAAACTGCCGTCAGATTACGCCGGAAACAACAACGGCTTTTTAAACAACTACAGCCGCCAGAACGGTACCGGCGGCAGCACTGCAGGAGCTGCTCAGGAACCGCTGGGGCAACCCCAGCGCACCGGGTGCTCAGCGCGTGGCCCTGACCCCACCGCATGGCATGTCACCCTTGGGCAGGAAGCTTGACATTTTCTGGAAGCACCGGTGTCATTTCACGGGCTTTGCCGTCGCTTTGCGCTTGTGGGGTAACACTATAGAGTTTTTCAGAAAGTGTTGGAGCAACTTTGGTACCTTTTCCATTCAGGCACACTGGGAGTGAGCTGTGGGGCTGCTGCCAGGGGCTCTGCTCAGCACAGCATGGCTGGAGCTGGCCCAGGACCTCCTTCGAAAGACAGACTGGTCAGACACACAGCTATCCTGAACCATCAAGGATAATCCTATGTTCAAGTTCCTACCTTCCAGTTCAAGTTCAAGTTCCTACGTTCCAATTGGTGCCCGTTACCTCTTGTCCTGGATCATCAAAGATGATCCAGGACAAGAGGTAACGGGTACAAACTGGAACCTAGGAACTTCTATCAAAGCATGAGGAGGAACTTCTTTACTTTGAGGGTGGCAGAGCGCTGGAACAGGCTGCCCAGGGAGGCGGTAGAGTCTCCAACCCCAGAAACATTCAAAACCTGCCTGGAGGTCATCCTGTGCAACCTGCTGTAAGTGACCCTGCTCTGGCAGGGGGGTTGGACTGGATGATCTCCAGAGCTCCTTTCCAACCCTAACCAATCTGTGATTCTGTGATCAGAGCTGTTCTTCGAAATCTCTTCCTAGGAAATCGCTGCGAGAAGGAGGATGCACCTGAGGAGCAGGCCTAAGATGGAGGATTGAACAAACAAGTAGCTCTTACCTGAGGAATCGGCTATCCCATGGAACAACTTCTGAGAAAGATTCTGCAACATTACTAGGGGTCCGCCAAAACATACAATTACTTGCCATGTTCCAGTTAAAGCCTAAACTATCGAGTTGGCATTTCTTTTTAAAAGTGTATAAAGAAGCGGTAATGGGCCAAATCCTCAAGCCACTGTAAATCAACAGGATTTGCTTGCCTCCGCTGGAACACCCGCTCTCTATTTCAGTTCAGGAGCTAACACACACTATCTTAATATGCATTTAGGTTAATATTTGCACTTTGCAGGGCTAGGTAGATTGCACGGCTGGCACATATCAGACTAAATGTCACTTCCGAAAGCTAAGGGACCGAACCGGAAGCTGCCATTCAGAGGGACTACCTGACAACATGTGGAACCTCTCCGGAAAAGCCTTCCCACCTCAAGCAACTCCTTTTGATTAATCTTTCACATAGACAATACACGTTATATACACCGACACACCCCCCCGGCCTTTGCCTCCACAGATCCTGTGGTTGGCTAATTAAAGGAGGAGGTGTAACTATCAATCTAATCTGGCTTGTTCTCAAATTTACCATAATTTCCACACTTGAGAGGCTGGTGAAATGAAACAGCACTACTACACTTTCCCATTCATCAGCCGGAAGCAGAACAACTCCGAGAACCGGGCGAAAAATAATTAGGATGCGGGATCAGGTGTTGCGCGCGTGCATCTGTGCCTGTACAGGGGCACGCAGGCACATGAGCATTCACGGGAGGCAGCAGCAGTAGCACGGGGGCAGATGAGCACCACCAGTCATTTGACCTCGACAGGTGAATGCTTGCAGATGTACTCACAGCACACTTATTAGAAGAGGCCCAAATGCCCGAGAAAACTGCCGTCAGATTACGCCGGAAACAACAACGGCTTTTTAAACAACTACAGCCGCCAGAACGGTACCGGCGGCAGCACTGCAGGAGCTGCTCAGGAACCGCTGGGGCAACCCCAGCGCACCGGGTGCTCAGCGCGTGGCCCTGACCCCACCGCATGGCATGTCACCCTTGGGCAGGAAGCTTGACATTTTCTGGAAGCACCGGTGTCATTTCACGGGCTTTGCCGTCGCTTTGCGCTTGTGGGGTAACACTATAGAGTTTTTCAGAAAGTGTTGGAGCAACTTTGGTACCTTTTCCATTCAGGCACACTGGGAGTGAGCTGTGGGGCTGCTGCCAGGGGCTCTGCTCAGCACAGCATGGCTGGAGCTGGCCCAGGACCTCCTTCGAAAGACAGACTGGTCAGACACACAGCTATCCTGAACCATCAAGGATAATCCTATGTTCAAGTTCCTACCTTCCAGTTCAAGTTCAAGTTCCTACGTTCCAATTGGTGCCCGTTACCTCTTGTCCTGGATCATCAAAGATGATCCAGGACAAGAGGTAACGGGTACAAACTGGAACCTAGGAACTTCTATCAAAGCATGAGGAGGAACTTCTTTACTTTGAGGGTGGCAGAGCGCTGGAACAGGCTGCCCAGGGAGGCGGTAGAGTCTTCCACCCCAGAGACATTCAAAACCCGCCTGGAGGTCATCCTGTGCAACCTGCTGTAGGTGACCCTGCTCTGGCAGGGGGGTTGGACTGGATGATCTCCAGAGCTCCTTTCCAACCCTAACCAATCTGTGATTCTGTGATCAGAGCTGTTCTTCGAAATCTGTTCCTAGGAAATCGCTGCGAGAAGGAGGATGCACCTGAGGAGCAGGCCTAAGATGGAGGATTGAACAAACAAGTAGCTCTTACCTGAGGAATCGGCTATCCCACGGAACAACTTCTGAGAAAGATTCTGCAACATTACTAGGGGTCCGCCAAAACACAGAATTACTTGCCATGTTCCAGTTAAAGCCTAAACTATCGAGTTGGCATTTCTTTTTAGAAGTGTATAAAGAAGCGGTAATGGGCCAAATCCTCAAGCCACTGTAAATCAACACGATTTGCTTGCCTCCGCTGGAACACCCGCTCTCTATTTCAGTTCAGGAGCTAACACACAGTATCTTAATATGCATTTAGGTTAATATTTGCACTTTGCAGGGCTAGGTAGATTGCACGGCTGGCACATATCAGACTAAATGTCACTTCCGAAAGCTAAGGGACCGAACCGGAAGCTGCCATTCAGAGGGACTACCTGACAACATGTGGAACCTCTCCGGAAAAGCCTTCCCACCTCAAGCAACTCCTTTTGATTAATCTTTCACATAGACAATACACGTTATATACACCGACACACCCCCCCGGCCTTTGCCTCCACAGATCCTGTGGTTGGCTAATTAAAGGAGGAGGTGTAACTATCAATCTAATCTGGCTTGTTCTCAAATTTACCATAATTTCCACACTTGAGAGGCTGGTGAAATGAAACAGCACTACTACACTTTCCCATTCATCAGCCGGAAGCAGAACAACTCCGAGAACCGGGCGAAAAATAATTAGGATGCGGGATCAGGTGTTGCGCGCGTGCATCTGTGCCTGTACAGGGGCACGCAGGCACATGAGCATTCACGGGAGGCAGCAGCAGTAGCACGGGGGCAGATGAGCACCACCAGTCATTTGACCTCGACAGGTGAATGCTTGCAGATGTACTCACAGCACACTTATTAGAAGAGGCCCAAATGCCCGAGAAAACTGCCGTCAGATTACGCCGGAAACAACAACGGCTTTTTAAACAACTACAGCCGCCAGAACGGTACCGGCGGCAGCACTGCAGGAGCTGCTCAGGAAACGCTGGGGCAACCCCAGCGCACCGGGTGCTCAGCGCGTGGCCCTGACCCCACCGCATGGCATGTCACCCTTGGGCAGGAAGCTTGACATTTTCTGGAAGCACCGGTGTCATTTCACGGGCTTTGCCGTCGCTTTGCACTTGTGGGGTAACACTATAGAGTTTTTCAGAAAGTGTTGGAGCAACTTTGGTACCTTTTCCATTCAGGCACACTGGGAGTGAGCTGTGGGGCTGCTGCCAGGGGCTCTGCTCAGCACAGCATGGCTGGAGCTGGCCCAGGACCTCCTTCGAAAGACAGACTGGTCAGACACACAGCTATCCTGAATCATCAAGGATAATCCTATGTTCAAGTTCCTACCTTCCAGTTCAAGTTCAAGTTCCTACGTTCCAATTGGTGCCCGTTACCTCTTGTCCTGGATCATCAAAGATGATCCAGGACAAGAGGTAACGGGTACAAACTGGAACCTAGGAACTTCTATCAAAGCATGAGGAGGAACTTCTTTACTTTGAGGGTGGCAGAGCGCTGGAACAGGCTGCCCAGGGAGGCTGTAGAGTCTTCCACCCCAGAGACATTCAAAACCCACCTGGAGGTCATCCTGTGCAACCTGCTGTAGGTGACCCTGCTCTGGCAGGGGGGTTGGACTGGATGATCTCCAGAGCTCCTTTCCAACCCTAACCAATCTGTGATTCTGTGATCAGAGCTGTTCTTCGAAATCTGTTCCTAGGAAATCGCTGCGAGAAGGAGGACGCACCTGAGGAGCAGGCCTAAGATGGAGGATTGAACAAACAAGTAGCTCTTACCTGAGGAATCGGCTATCCCATGGAACAACTTCTGAGAAAGATTCTGCAACATTACTAGGGGTCCGCCAAAACATACAATTACTTGCCATGTTCCAGTTAAAGCCTAAACTATCGAGTTGGCATTTCTTTTTAAAAGTGTATAAAGAAGCGGTAATGGGCCAAATCCTCAAGCCACTGTAAATCAACACGATTTGCTTGCCTCCGCTGGAACACCCGCTCTCTATTTCAGTTCAGGAGCTAACACACAGTATCTTAATATGCATTTAGGTTAATATTTGCACTTTGCAGGGCTAGGTAGATTGCACGGCTGGCACATATCAGACTAAATGTCACTTCCGAAAGCTAAGGGACCAAACCGGAAGCTGCCATTCAGAGGGACTACCTGACAACATGTGGAACCTCTCCGGAAAAGCCTTCCCACCTCAAGCAACTCCTTTTGATTCATCTTTCACATAGACAATACACGTTATATACACCGACACACACCCCCGGCCTTTGCCTCCACAGATCCTGTGGTTGGCTAATTAAAGGAGGAGGTGTAACTATCAATCTAATCTGGCTTGTTCTCAAATTTACCATAATTTCCACACTTGAGAGGCTGGTGAAATGAAACAGCACTACTACACTTTCCCATTCATCAGCCGGAAGCAGAACAACTCCGAGAACCGGGCGAAAAATAATTAGGATGCGGGATCAGGTGTTGCGCGCGTGCATCTGTGCCTGTACAGGGGCACGCAGGCACATGAGCATTCACGGGAGGCAGCAGCAGCAGTAGCACGGGGGGAGATGAGCACCACCAGTCATTTGACCTCGACAGGTGAATGCTTGCAGACGTACTCACAGCATACTTATTAGAAGAGGCCCAAATGCCCGAGAAAACTGCCGTCAGATTACGCCGGAAACAACAACGGCTTTTTAAACAACTACAGCCGCCAGAACGGTACCAGCGGCAGCACTGCAGGAGCTGCTCAGGAACCGCTGGGGCAACCCCAGCGCACCGGGTGCTCAGCGTGTGGCCCTGACCCCACCGCATGGCATGTCACCCTTGGGCAGGAAGCTTGACATTTTCTGGAAGCACCGGTGTCATTTCACGGGCTTTGCCGTCGCTTTGCGCTTGTGGGGTAACACTATAGAGTTTTTCAGAAAGTCTTGGAGCAACTTTGGTACCTTTTCCATTCAGGCACACTGGGAGTGAGGTGTGGGGCTGCTGCCAGGGGCTCTGCTCAGCACAGCATGGCTGGAGCTGGCCCAGGACCTCCTTCGAAAGACAGACTGGTCAGACACACAGCTATCCTGAATCATCAAGGATAATCCTATGTTCAAGTTCCTACGTTCCAGTTCAAGTTCAAGTTCCTACGTTCCAATTGGTGCCCGTTACCTCTTGTCCTGGATCATCAAAGATGATCCAGGACAAGAGGTAACGGGTACAAACTGGAACGTAGGAACTTCTATCAAAGCATGAGGAGGAACTTCTTTACTTTGAGGGTGGCAGAGCGCTGGAACAGGCTGCCCAGGGAGGCGGTAGAGTCTCCCACCCCAGAGACATTCAAAACCCGCATGGAGGTCATCCTGTGCAACCTGCTGTAGGTGACCCTGCTCTGGCAGGGGGGTTGGACTGGATGATCTCCAGAGCTCCTTTCCAACCCTAACCAATCTGTGATTCTGTGATCAGAGCTGTTCTTCGAAATCTGTTCCTAGGAAATCGCTGCGAGAAGGAGAATGCACCTGAGGAGCAGGCCTAAGATGGAGGATTGAACAAACAAGTAGCTCTTACCTGAAGAATCGGCTATCCCATGGAACAACTTCTGAGAAAGATTCTGCAACATTACTAGGGGTCCGCCAAAACATACAATTACTTGCCATGTTCCAGTTAAAGCCTAAACTATCGAGTTGGCATTTCTTTTTAAAAGTGTATAAAGAAGCGGTAATGGGCCAAATCCTCAAGCCACTCTAAATCAACACGATTTGCTTGCCTCCGCTGGAACACCCGCTCTCTATTTCAGTTCAGGAGCTAACACACAGTATCTTAATATGCATTTATGTTAATATTTGCACTTTGCAGGGCTAGGTAGATTGCACGGCTGGCACATATCAGACTAAATGTCACTTCCGAAAGCTAAGGGACCGAACCGGAAGCTGCCATTCAGAAGGACTACCTGACAACATGTGGAACCTCTCCGGAAAAGCCTTCCCACCTCAAGCAACTCCTTTTGATTCATCTTTCACATAGACAATACACGTTATATACACCGACACACACCCCCGGCCTTTGCCTCCACAGATCCTGTGGTTGGCTAATTAAAGGAGGAGGTGTAACTATCAATCTAATCTGGCTTGTTCTCAAATTTACCATAATTTCCACACTTGAGAGGCTGGTGAAATGAAACAGCACTACTACACTTTCCCATTCATCAGCCGGAAGCAGAACAACTCCGAGAACCGGGCGAAAAATAATTAGGATGCGGGATCAGGTGTTGCGCGCGTGCATCTGTGCCTGTACAGGGGCACGCAGGCACATGAGCATTCACGGGAGGCAGCAGCAGTAGCACGGGGGCAGATGAGCACCACCAGTCATTTGACCTCGACAGGTGAATGCTTGCAGATGTACTCACAGCACACTTATTAGAAGAGGCCCAAATGCCCGAGAAAACTGCCGTCAGATTACGCCGGAAACAACAACGGCTTTTTAAACAACTACAGCCGCCAGAACGGTACCGGCGGCAGCACTGCAGGAGCTGCTGAGGAACCGCTGGGGCAACCCCAGCACACCGGGTGCTCAGCGCGTGGCCCTGACCCCACCGCATGGCATGTCACCCTTGGGCAGGAAGCTTGACATTTTCTGGAAGCACCGGTGTCATTTCACGGGCTTTGCCGTCGCTTTGCGCTTGTGGGGTAACACTATAGAGTTTTTCAGAAAGTGTTGGAGCAACTTTGGTACCTTTTCCATTCAGGCACACTGGGAGTGAGCTGTGGGGCTGCTGCCAGGGGCTCTGCTCAGCACAGCATGGCTGGAGCTGGCCCAGGACCTCCTTCGAAAGACAGACTGGTCAGACACACAGCTATCCTGAATCATCAAGGATAATCCTATGTTCAAGTTCAAGTTCCTACCTTCCAGTTCAAGTTCAAGTTCCTACGTTCCAATTGGTGCCCGTTACCTCTTGGCCTGGATCATCAAAGATGATGATCATCAAAGATGATCCAGGACAAGAGGTAACGGGTACAAACTGGAACCTAGGAACTTCTATCAAAGCATGAGGAGGAACTTCTTTACTTTGAGGGTGGCAGAGCGCTGGAACAGGCTGCCCAGGGAGGCGGTAGAGTCTCCCACCCCAGAGACATTCAAAACCCGCCTGGAGGTCATCCTGTGCAACCTGCTGTAGGTGACCCTGCTCTGGCAGGGGGGTTGGACTGGATGATCTCCAGAGCTCCTTTCCAACCCTAACCAATCTGTGATTCTGTGATCAGAGCTGTTCTTCGAAATCTGTTCCTAGGAAATCGCTGCGAGAAGGAGGATGCACCTGAGGAGCAGGCCTAAGATGGAGGATTGAACAAACAAGTAGCTCTTACCTGAGGAATCGGCTATCCCATGGAACAACTTCTGAGAAAGATTCTGCAACATTACTAGGGGTCCGCCAAAACATACAATTACTTGCCATGTTCCAGTTAAAGCCTAAACTATCGAGTTGGCATTTCTTTTTAAAAGCGTATAAAGAAGCGGTAATGGGCCAAATCCTCAAGCCACTCTAAATCAACACGATTTGCTTGCCTCCGCTGGAACACCCGCTCTCTATTTCAGTTCAGGAGCTAACACACAGTATCTTAATATGCATTTATGTTAATATTTGCACTTTGCAGGGCTAGGTAGATTGCACGGCTGGCACATATCAGACTAAATGTCACTTCCGAAAGCTAAGGGACCGAACCGGAAGCTGCCATTCAGAGGGACTACCTGACAACATGTGGAACCTCTCCGGAAAAGCCTTCCCACCTCAAGCAACTCCTTTTGATTAATCTTTCACATAGACAATACACGTTATATACACCGACACACCCCCCCGGCCTTTGCCTCCACAGATCCTGTGGTTGGCTAATTAAAGGAGGAGGTGTAACTATCAATCTAATCTGGCTTGTTCTCAAATTTACCATAATTTCCACACTTGAGAGGCTGGTGAAATGAAACAGCACTACTACACTTTCCCATTCATCAGCCGGAAGCAGAACAACTCAGAGAACCGGGCGAAAAATAATTAGGATGCGGGATCAGGTGTTGCGCGCGTGCATCTGTGCCTGTACAGGGGCACGCAGGCACATGAGCATTCACGGGAGGCAGCAGCAGTAGCACGAGGGCAGATGAGCACCACCAGTCATTTGACCTCGACAGGTGAATGCTTGCAGATGTACTCACAGCATACTTATTAGAAGAGGCCCAAATGCCCGAGAAAACTGCCGTCAGATTACGCCGGAAACAACAACGGCTTTTTAAACAACTACAGCCGCCAGAACGGTACCGGCGGCAGCACTGCAGGAGCTGCTCAGGAACCGCTGGGGCAACCCCAGCGCACCGGGTGCTCAGCGCGTGGCCCTGACCCCACCGCATGGCATGTCACCCTTGGGCAGGAAGCTTGACATTTTCTGGAAGCACCGGTGTCATTTCACGGGCTTTGCCGTCGCTTTGCGCTTGTGGGGTAACACTATAGAGTTTTTCAGAAAGTGTTGCAGCAACTTTGGTACCTTTTCCATTCAGGCACACTGGGAGTGAGCTGTGGGGCTGCTGCCAGGGGCTCTGCTCAGCACAGCATGGCTGGAGCTGGCCCAGGACCTCCTTCGAAAGACAGACTGGTCAGACACACAGCTATCCTGAATCATCAAGGATAATCCTATGTTCAAGTTCCTACGTTCCAGTTCAAGTTCAAGTTCCTACGTTCCAATTGGTGCCCGTTACCTCTTGTCCTGGATCATCAAAGATGATCCAGGACAAGAGGTAACGGGTACAAACTGGAACGTAGGAACTTCTATCAAAGCATGAGGAGGAACTTCTTTACTTTGAGGGTGGCAGAGCGCTGGAACAGGCTGCCCAGGGAGGCGGTAGAGTCTCCGACCCCAGAGACATTCAAAACCCGCCTGGAGGTCATCCTGTGCAACCTGCTGTAGGTGACCCTGCTCTGGCAGGGGGGTTGGACTGGATGATCTCCAGAGGTCCTTTCCAACCCTAACCAATCTGTGATTCTGTGATCAGAGCTGTTCTTCGAAATCTGTTCCTAGGAAATCGCTGCGAGAAGGAGGATGCACCTGAGGAGCAGGCCTAAGATGGAGGATTGAACAAACAAGTAGCTCTTACCTGAAGAATCGGCTATCCCATGGAACAACTTCTGAGAAAGATTCTGCAACATTACTAGGGGTCCGCCAAAACATACAATTACTTGCCATGTTCCAGTTAAAGCCTAAACTATCGAGTTGGCATTTCTTTTTAAAAGTGTATAAAGAAGCGGTAATGGGCCAAATCCTCAAGCCACTGTAAATCAACACGATTTGCTTGCCTCCGCTGGAACACCCGCTCTCTATTTCAGTTCAGGAGCTAACACACAGTATCTTAATATGCATTTATGTTAATATTTGCACTTTGCAGGGCTAGGTAGATTGCACGGCTGGCACATATCAGACTAAATGTCACTTCCGAAAGCTAAGGGACCGAACCGGAAGCTGCCATTCAGAAGGACTACCTGACAACATGTGGAACCTCTCCGGAAAAGCCTTCCCACCTCAAGCAACTCCTTTTGATTAATCTTTCACATAGACAATACACGTTATATACACCGACACACCCCCCCGGCCTTTGCCTCCACAGATCCTGTGGTTGGCTAATTAAAGGAGGAGGTGTAACTATCAATCTAATCTGGCTTGTTCTCAAATTTACCATAATTTCCACACTTGAGAGGCTGGTGAAATGAAACAGCACTACTACACTTTCCCATTCATCAGCCGGAAGCAGAACAACTCCGAGAACCGCGCGAAAAATAATTAGGATGCGGGATCAGGTGTTGCGCGCGTGCATCTGTGCCTGTACAGGGGCACGCAGGCACATGAGCATTCACGGGAGGCAGCAGCAGTAGCACGGGGGCAGATGAGCACCACCAGTCATTTGACCTCGACAGGTGAATGCTTGCAGATGTACTCACAGCACACTTATTAGAAGAGGCCCAAATGCCCGAGAAAACTGCCGTCAGATTACGCCGGAAACAACAACGGCTTTTTAAACAACTACAGCCGCCAGAACGGTACCGGCGGCAGCACTGCAGGAGCTGCTCAGGAACCGCTGGGGCAACCCCAGCGCACCGGGTGCTCAGCGCGTGGCCCTGACCCCACCGCATGGCATGTCACCCTTGGGCAGGAAGCTTGACATTTTCTGGAAGCACCGGTGTCATTTCACGGGCTTTGCCGTCGCTTTGCGCTTGTGGGGTAACACTATAGAGTTTTTCAGAAAGTGTTGGAGCAACTTTGGTACCTTTTCCATTCAGGCACACTGGGAGTGAGCTGTGGGGCTGCTGCCAGGGGCTCTGCTCAGCACAGCATGGCTGGAGCTGGCCCAGGACCTCCTTCGAAAGACAGACTGGTCAGACACACAGCTATCCTGAATCATCAAGGATAATCCTATGTTCAAGTTCAAGTTCCTACCTTCCAGTTCAAGTTCAAGTTCCTACGTTCCAATTGGTGCCCGTTACCTCTTGGCCTGGATCATCAAAGATGATGATCATCAAAGATGATCCAGGACAAGAGGTAACGGGTACAAACTGGAACCTAGGAACTTCTATCAAAGCATGAGGAGGAACTTCTTTACTTTGAGGGTGGCAGAGCGCTGGAACAGGCTGCCCAGGGAGGCGGTAGAGTCTCCCACCCCAGAGACATTCAAAACCCGCCTGGAGGTCATCCTGTGCAACCTGCTGTAGGTGACCCTGCTCTGGCAGGGGGGTTGGACTGGATGATCTCCAGAGCTCCTTTCCAACCCTAACCAATCTGTGATTCTGTGATCAGAGCTGTTCTTCGAAATCTGTTCCTAGGAAATCGCTGCGAGAAGGAGGATGCACCTGAGGAGCAGGCCTAAGATGGAGGATTGAACAAACAAGTAGCTCTTACCTGAGGAATCGGCTATCCCATGGAACAACTTCTGAGAAAGATTCTGCAACATTACTAGGGGTCCGCCAAAACATACAATTACTTGCCATGTTCCAGTTAAAGCCTAAACTATCGAGTTGGCATTTCTTTTTAAAAGCGTATAAAGAAGCGGTAATGGGCCAAATCCTCAAGCCACTGTAAATCAACACGATTTGCTTGCCTCCGCTGGAACACCCGCTCTCTATTTCAGTTCAGGAGCTAACACACAGTATCTTAATATGCATTTAGGTTAATATTTGCACTTTGCAGGGCTAGGTAGATTGCACGGCTGGCACATATCAGACTAAATGTCACTTCCGAAAGCTAAGGGACCGAACCGGAAGCTGCCATTCAGAGGGACTACCTGACAACATGTGGAACCTCTCCGGAAAAGCCTTCCCACCTCAAGCAACTCCTTTTGATTAATCTTTCACATAGACAATACACGTTATATACACCGACACACCCCCCCGGCCTTTGCCTCCACAGATCCTGTGGTTGGCTAATTAAAGGAGGAGGTGTAACTATCAATCTAATCTGGCTTGTTCTCAAATTTACCATAATTTCCACACTTGAGAGGCTGGTGAAATGAAACAGCACTACTACACTTTCCCATTCATCAGCCGGAAGCAGAACAACTCCGAGAACCGGGCGAAAAATAATTAGGATGCGGGATCAGGTGTTGCGCGCGTGCATCTGTGCCTGTACAGGGGCACGCAGGCACATGAGCATTCACGGGAGGCAGCAGCAGTAGCACGGGGGCAGATGAGCACCACCAGTCATTTGACCTCGACAGGTGAATGCTTGCAGATATACTCACAGCACACTTATTAGAAGAGGCCCAAATGCCCGAGAAAACTGCCGTCAGATTACGCCAGAAACAACAACGGCTTTTTAAACAACTACAGCCGCCAGAACGGTACCGGCGGCAGCACTGCAGGAGCTGCTGAGGAACCGCTGGGGCAACCCCAGCGCACCGGGTGCTCAGCGCGTGGCCCTGACCCCACCGCATGGCATGTCACCCTTGGGCAGGAAGCTTGACATTTTCTGGAAGCACCGGTGTCATTTCACGGGCTTTGCCGTCGCTTTGCGCTTGTGGGGTAACACTATAGAGTTTTTCAGAAAGTGTTGGAGCAACTTTGGTACCTTTTCCATTCAGGCACACTGGGAGTGAGCTGTGGGGCTGCTGCCAGGGGCTCTGCTCAGCACAGCATGGCTTGAGCTGGCCCAGGACCTCCTTCGAAAGACAGACTGGTCAGACACACAGCTATCCTGAATCATCAAGGATAATCCTATGTTCAAGTTCCTACGTTCCAGTTCAAGTTCAAGTTCCTACGTTCCAATTGGTGCCCGTTACCTCTTGTCCTGGATCATCAAAGATGATCCAGGACAAGAGGTAACGGGTACAAACTGGAACGTAGGAACTTCTATCAAAGCATGAGGAGGAACTTCTTTACTTTGAGGGTGGCAGAGCGCTGGAACAGGCTGCCCAGGGAGGCGGTAGAGTCTCCGACCCCAGAAATATTCAAAACCCGCCTGGAGGTCATCCTGTGCAACCTGCTGTAGGTGACCCTGCTCTGGCAGGGGGGTTGGGCTGGATGATCTCCAGAGCTCCTTTCCAACCCTAACCAATCTGTGATTCTGTGATCAGAGCTGTTCTTCGAAATCTGTTCCTAGGAAATCGCTGCGAGAAGGAGGATGCACCTGAGGAGCAGGCCTAAGATGGAGGATTGAACAAACAAGTAGCTCTTACCTGAGGAATCGGCTATCCCATGGAACAACTTCTGAGAAAGATTCTGCAACATTACTAGGGGTCCGCCAAAACATACAATTACTTGCCATGTTCCAGTTAAAGCCTAAACTATCGAGTTGGCATTTCTTTTTAAAAGTGTATAAAGAAGCGGTAATGGGCCAAATCCTCAAGCCACTGTAAATCAACACGATTTGCTTGCCTCCGCTGGAACACCCGCTCTCTATTTCAGTTCAGGAGCTAACACACAGTATCTTAATATGCATTTAGGTTAATATTTGCACTTTGCAGGGCTAGGTAGATTGCACGGCTGGCACATATCAGACTAAATGTCACTTCCGAAAGCTAAGGGACCGAACCGGAAGCTGCCATTCAGAGGGACTACCTGACAACATGTGGAACCTCTCCGGAAAAGCCTTCCCACCTCAAGCAACTCCTTTTGATTAATCTTTCACATAGACAATACACGTTATATACACCGACACACCCCCCCGGCCTTTGCCTCCACAGATCCTGTGGTTGGCTAATTAAAGGAGGAGGTGTAACTATCAATCTAATCTGGCTTGTTCTCAAATTTACCATAATTTCCACACTTGAGAGGCTGGTGAAATGAAACAGCACTACTACACTTTCCCATTCATCAGCCGGAAGCAGAACAACTCCGAGAACCGGGCGAAAAATAATTAGGATGCGGGATCAGGTGTTGCGCGCGTGCATCTGTGCCTGTACAGGGGCACGCAGGCACATGAGCATTCACGGGAGGCAGCAGCAGTAGCACGGGGGCAGATGAGCACCACCAGTCATTTGACCTCGACAGGTGAATGCTTGCAGATGTACTCACAGCACACTTATTAGAAGAGGCCCAAATGCCCGAGAAAACTGCCGTCAGATTACGCCGGAAACAACAACGGCTTTTTAAACAACTACAGCCGCCAGAACGGTACCGGCGGCAGCACTGCAGGAGCTGCTCAGGAACCGCTGGGGCAACCCCAGCGCACCGGGTGCTCAGCGCGTGGCCCTGACCCCACCGCATGGCATGTCACCCTTGGGCAGGAAGCTTGACATTTTCTGGAAGCACCGGTGTCATTTCACGGGCGTTGCCTTCGCTTTGCGCTTGTGGGGTAACACTATAGAGTTTTTCAGAAAGTGTTGGAGCAACTTTGGTACCTTTTCCATTCAGGCACACTGGGAGTGAGGTGTGGGGCTGCTGCCAGGGGCTCTGCTCAGCACAGCATGGCTGGAGCTGGCCCAGGACCTCCTTCGAAAGACAGACTGGTCAGACACACAGCTATCCTGAATCATCAAGGATAATCCTATGTTCAAGTTCAAGTTCCTACCTTCCAGTTCAAGTTCAAGTTCCTACGTTCCAATTGGTGCCCGTTACCTCTTGGCCTGGATCATCAAAGATGATGATCATCAAAGATGATCCAGGACAAGAGGTAACGGGTACAAACTGGAACGTAGGAACTTCTATCAAAGCATGAGGAGGAACTTCTTTACTTTGAGGGTGGCAGAGCGCTGGAACAGGCTGCCCAGGGAGGCGGTAGAGTCTCCCACCCCAGAGACATTCAAAACCCGCCTGGAGGTCATCCTGTGCAACCTGCTGTAGGTGACCCTGCTCTGGCAGGGGGGTTGGACTGGATGATCTCCAGAGCTCCTTTCCAACCCTAACCAATCTGTGATTCTGTGATCAGAGCTGTTCTTTGAAATCTGTTCCTAGGAAATCGCTGCGAGAAGGAGGATGCACCTGAGGAGCAGGCCTAAGATGGAGGATTGAACAAACAAGTAGCTCTTACCTGAGGAATCGGCTATCCCATGGAACAACTTCTGAGAAAGATTCTGCAACATTACTAGGGGTCCGCCAAAACATACAATTACTTGCCATGTTCCAGTTAAAGCCTAAACTATCGAGTTGGCATTTCTTTTTAAAAGTGTATAAAGAAGCGGTAATGGGCCAAATCCTCAAGCCACTGTAAATCAACAGGATTTGCTTGCCTCCGCTGGAACACCCGCTCTCTATTTCAGTTCAGGAGCTAACACACAGTATCTTAATATGCATTTAGGTTAATATTTGCACTTTGCAGGGCTAGGTAGATTGCACGGCTGGCACATATCAGACTAAATGTCACTTCCGAAAGCTAAGGGACCGAACCGGAAGCTGCCATTCAGAGGGACTACCTGACAACATGTGGAACCTCTCCGGAAAAGCCTTCCCACCTCAAGCAACTCCTTTTGATTAATCTTTCACATAGACAATACACGTTATACACACCGACACACCCCCCCGGCCTTTGCCTCCACAGATCCTGTGGTTGGCTAATTAAAGGAGGAGGTGTAACTATCAATCTAATCTGGCTTGTTCTCAAATTTACCATAATTTCCACACTTGAGAGGCTGGTGAAATGAAACAGCACTACTACACTTTCCCATTCATCAGCCGGAAGCAGAACAACTCAGAGAACCGGGCGAAAAATAATTAGGATGCGGGATCAGGTGTTGCGCGCGTGCATCTGTGCCTGTACAGGGGCACGCAGGCACATGAGCATTCACGGGAGGCAGCAGCAGTAGCACGGGGGCAGATGAGCACCACCAGTCATTTGACCTCGACAGGTGAATGCTTGCAGATGTACTCACAGCACACTTATTAGAAGAGGCCCAAATGCCCGAGAAAACTGCCGTCAGATTACGCCGGAAACAACAACGGCTTTTTAAACAACTACAGCCGCCAGAACGGTACCGGCGGCAGCACTGCAGGAGCTGCTCAGGAACCGCTGGGGCAACCCCAGCGCACCGGGTGCTCAGCGCGTGGCCCTGACCCCACCGCATGGCATGTCACCCTTGGGCAGGAAGCTTGGCATTTTCTGGAAGCACCGGTGTCATTTCACGGGCTTTGCCGTCGCTTTGCGCTTGTGGGGTAACACTATCGAGTTTTTCAGAAAGTGTTGGAGCAACTTTGGTACCTTTTCCATTCAGGCACACTGGGAGTGAGCTGTGGGGCTGCTGCCAGGGGCTCTGCTCAGCACAGCATGGCTGGAGCTGGCCCAGGACCTCCTTCGAAAGACAGACTGGTCAGACACACAGCTATCCTGAATCATCAAGGATAATCCTATGTTCAAGTTCAAGTTCCTACCTTCCAGTTCAAGTTCAAGTTCCTACGTTCCAATTGGTGCCCGTTACCTCTTGGCCTGGATCATCAAAGATGATGATCATCAAAGATGATCCAGGACAAGAGGTAACGGGTACAAACTGGAACGTAGGAACTTCTATCAAAGCATGAGGAGGAACTTCTTTACTTTGAGGGTGGCAGAGCGCTGGAACAGGCTGCCCAGGGAGGCGGTAGAGTCTCCCACCCCAGAGACATTCAAAACCCGCCTGGAGGTCATCCTGTGCAACCTGCTGTAGGTGACCCTGCTCTGGCAGGGGGGTTGGACTGGATGATCTCCAGAGCTCCTTTCCAACCCTAACCAATCTGTGATTCTGTGATCAGAGCTGTTCTTTGAAATCTGTTCCTAGGAAATCGCTGCGAGAAGGAGGATGCACCTGAGGAGCAGGCCTAAGATGGAGGATTGAACAAACAAGTAGCTCTTACCTGAGGAATCGGCTATCCCATGGAACAACTTCTGAGAAAGATTCTGCAACATTACTAGGGGTCCGCCAAAACATACAATTACTTGCCATGTTCCAGTTAAAGCCTAAACTATCGAGTTGGCATTTCTTTTTAAAAGTGTATAAAGAAGCGGTAATGGGCCAAATCCTCAAGCCACTGTAAATCAACAGGATTTGCTTGCCTCCGCTGGAACACCCGCTCTCTATTTCAGTTCAGGAGCTAACACACAGTATCTTAATATGCATTTAGGTTAATATTTGCACTTTGCAGGGCTAGGTAGATTGCACGGCTGGCACATATCAGACTAAATGTCACTTCCGAAAGCTAAGGGACCGAACCGGAAGCTGCCATTCAGAGGGACTACCTGACAACATGTGGAACCTCTCCGGAAAAGCCTTCCCACCTCAAGCAACTCCTTTTGATTAATCTTTCACATAGACAATACACGTTATACACACCGACACACCCCCCCGGCCTTTGCCTCCACAGATCCTGTGGTTGGCTAATTAAAGGAGGAGGTGTAACTATCAATCTAATCTGGCTTGTTCTCAAATTTACCATAATTTCCACACTTGAGAGGCTGGTGAAATGAAACAGCACTACTACACTTTCCCATTCATCAGCCGGAAGCAGAACAACTCAGAGAACCGGGCGAAAAATAATTAGGATGCGGGATCAGGTGTTGCGCGCGTGCATCTGTGCCTGTACAGGGGCACGCAGGCACATGAGCATTCACGGGAGGCAGCAGCAGTAGCACGGGGGCAGATGAGCACCACCAGTCATTTGACCTCGACAGGTGAATGCTTGCAGATGTACTCACAGCACACTTATTAGAAGAGGCCCAAATGCCCGAGAAAACTGCCGTCAGATTACGCCGGAAACAACAACGGCTTTTTAAACAACTACAGCCGCCAGAACGGTACCGGCGGCAGCACTGCAGGAGCTGCTCAGGAACCGCTGGGGCAACCCCAGCGCACCGGGTGCTCAGCGCGTGGCCCTGACCCCACCGCATGGCATGTCACCCTTGGGCAGGAAGCTTGACATTTTCTGGAAGCACCGGTGTCATTTCACGGGCGTTGCCTTCGCTTTGCGCTTGTGGGGTAACACTATAGAGTTTTTCAGAAAGTGTTGGAGCAACTTTGGTACCTTTTCCATTCAGGCACACTGGGAGTGAGGTGTGGGGCTGCTGCCAGGGGCTCTGCTCAGCACAGCATGGCTGGAGCTGGCCCAGGACCTCCTTCGAAAGACAGACTGGTCAGACACACAGCTATCCTGAATCATCAAGGATAATCCTATGTTCAAGTTCAAGTTCCTACCTTCCAGTTCAAGTTCAAGTTCCTACGTTCCAATTGGTGCCCGTTACCTCTTGGCCTGGATCATCAAAGATGATGATCATCAAAGATGATCCAGGACAAGAGGTAACGGGTACAAACTGGAACGTAGGAACTTCTATCAAAGCATGAGGAGGAACTTCTTTACTTTGAGGGTGGCAGAGCGCTGGAACAGGCTGCCCAGGGAGGCGGTAGAGTCTCCCACCCCAGAGACATTCAAAACCCGCCTGGAGGTCATCCTGTGCAACCTGCTGTAGGTGACCCTGCTCTGGCAGGGGGGTTGGACTGGATGATCTCCAGAGCTCCTTTCCAACCCTAACCAATCTGTGATTCTGTGATCAGAGCTGTTCTTTGAAATCTGTTCCTAGGAAATCGCTGCGAGAAGGAGGATGCACCTGAGGAGCAGGCCTAAGATGGAGGATTGAACAAACAAGTAGCTCTTACCTGAGGAATCGGCTATCCCATGGAACAACTTCTGAGAAAGATTCTGCAACATTACTAGGGGTCCGCCAAAACATACAATTACTTGCCATGTTCCAGTTAAAGCCTAAACTATCGAGTTGGCATTTCTTTTTAAAAGTGTATAAAGAAGCGGTAATGGGCCAAATCCTCAAGCCACTGTAAATCAACACGATTTGCTTGCCTCCGCTGGAACACCCGCTCTCTATTTCAGTTCAGGAGCTAACACACAGTATCTTAATATGCATTTAGGTTAATATTTGCACTTTGCAGGGCTAGGTAGATTGCACGGCTGGCACATATCAGACTAAATGTCACTTCCGAAAGCTAAGGGACCGAACCGGAAGCTGCCATTCAGAGGGACTACCTGACAACATGTGGAACCTCTCCGGAAAAGCCTTCCCACCTCAAGCAACTCCTTTTGATTAATCTTTCACATAGACAATACACGTTATATACACCGACACACCCCCCCGGCCTTTGCCTCCACAGATCCTGTGGTTGGCTAATTAAAGGAGGAGGTGTAACTATCAATCTAATCTGGCTTGTTCTCAAATTTACCATAATTTCCACACTTGAGAGGCTGGTGAAATGAAACAGCACTACTACACTTTCCCATTCATCAGCCGGAAGCAGAACAACTCCGAGAACCGGGCGAAAAATAATTAGGATGCGGGATCAGGTGTTGCGCGCGTGCATCTGTGCCTGTACAGGGGCACGCAGGCACATGAGCATTCACGGGAGGCAGCAGCAGTAGCACGGGGGCAGATGAGCACCACCAGTCATTTGACCTCGACAGGTGAATGCTTGCAGATGTACTCACAGCACACTTATTAGAAGAGGCCCAAATGCCCGAGAAAACTGCCGTCAGATTACGCCGGAAACAACAACGGCTTTTTAAACAACTACAGCCGCCAGAACGGTACCGGCGGCAGCACTGCAGGAGCTGCTGAGGAACCGCTGGGGCAACCCCAGCGCACCGGGTGCTCAGCGCGTGGCCCTGACCCCACCGCATGGCATGTCACCCTTGGGCAGGAAGCTTGACATTTTCTGGAAGCACCGGTGTCATTTCACGGGCTTTGCCGTCGCTTTGCGCTTGTGGGGTAACACTATAGAGTTTTTCAGAAAGTGTTGGAGCAACTTTGGTACCTTTTCCATTCAGGCACACTGGGAGTGAGCTGTGGGGCTGCTGCCAGGGGCTCTGCTCAGCACAGCATGGCTGGAGCTGGCCCAGGACCTCCTTCGAAAGACAGACTGGTCAGACACACAGCTATCCTGAATCATCAAGGATAATCCTATGTTCAAGTTCAAGTTCCTACCTTCCAGTTCAAGTTCAAGTTCCTACGTTCCAATTGGTGCCCGTTACCTCTTGGCCTGGATCATCAAAGATGATGATCATCAAAGATGATCCAGGACAAGAGGTAACGGGTACAAACTGGAACGTAGGAACTTCTATCAAAGCATGAGGAGGAACTTCTTTACTTTGAGGGTGGCAGAGCGCTGGAACAGGCTGCCCAGGGAGGCGGTAGAGTCTCCCACCCCAGAGACATTCAAAACCCGCCTGGAGGTCATCCTGTGCAACCTGCTGTAGGTGACCCTGCTCTGGCAGGGGGGTTGGACTGGATGATCTCCAGAGCTCCTTTCCAACCCTAACCAATCTGTGATTCTGTGATCAGAGCTGTTCTTTGAAATCTGTTCCTAGGAAATCGCTGCGAGAAGGAGGATGCACCTGAGGAGCAGGCCTAAGATGGAGGATTGAACAAACAAGTAGCTCTTACCTGAGGAATCGGCTATCCCATGGAACAACTTCTGAGAAAGATTCTGCAACATTACTAGGGGTCCGCCAAAACATACAATTACTTGCCATGTTCCAGTTAAAGCCTAAACTATCGAGTTGGCATTTCTTTTTAAAAGTGTATAAAGAAGCGGTAATGGGCCAAATCCTCAAGCCACTGTAAATCAACAGGATTTGCTTGCCTCCGCTGGAACACCCGCTCTCTATTTCAGTTCAGGAGCTAACACACAGTATCTTAATATGCATTTAGGTTAATATTTGCACTTTGCAGGGCTAGGTAGATTGCACGGCTGGCACATATCAGACTAAATGTCACTTCCGAAAGCTAAGGGACCGAACCGGAAGCTGCCATTCAGAGGGACTACCTGACAACATGTGGAACCTCTCCGGAAAAGCCTTCCCACCTCAAGCAACTCCTTTTGATTAATCTTTCACATAGACAATACACGTTATATACACCGACACACCCCCCCGGCCTTTGCCTCCACAGATCCTGTGGTTGGCTAATTAAAGGAGGAGGTGTAACTATCAATCTAATCTGGCTTGTTCTCAAATTTACCATAATTTCCACACTTGAGAGGCTGGTGAAATGAAACAGCACTACTACACTTTCCCATTCATCAGCCGGAAGCAGAACAACTCCGAGAACCGGGCGAAAAATAATTAGGATGCGGGATCAGGTGTTGCGCGCGTGCATCTGTGCCTGTACAGGGGCACGCAGGCACATGAGCATTCACGGGAGGCAGCAGCAGTAGCACGGGGGCAGATGAGCACCACCAGTCATTTGACCTCGACAGGTGAATGCTTGCAGATGTACTCACAGCACACTTATTCGAAGAGGCCCAAATGCCCGAGAAAACTGCCGTCAGATTACGCCGGAAACAACAACGGCTTTTTAAACAACTACAGCCGCCAGAACGGTACCGGCGGCAGCACTGCAGGAGCTGCTCAGGAACCGCTGGGGCAACCCCAGCGCACCGGGTGCTCAGCGCGTGGCCCTGACCCCACCGCATGGCATGTCACCCTTGGGCAGGAAGCTTGACATTTTCTGGAAGCACCGGTGTCATTTCACGGGCTTTGCCGTCGCTTTGCGCTTGTGGGGTAACACTATAGAGTTTTTCAGAAAGTGTTGGAGCAACTTTGGTACCTTTTCCATTCAGGCACACTGGGAGTGAGCTGTGGGGCTGCTGCCAGGGGTTCTGCTCAGCACAGCATGGCTGGAGCTGGCCCAGGACCTCCTTCGAAAGACAGACTGGTCAGACACACAGCTATCCTGAATCATCAAGGATAATCCTATGTTCAAGTTCAAGTTCCTACGTTCCAGTTCAAGTTCAAGTTCCTACGTTCCAATTGGTGCCCGTTACCTCTTGTCCTGGATCATCAAAGATGATCCAGGACAAGAGGTAACGGGTACAAACTGGAACGTAGGAACTTCTATCAAAGCATGAGGAGGAACTTCTTTACTTTGAGGGTAGCAGCGCGCTGGAACAGGCTGCCCAGGGAGGCGGTAGAGTCTCCCACCCCAGAGACATTCAAAACCCGCCTGGAGGTCATCCTGTGCAACCTGCTGTAGGTGACCCTGCTCTGGCAGGGGGGTTGCACTACATGATCTCCAGAGCTCCTTTCCAACCCTAACCAATCTGTGATTCTGTGATCAGAGCTGTTCTTCGAAATCTGTTCCTAGGAAATCGCTGCGAGAAGGAGGACGCACCTGAGGAGCAGGCCTAAGATGGAGGATTGAACAAACAAGTAGCTCTTACCTGAGGAATCGGCTATCCCATGGAACAACTTCTGAGAAAGATTCTGCAACATTACTAGGGGTCCGCCAAAACATACAATTACTTGCCATGTTCCAGTTAAAGCCTAAACTATCGAGTTGGCATTTCTTTTTAAAAGTGTATAAAGAAGCGGTAATGGGCCAAATCCTCAAGCCACTGTAAATCAACACGATTTGCTTGCCTCCGCTGGAACACCCGCTCTCTATTTCAGTTCAGGAGCTAACACACAGTATCTTAATATGCATTTAGGTTAATATTTGCACTTTGCAGGGCTAGGTAGATTGCACGGCTGGCACATATCAGACTAAATGTCACTTCCGAAAGCTAAGGGACCAATCCGGAAGCTGCCATTCAGAGGGACTACCTGACAACATGTGGAACCTCTCCGGAAAAGCCTTCCCACCTCAAGCAACTCCTTTTGATTCATCTTTCACATAGACAATACACGTTATATACACCGACACACACCCCCGGCCTTTGCCTCCACAGATCCTGTGGTTGGCTAATTAAAGGAGGAGGTGTAACTATCAATCTAATCTGGCTTGTTCTCAAATTTACCATAATTTCCACACTTGAGAGGCTGGTGAAATGAAACAGCACTACTACACTTTCCCATTCATCAGCCGGAAGCAGAACAACTCCGAGAACCGGGCGAAAAATAATTAGGATGCGGGATCAGGTGTTGCGCGCGTGCATCTGTGCCTGTACAGGGGCACGCAGGCACATGAGCATTCACGGGAGGCAGCAGCAGTAGCACGGGGGCAGATGAGCACCACCAGTCATTTGACCTCGACAGGTGAATGCTTGCAGATGTACTCACAGCACACTTATTAGAAGAGGCCCAAATGCCCGAGAAAACTGCCGTCAGATTACGCCGGAAACAACAACGGCTTTTTAAACAACTACAGCCGCCAGAACGGTACCGGCGGCAGCACTGCAGGAGCTGCTCAGGAACCGCTGGGGCAACCCCAGCGCACCGGGTGCTCAGCGCGTGGCCCTGACCCCACCGCATGGCATGTCACCCTTGGGCAGGAAGCTTGACATTTTCTGGAAGCACCGGTGTCATTTCACGGGCTTTGCCGTCGCTTTGCGCTTGTGGGGTAACACTATAGAGTTTTTCAGAAAGTGTTGGAGCAACTTTGGTACCTTTTCCATTCAGGCACACTGGGAGTGAGCTGTGGGGCTGCTGCCAGGGGCTCTGCTCAGCACAGCATGGCTGGAGCTGGCCCAGGACCTCCTTCGAAAGACAGACTGGTCAGACACACAGCTATCCTGAATCATCAAGGATAATCCTATGTTCAAGTTCCTACGTTCCAGTTCAAGTTCAAGTTCCTACGTTCCAATTGGTGCCCGTTACCTCTTGGCCTGGATCATCAAAGATGATCCAGGACAAGAGGTAACGGGTACAAACTGGAACGTAGGAACTTCTATCAAAGCATGAGGAGGAACTTCTTTACTTTGAGGGTGGCAGAGCGCTGGAACAGGCTGCCCAGGGAGGCGGTAGAGTCTCCCACCCCAGAGACATTCAAAACCCGCCTGGAGGTCATCCTGTGCAACCTGCTGTAGGTGACCCTGCTCTGGCAGGGGGGTTGGACTGGATGATCTCCAGAGCTCCTTTCCAACCCTAACCAATCTGTGATTCTCTGATCAGAGCTGTTCTTCGAAATCTGTTCCTAGGAAATCGCTGCGAGAAGGAGGATGCACCTGAGGAGCAGGCCTAAGATGGAGGATTGAACAAACAAGTAGCTCTTACCTGAGGAATCGGCTATCCCATGGAACAACTTCTGAGAAAGATTCTGCAACATTACTAGGGGTCCGCCAAAACATACAATTACTTGCCATGTTCCAGTTAAAGCCTAAACTATCAAGTTGGCATTTCTTTTTAAAAGTGTATAAAGAAGCGGTAATGGGCCAAATCCTCAAGCCACTCTAAATCAACACGATTTGCTTGCCTCCGCTGGAACACCCGCTCTCTATTTCAGTTCAGGAGCTAACACACAGTATCTTAATATGCATTTAGGTTAATATTTGCACTTTGCAGGGCTAGGTAGATTGCACGGCTGGCACATATCAGACTAAATGTCACTTCCGAAAGCTAAGGGACCGAACCGGAAGCTGCAATTCAGAGGGACTACCTGACAACATGTGGAACCTCTCCGGAAAAGCCTTCCCACCTCAAGCAACTCCTTTTGATTAATCTTTCACATAGACAATACACCTTATATACACCGACACACCCCCCCGGCCTTTGCCTCCACAGATCCTGTGGTTGGCTAATTAAAGGAGGAGGTGTAACTATCAATCTAATCTGGCTTGTTCTCAAATTTACCATAATTTCCACACTTGAGAGGCTGGTGAAATGAAACAGCACTACTACACTTTCCCATTCATCAGCCGGAAGCAGAACAACTCCGAGAACCGGGCGAAAAATAATTAGGATGCGGGATCAGGTGTTGCGCGCGTGCATCTGTGCCTGTACAGGGGCACGCAGGCACATGAGCATTCACGGGAGGCAGCAGCAGTAGCACGGGGGCAGATGAGCACCACCAGTCATTTGACCTCGACAGGTGAATGCTTGCAGATGTACTCACAGCACACTTATTAGAAGAGGCCCAAATGCCCGAGAAAACTGCCGTCAGATTACGCCGGAAACAACAACGGCTTTTTAAACAACTACAGCCGCCAGAACGGTACCGGCGGCAGCACTGCAGGAGCTGCTCAGGAACCGCTGGGGCAACCCCAGCACACCGGGTGCTCAGCGCGTGGCCCTGACCCCACCGCATGGCATGTCACCCTTGGGCAGGAAGCTTGACATTTTCTGGAAGCACCGGTGTCATTTCACGGGCTTTGCCGTCGCTTTGCGCTTGTGGGGTAACACTATAGAGTTTTTCAGAAAGTGTTGGAGCAACTTTGGTACCTTTTCCATTCAGGCACACTGGGAGTGAGCTGTGGGGCTGCTGCCAGGGGCTCTGCTCAGCACAGCATGGCTGGAGCTGGCCCAGGACCTCCTTCGAAAGACAGACTGGTCAGACACACAGCTATCCTGAATCATCAAGGATAATCCTATGTTCAAGTTCAAGTTCCTACCTTCCAGTTCAAGTTCAAGTTCCTACGTTCCAATTGGTGCCCGTTACCTCTTGGCCTGGATCATCAAAGATGATGATCATCAAAGATGATCCAGGACAAGAGGTAACGGGTACAAACTGGAACCTAGGAACTTCTATCAAAGCATGAGGAGGAACTTCTTTACTTTGAGGGTGGCAGAGCGCTGGAACAGGCTGCCCAGGGAGGCGGTAGAGTCTCCCACCCCAGAGACATTCAAAACCCGCCTGGAGGTCATCCTGTGCAACCTGCTGTAGGTGACCCTGCTCTGGCAGGGGGGTTGGACTGGATGATCTCCAGAGCTCCTTTCCAACCCTAACCAATCTGTGATTCTGTGATCAGAGCTGTTCTTCGAAATCTGTTCCTAGGAAATCGCTGCGAGAAGGAGGATGCACCTGAGGAGCAGGCCTAAGATGGAGGATTGAACAAACAAGTAGCTCTTACCTGAGGAATCGGCTATCCCATGGAACAACTTCTGAGAAAGATTCTGCAACATTACTAGGGGTCCGCCAAAACATACAATTACTTGCCATGTTCCAGTTAAAGCCTAAACTATCGAGTTGGCATTTCTTTTTAAAAGTGTATAAAGAAGCGGTAATGGGCCAAATCCTCAAGCCACTGTAAATCAACACGATTTGCTTGCCTCCGCTGGAACACCCGCTCTCTATTTCAGTTCAGGAGCTAACACACAGTATCTTAATATGCATTTATGTTAATATTTGCACTTTGCAGGGCTAGGTAGATTGCACGGCTGGCACATATCAGACTAAATGTCACTTCCGAAAGCTAAGGGACCGAACCGGAAGCTGCCATTCAGAGGGACTACCTGACAACATGTGGAACCTCTCCGGAAAAGCCTTCCCACCTCAAGCAACTCCTTTTGATTAATCTTTCACATAGACAATACACGTTATATACACCGACACACCCCCCCGGCCTTTGCCTCCACAGATCCTGTGGTTGGCTAATTAAAGGAGGAGGTGTAACTATCAATCTAATCTGGCTTGTTCTCAAATTTACCATAATTTCCACACTTGAGAGGCTGGTGAAATGAAACAGCACTACTACACTTTCCCATTCATCAGCCGGAAGCAGAACAACTCCGAGAACCGGGCGAAAAATAATTAGGATGCGGGATCAGGTGTTGCGCGCGTGCATCTGTGCCTGTACAGGGGCACGCAGGCACATGAGCATTCACGGGAGGCAGCAGCAGTAGCACGAGGGCAGATGAGCACCACCAGTCATTTGACCTCGACAGGTGAATGCTTGCAGATGTACTCACAGCATACTTATTAGAAGAGGCCCAAATGCCCGAGAAAACTGCCGTCAGATTACGCCGGAAACAACAACGGCTTTTTAAACAACTACAGCCGCCAGAACGGTACCAGCGGCAGCACTGCAGGAGCTGCTCAGGAACCGCTGGGGCAACCCCAGCGCACCGGGTGCTCAGCGCGTGGCCCTGACCCCACCGCATGGCATGTCACCCTTGGGCAGGAAGCTTGACATTTTCTGGAAGCACCGGTGTCATTTCACGGGCTTTGCCGTCGCTTTGCGTTTGTGGGGTAACACTATAGAGTTTTTCAGAAAGTGTTGGAGCAACTTTGGTACCTTTTCCATTCAGGCACACTGGGAGTGAGCTGTGGGGCTGCTGCCAGGGGCTCTGCTCAGCACAGCATGGCTGGAGCTGGCCCAGGACCTCCTTCGAAAGACAGACTGGTCAGACACACAGCTATCCTGAATCATCAAGGATAATCCTATGTTCAAGTTCCTACGTTCCAGTTCAAGTTCAAGTTCCTACGTTCCAATTGGTGCCCGTTACCTCTTGTCCTGGATCATCAAAGATGATCCAGGACAAGAGGTAACGGGTACAAACTGGAACGTAGGAACTTCTATCAAAGCATGAGGAGGAACTTCTTTACTTTGAGGGTGGCAGAGCGCTGGAACAGGCTGCCCAGGGAGGCGGTAGAGTCTCCGACCCCAGAGACATTCAAAACCCGCCTGGAGGTCATCCTGTGCAACCTGCTGTAGGTGACCCTGCTCTGGCAGGGGGGTTGGACTGGATGATCTCCAGAGGTCCTTTCCAACCCTAACCAATCTGTGATTCTGTGATCAGAGCTGTTCTTCGAAATCTGTTCCTAGGAAATCGCTGCGAGAAGGAGGATGCACCTGAGGAGCAGGCCTAAGATGGAGGATTGAACAAACAAGTAGCTCTTACCTGAAGAATCGGCTATCCCATGGAACAACTTCTGAGAAAGATTCTGCAACATTACTAGGGGTCCGCCAAAACATACAATTACTTGCCATGTTCCAGTTAAAGCCTAAACTATCGAGTTGGCATTTCTTTTTAAAAGTGTATAAAGAAGCGGTAATGGGCCAAATCCTCAAGCCACTGTAAATCAACACGATTTGCTTGCCTCCGCTGGAACACCCGCTCTCTATTGCAGTTCAGGAGCTAACACACAGTATCTTAATATGCATTTAGGTTAATATTTGCACTTTGCAGGGCTAGGTAGATTGCACGGCTGGCACATATCAGACTAAATGTCACTTCCGAAAGCTAAGGGACCGAACCGGAAGCTGCCATTCAGAAGGACTACCTGACAACATGTGGAACCTCTCCGGAAAAGCCTTCCCACCTCAAGCAACTCCTTTTGATTAATCTTTCACATAGACAATACACGTTATATACACCGACACACCCCCCCGGCCTTTGCCTCCATAGATCCTGTGGTTGGCTAATTAAAGGAGGAGGTGTAACTATCAATCTAATCTGGCTTGTTCTCAAATTTACCATAATTTCCACACTTGAGAGGCTGGTGAAATGAAACAGCACTACTACACTTTCCCATTCATCAGCCGGAAGCAGAACAACTCAGAGAACCGGGCGAAAAATAATTAGGATGCGGGATCAGGTGTTGCGCGCGTGCATCTGTGCCTGTACAGGGGCACGCAGGCACATGAGCATTCACGGGAGGCAGCAGCAGTAGCACGGGGGCAGATGAGCACCACCAGTCATTTGACCTCGACAGGTGAATGCTTGCAGATGTACTCACAGCACACTTATTAGAAGAGGCCCAAATGCCCGAGAAAACTGCCGTCAGATTACGCCGGAAACAACAACGGCTTTTTAAACAACTACAGCCGCCAGAACGGTACCGGCGGCAGCACTGCAGGAGCTGCTCAGGAACCGCTGGGGCAACCCCAGCGCACCGGGTGCTCAGCGCGTGGCCCTGACCCCACCGCATGGCATGTCACCCTTGGGCAGGAAGCTTGACATTTTCTGGAAGCACCGGTGTCATTTCACGGGCTTTGCCGTCGCTTTGCGCTTGTGGGGTAACACTATAGAGTTTTTCAGAAAGTGTTGGAGCAACTTTGGTACCTTTTCCATTCAGGCACACTGGGAGTGAGCTGTGGGGCTGCTGCCAGGGGCTCTGCTCAGCACAGCATGGCTGGAGCTGGCCCAGGACCTCCTTCGAAAGACAGACTGGTCAGACACACAGCTATCCTGAATCATCAAGGATAATCCTATGTTCAAGTTCAAGTTCCTACCTTCCAGTTCAAGTTCAAGTTCCTACGTTCCAATTGGTGCCCGTTACCTCTTGGCCTGGATCATCAAAGATGATGATCATCAAAGATGATCCAGGACAAGAGGTAACGGGTACAAACTGGAACCTAGGAACTTCTATCAAAGCATGAGGAGGAACTTCTTTACTTTGAGGGTGGCAGAGCGCTGGAACAGGCTGCCCAGGGAGGCGGTAGAGTCTCCCACCCCAGAGACATTCAAAACCCGCCTGGAGGTCATCCTGTGCAACCTGCTGTAGGTGACCCTGCTCTGGCAGGGGGGTTGGACTGGATGATCTCCAGAGCTCCTTTCCAACCCTAACCAATCTGTGATTCTGTGATCAGAGCTGTTCTTCGAAATCTGTTCCTAGGAAATCGCTGCGAGAAGGAGGATGCACCTGAGGAGCAGGCCTAAGATGGAGGATTGAACAAACAAGTAGCTCTTACCTGAGGAATCGGCTATCCCATGGAACAACTTCTGAGAAAGATTCTGCAACATTACTAGGGGTCCGCCAAAACATACAATTACTTGCCATGTTCCAGTTAAAGCCTAAACTATCGAGTTGGCATTTCTTTTTAAAAGCGTATAAAGAAGCGGTAATGGGCCAAATCCTCAAGCCACTGTAAATCAACACGATTTGCTTGCCTCCGCTGGAACACCCGCTCTCTATTTCAGTTCAGGAGCTAACACACAGTATCTTAATATGCATTTAGGTTAATATTTGCACTTTGCAGGGCTAGGTAGATTGCACGGCTGGCACATATCAGACTAAATGTCACTTCCGAAAGCTAAGGGACCGAACCGGAAGCTGCCATTCAGAGGGACTACCTGACAACATGTGGAACCTCTCCGGAAAAGCCTTCCCACCTCAAGCAACTCCTTTTGATTAATCTTTCACATAGACAATACACGTTATATACACCGACACACCCCCCCGGCCTTTGCCTCCACAGATCCTGTGGTTGGCTAATTAAAGGAGGAGGTGTAACTATCAATCTAATCTGGCTTGTTCTCAAATTTACCATAATTTCCACACTTGAGAGGCTGGTGAAATGAAACAGCACTACTACACTTTCCCATTCATCAGCCGGAAGCAGAACAACTCAGAGAACCGGGCGAAAAATAATTAGGATGCGGGATCAGGTGTTGCGCGCGTGCATCTGTGCCTGTACAGGGGCACGCAGGCACATGAGCATTCACGGGAGGCAGCAGCAGTAGCACGGGGGCAGATGAGCACCACCAGTCATTTGACCTCGACAGGTGAATGCTTGCAGATGTACTCACAGCACACTTATTAGAAGAGGCCCAAATGCCCGAGAAAACTGCCGTCAGATTACGCCGGAAACAACAACGGCTTTTTAAACAACTACAGCCGCCAGAACGGTACCGGCGGCAGCACTGCAGGAGCTGCTCAGGAACCGCTGGGGCAACCCCAGCGCACCGGGTGCTCAGCGCGTGGCCCTGACCCCACCGCATGGCATGTCACCCTTGGGCAGGAAGCTTGACATTTTCTGGAAGCACCGGTGTCATTTCACGGGCGTTGCCTTCGCTTTGCGCTTGTGGGGTAACACTATAGAGTTTTTCAGAAAGTGTTGGAGCAACTTTGGTACCTTTTCCATTCAGGCACACTGGGAGTGAGGTGTGGGGCTGCTGCCAGGGGCTCTGCTCAGCACAGCATGGCTGGAGCTGGCCCAGGACCTCCTTCGAAAGACAGACTGGTCAGACACACAGCTATCCTGAATCATCAAGGATAATCCTATGTTCAAGTTCAAGTTCCTACCTTCCAGTTCAAGTTCAAGTTCCTACGTTCCAATTGGTGCCCGTTACCTCTTGGCCTGGATCATCAAAGATGATGATCATCAAAGATGATCCAGGACAAGAGGTAACGGGTACAAACTGGAACGTAGGAACTTCTATCAAAGCATGAGGAGGAACTTCTTTACTTTGAGGGTGGCAGAGCGCTGGAACAGGCTGCCCAGGGAGGCGGTAGAGTCTCCCACCCCAGAGACATTCAAAACCCGCCTGGAGGTCATCCTGTGCAACCTGCTGTAGGTGACCCTGCTCTGGCAGGGGGGTTGGACTGGATGATCTCCAGAGCTCCTTTCCAACCCTAACCAATCTGTGATTCTGTGATCAGAGCTGTTCTTTGAAATCTGTTCCTAGGAAATCGCTGCGAGAAGGAGGATGCACCTGAGGAGCAGGCCTAAGATGGAGGATTGAACAAACAAGTAGCTCTTACCTGAGGAATCGGCTATCCCATGGAACAACTTCTGAGAAAGATTCTGCAACATTACTAGGGGTCCGCCAAAACATACAATTACTTGCCATGTTCCAGTTAAAGCCTAAACTATCGAGTTGGCATTTCTTTTTAAAAGTGTATAAAGAAGCGGTAATGGGCCAAATCCTCAAGCCACTGTAAATCAACAGGATTTGCTTGCCTCCGCTGGAACACCCGCTCTCTATTTCAGTTCAGGAGCTAACACACAGTATCTTAATATGCATTTAGGTTAATATTTGCACTTTGCAGGGCTAGGTAGATTGCACGGCTGGCACATATCAGACTAAATGTCACTTCCGAAAGCTAAGGGACCGAACCGGAAGCTGCCATTCAGAGGGACTACCTGACAACATGTGGAACCTCTCCGGAAAAGCCTTCCCACCTCAAGCAACTCCTTTTGATTAATCTTTCACATAGACAATACACGTTATACACACCGACACACCCCCCCGGCCTTTGCCTCCACAGATCCTGTGGTTGGCTAATTAAAGGAGGAGGTGTAACTATCAATCTAATCTGGCTTGTTCTCAAATTTACCATAATTTCCACACTTGAGAGGCTGGTGAAATGAAACAGCACTACTACACTTTCCCATTCATCAGCCGGAAGCAGAACAACTCCGAGAACCGGGCGAAAAATAATTAGGATGCGGGATCAGGTGTTGCGCGCGTGCATCTGTGCCTGTACAGGGGCACGCAGGCACATGAGCATTCACGGGAGGCAGCAGCAGTAGCACGGGGGCAGATGAGCACCACCAGTCATTTGACCTCGACAGGTGAATGCTTGCAGATGTACTCACAGCACACTTATTAGAAGAGGCCCAAATGCCCGAGAAAACTGCCGTCAGATTACGCCGGAAACAACAACGGCTTTTTAAACAACTACAGCCGCCAGAACGGTACCGGCGGCAGCACTGCAGGAGCTGCTCAGGAACCGCTGGGGCAACCCCAGCGCACCGGGTGCTCAGCGCGTGGCCCTGACCCCACCGCATGGCATGTCACCCTTGGGCAGGAAGCTTGACATTTTCTGGAAGCACCGGTGTCATTTCACGGGCGTTGCCTTCGCTTTGCGCTTGTGGGGTAACACTATAGAGTTTTTCAGAAAGTGTTGGAGCAACTTTGGTACCTTTTCCATTCAGGCACACTGGGAGTGAGGTGTGGGGCTGCTGCCAGGGGCTCTGCTCAGCACAGCATGGCTGGAGCTGGCCCAGGACCTCCTTCGAAAGACAGACTGGTCAGACACACAGCTATCCTGAATCATCAAGGATAATCCTATGTTCAAGTTCAAGTTCCTACCTTCCAGTTCAAGTTCAAGTTCCTACGTTCCAATTGGTGCCCGTTACCTCTTGGCCTGGATCATCAAAGATGATGATCATCAAAGATGATCCAGGACAAGAGGTAACGGGTACAAACTGGAACGTAGGAACTTCTATCAAAGCATGAGGAGGAACTTCTTTACTTTGAGGGTGGCAGAGCGCTGGAACAGGCTGCCCAGGGAGGCGGTAGAGTCTCCCACCCCAGAGACATTCAAAACCCGCCTGGAGGTCATCCTGTGCAACCTGCTGTAGGTGACCCTGCTCTGGCAGGGGGGTTGGACTGGATGATCTCCAGAGCTCCTTTCCAACCCTAACCAATCTGTGATTCTGTGATCAGAGCTGTTCTTTGAAATCTGTTCCTAGGAAATCGCTGCGAGAAGGAGGATGCACCTGAGGAGCAGGCCTAAGATGGAGGATTGAACAAACAAGTAGCTCTTACCTGAGGAATCGGCTATCCCATGGAACAACTTCTGAGAAAGATTCTGCAACATTACTAGGGGTCCGCCAAAACATACAATTACTTGCCATGTTCCAGTTAAAGCCTAAACTATCGAGTTGGCATTTCTTTTTAAAAGTGTATAAAGAAGCGGTAATGGGCCAAATCCTCAAGCCACTGTAAATCAACAGGATTTGCTTGCCTCCGCTGGAACACCCGCTCTCTATTTCAGTTCAGGAGCTAACACACAGTATCTTAATATGCATTTAGGTTAATATTTGCACTTTGCAGGGCTAGGTAGATTGCACGGCTGGCACATATCAGACTAAATGTCACTTCCGAAAGCTAAGGGACCGAACCGGAAGCTGCCATTCAGAGGGACTACCTGACAACATGTGGAACCTCTCCGGAAAAGCCTTCCCACCTCAAGCAACTCCTTTTGATTAATCTTTCACATAGACAATACACGTTATACACACCGACACACCCCCCCGGCCTTTGCCTCCACAGATCCTGTGGTTGGCTAATTAAAGGAGGAGGTGTAACTATCAATCTAATCTGGCTTGTTCTCAAATTTACCATAATTTCCACACTTGAGAGGCTGGTGAAATGAAACAGCACTACTACACTTTCCCATTCATCAGCCGGAAGCAGAACAACTCAGAGAACCGGGCGAAAAATAATTAGGATGCGGGATCAGGTGTTGCGCGCGTGCATCTGTGCCTGTACAGGGGCACGCAGGCACATGAGCATTCACGGGAGGCAGCAGCAGTAGCACGGGGGCAGATGAGCACCACCAGTCATTTGACCTCGACAGGTGAATGCTTGCAGATGTACTCACAGCACACTTATTAGAAGAGGCCCAAATGCCCGAGAAAACTGCCGTCAGATTACGCCGGAAACAACAACGGCTTTTTAAACAACTACAGCCGCCAGAACGGTACCGGCGGCAGCACTGCAGGAGCTGCTCAGGAACCGCTGGGGCAACCCCAGCGCACCGGGTGCTCAGCGCGTGGCCCTGACCCCACCGCATGGCATGTCACCCTTGGGCAGGAAGCTTGACATTTTCTGGAAGCACCGGTGTCATTTCACGGGCGTTGCCTTCGCTTTGCGCTTGTGGGGTAACACTATAGAGTTTTTCAGAAAGTGTTGGAGCAACTTTGGTACCTTTTCCATTCAGGCACACTGGGAGTGAGGTGTGGGGCTGCTGCCAGGGGCTCTGCTCAGCACAGCATGGCTGGAGCTGGCCCAGGACCTCCTTCGAAAGACAGACTGGTCAGACACACAGCTATCCTGAATCATCAAGGATAATCCTATGTTCAAGTTCAAGTTCCTACCTTCCAGTTCAAGTTCAAGTTCCTACGTTCCAATTGGTGCCCGTTACCTCTTGGCCTGGATCATCAAAGATGATGATCATCAAAGATGATCCAGGACAAGAGGTAACGGGTACAAACTGGAACGTAGGAACTTCTATCAAAGCATGAGGAGGAACTTCTTTACTTTGAGGGTGGCAGAGCGCTGGAACAGGCTGCCCAGGGAGGCGGTAGAGTCTCCCACCCCAGAGACATTCAAAACCCGCCTGGAGGTCATCCTGTGCAACCTGCTGTAGGTGACCCTGCTCTGGCAGGGGGGTTGGACTGGATGATCTCCAGAGCTCCTTTCCAACCCTAACCAATCTGTGATTCTGTGATCAGAGCTGTTCTTTGAAATCTGTTCCTAGGAAATCGCTGCGAGAAGGAGGATGCACCTGAGGAGCAGGCCTAAGATGGAGGATTGAACAAACAAGTAGCTCTTACCTGAGGAATCGGCTATCCCATGGAACAACTTCTGAGAAAGATTCTGCAACATTACTAGGGGTCTGCCAAAACATACAATTACTTGCCATGTTCCAGTTAAAGCCTAAACTATCGAGTTGGCATTTCTTTTTAAAAGTGTATAAAGAAGCGGTAATGGGCCAAATCCTCAAGCCACTGTAAATCAACAGGATTTGCTTGCCTCCGCTGGAACACCCGCTCTCTATTTCAGTTCAGGAGCTAACACACAGTATCTTAATATGCATTTAGGTTAATATTTGCACTTTGCAGGGCTAGGTAGATTGCACGGCTGGCACATATCAGACTAAATGTCACTTCCGAAAGCTAAGGGACCGAACCGGAAGCTGCCATTCAGAGGGACTACCTGACAACATGTGGAACCTCTCCGGAAAAGCCTTCCCACCTCAAGCAACTCCTTTTGATTAATCTTTCACATAGACAATACACGTTATACACACCGACACACCCCCCCGGCCTTTGCCTCCACAGATCCTGTGGTTGGCTAATTAAAGGAGGAGGTGTAACTATCAATCTAATCTGGCTTGTTCTCAAATTTACCATAATTTCCACACTTGAGAGGCTGGTGAAATGAAACAGCACTACTACACTTTCCCATTCATCAGCCGGAAGCAGAACAACTCAGAGAACCGGGCGAAAAATAATTAGGATGCGGGATCAGGTGTTGCGCGCGTGCATCTGTGCCTGTACAGGGGCACGCAGGCACATGAGCATTCACGGGAGGCAGCAGCAGTAGCACGGGGGCAGATGAGCACCACCAGTCATTTGACCTCGACAGGTGAATGCTTGCAGATGTACTCACAGCACACTTATTAGAAGAGGCCCAAATGCCCGAGAAAACTGCCGTCAGATTACGCCGGAAACAACAACGGCTTTTTAAACAACTACAGCCGCCAGAACGGTACCGGCGGCAGCACTGCAGGAGCTGCTCAGGAACCGCTGGGGCAACCCCAGCGCACCGGGTGCTCAGCGCGTGGCCCTGACCCCACCGCATGGCATGTCACCCTTGGGCAGGAAGCTTGACATTTTCTGGAAGCACCGGTGTCATTTCACGGGCGTTGCCTTCGCTTTGCGCTTGTGGGGTAACACTATAGAGTTTTTCAGAAAGTGTTGGAGCAACTTTGGTACCTTTTCCATTCAGGCACACTGGGAGTGAGGTGTGGGGCTGCTGCCAGGGGCTCTGCTCAGCACAGCATGGCTGGAGCTGGCCCAGGACCTCCTTCGAAAGACAGACTGGTCAGACACACAGCTATCCTGAATCATCAAGGATAATCCTATGTTCAAGTTCAAGTTCCTACCTTCCAGTTCAAGTTCAAGTTCCTACGTTCCAATTGGTGCCCGTTACCTCTTGGCCTGGATCATCAAAGATGATGATCATCAAAGATGATCCAGGACAAGAGGTAACGGGTACAAACTGGAACGTAGGAACTTCTATCAAAGCATGAGGAGGAACTTCTTTACTTTGAGGGTGGCAGAGCGCTGGAACAGGCTGCCCAGGGAGGCGGTAGAGTCTCCCACCCCAGAGACATTCAAAACCCGCCTGGAGGTCATCCTGTGCAACCTGCTGTAGGTGACCCTGCTCTGGCAGGGGGGTTGGACTGGATGATCTCCAGAGCTCCTTTCCAACCCTAACCAATCTGTGATTCTGTGATCAGAGCTGTTCTTTGAAATCTGTTCCTAGGAAATCGCTGCGAGAAGGAGGATGCACCTGAGGAGCAGGCCTAAGATGGAGGATTGAACAAACAAGTAGCTCTTACCTGAGGAATCGGCTATCCCATGGAACAACTTCTGAGAAAGATTCTGCAACATTACTAGGGGTCCGCCAAAACATACAATTACTTGCCATGTTCCAGTTAAAGCCTAAACTATCGAGTTGGCATTTCTTTTTAAAAGTGTATAAAGAAGCGGTAATGGGCCAAATCCTCAAGCCACTGTAAATCAACAGGATTTGCTTGCCTCCGCTGGAACACCCGCTCTCTATTTCAGTTCAGGAGCTAACACACAGTATCTTAATATGCATTTAGGTTAATATTTGCACTTTGCAGGGCTAGGTAGATTGCACGGCTGGCACATATCAGACTAAATGTCACTTCCGAAAGCTAAGGGACCGAACCGGAAGCTGCCATTCAGAGGGACTACCTGACAACATGTGGAACCTCTCCGGAAAAGCCTTCCCACCTCAAGCAACTCCTTTTGATTAATCTTTCACATAGACAATACACGTTATACACACCGACACACCCCCCCGGCCTTTGCCTCCACAGATCCTGTGGTTGGCTAATTAAAGGAGGAGGTGTAACTATCAATCTAATCTGGCTTGTTCTCAAATTTACCATAATTTCCACACTTGAGAGGCTGGTGAAATGAAACAGCACTACTACACTTTCCCATTCATCAGCCGGAAGCAGAACAACTCCGAGAACCGGGCGAAAAATAATTAGGATGCGGGATCAGGTGTTGCGCGCGTGCATCTGTGCCTGTACAGGGGCACGCAGGCACATGAGCATTCACGGGAGGCAGCAGCAGTAGCACGGGGGCAGATGAGCACCACCAGTCATTTGACCTCGACAGGTGAATGCTTGCAGATGTACTCACAGCACACTTATTAGAAGAGGCCCAAATGCCCGAGAAAACTGCCGTCAGATTACGCCGGAAACAACAACGGCTTTTTAAACAACTACAGCCGCCAGAACGGTACCGGCGGCAGCACTGCAGGAGCTGCTCAGGAACCGCTGGGGCAACCCCAGCGCACCGGGTGCTCAGCGCGTGGCCCTGACCCCACCGCATGGCATGTCACCCTTGGGCAGGAAGCTTGACATTTTCTGGAAGCACCGGTGTCATTTCACGGGCGTTGCCTTCGCTTTGCGCTTGTGGGGTAACACTATAGAGTTTTTCAGAAAGTGTTGGAGCAACTTTGGTACCTTTTCCATTCAGGCACACTGGGAGTGAGGTGTGGGGCTGCTGCCAGGGGCTCTGCTCAGCACAGCATGGCTGGAGCTGGCCCAGGACCTCCTTCGAAAGACAGACTGGTCAGACACACAGCTATCCTGAATCATCAAGGATAATCCTATGTTCAAGTTCAAGTTCCTACCTTCCAGTTCAAGTTCAAGTTCCTACGTTCCAATTGGTGCCCGTTACCTCTTGGCCTGGATCATCAAAGATGATGATCATCAAAGATGATCCAGGACAAGAGGTAACGGGTACAAACTGGAACGTAGGAACTTCTATCAAAGCATGAGGAGGAACTTCTTTACTTTGAGGGTGGCAGAGCGCTGGAACAGGCTGCCCAGGGAGGCGGTAGAGTCTCCCACCCCAGAGACATTCAAAACCCGCCTGGAGGTCATCCTGTGCAACCTGCTGTAGGTGACCCTGCTCTGGCAGGGGGGTTGGACTGGATGATCTCCAGAGCTCCTTTCCAACCCTAACCAATCTGTGATTCTGTGATCAGAGCTGTTCTTTGAAATCTGTTCCTAGGAAATCGCTGCGAGAAGGAGGATGCACCTGAGGAGCAGGCCTAAGATGGAGGATTGAACAAACAAGTAGCTCTTACCTGAGGAATCGGCTATCCCATGGAACAACTTCTGAGAAAGATTCTGCAACATTACTAGGGGTCTGCCAAAACATACAATTACTTGCCATGTTCCAGTTAAAGCCTAAACTATCGAGTTGGCATTTCTTTTTAAAAGTGTATAAAGAAGCGGTAATGGGCCAAATCCTCAAGCCACTGTAAATCAACAGGATTTGCTTGCCTCCGCTGGAACACCCGCTCTCTATTTCAGTTCAGGAGCTAACACACAGTATCTTAATATGCATTTAGGTTAATATTTGCACTTTGCAGGGCTAGGTAGATTGCACGGCTGGCACATATCAGACTAAATGTCACTTCCGAAAGCTAAGGGACCGAACCGGAAGCTGCCATTCAGAGGGACTACCTGACAACATGTGGAACCTCTCCGGAAAAGCCTTCCCACCTCAAGCAACTCCTTTTGATTAATCTTTCACATAGACAATACACGTTATACACACCGACACACCCCCCCGGCCTTTGCCTCCACAGATCCTGTGGTTGGCTAATTAAAGGAGGAGGTGTAACTATCAATCTAATCTGGCTTGTTCTCAAATTTACCATAATTTCCACACTTGAGAGGCTGGTGAAATGAAACAGCACTACTACACTTTCCCATTCATCAGCCGGAAGCAGAACAACTCAGAGAACCGGGCGAAAAATAATTAGGATGCGGGATCAGGTGTTGCGCGCGTGCATCTGTGCCTGTACAGGGGCACGCAGGCACATGAGCATTCACGGGAGGCAGCAGCAGTAGCACGGGGGCAGATGAGCACCACCAGTCATTTGACCTCGACAGGTGAATGCTTGCAGATGTACTCACAGCACACTTATTAGAAGAGGCCCAAATGCCCGAGAAAACTGCCGTCAGATTACGCCGGAAACAACAACGGCTTTTTAAACAACTACAGCCGCCAGAACGGTACCGGCGGCAGCACTGCAGGAGCTGCTCAGGAACCGCTGGGGCAACCCCAGCGCACCGGGTGCTCAGCGCGTGGCCCTGACCCCACCGCATGGCATGTCACCCTTGGGCAGGAAGCTTGACATTTTCTGGAAGCACCGGTGTCATTTCACGGGCGTTGCCTTCGCTTTGCGCTTGTGGGGTAACACTATAGAGTTTTTCAGAAAGTGTTGGAGCAACTTTGGTACCTTTTCCATTCAGGCACACTGGGAGTGAGGTGTGGGGCTGCTGCCAGGGGCTCTGCTCAGCACAGCATGGCTGGAGCTGGCCCAGGACCTCCTTCGAAAGACAGACTGGTCAGACACACAGCTATCCTGAATCATCAAGGATAATCCTATGTTCAAGTTCAAGTTCCTACCTTCCAGTTCAAGTTCAAGTTCCTACGTTCCAATTGGTGCCCGTTACCTCTTGGCCTGGATCATCAAAGATGATGATCATCAAAGATGATCCAGGACAAGAGGTAACGGGTACAAACTGGAACGTAGGAACTTCTATCAAAGCATGAGGAGGAACTTCTTTACTTTGAGGGTGGCAGAGCGCTGGAACAGGCTGCCCAGGGAGGCGGTAGAGTCTCCCACCCCAGAGACATTCAAAACCCGCCTGGAGGTCATCCTGTGCAACCTGCTGTAGGTGACCCTGCTCTGGCAGGGGGGTTGGACTGGATGATCTCCAGAGCTCCTTTCCAACCCTAACCAATCTGTGATTCTGTGATCAGAGCTGTTCTTTGAAATCTGTTCCTAGGAAATCGCTGCGAGAAGGAGGATGCACCTGAGGAGCAGGCCTAAGATGGAGGATTGAACAAACAAGTAGCTCTTACCTGAGGAATCGGCTATCCCATGGAACAACTTCTGAGAAAGATTCTGCAACATTACTAGGGGTCCGCCAAAACATACAATTACTTGCCATGTTCCAGTTAAAGCCTAAACTATCGAGTTGGCATTTCTTTTTAAAAGTGTATAAAGAAGCGGTAATGGGCCAAATCCTCAAGCCACTGTAAATCAACAGGATTTGCTTGCCTCCGCTGGAACACCCGCTCTCTATTTCAGTTCAGGAGCTAACACACACTATCTTAATACGCATTTAGGTTAATATTTGCACTTTGCAGGGCTAGGTAGATTGCACGGCTGGCACATATCAGACTAAATGTCACTTCCGAAAGCTAAGGGACCGAACCGGAAGCTGCCATTCAGAGGGACTACCTGACAACATGTGGAACCTCTCCGGAAAAGCCTTCCCACCTCAAGCAACTCCTTTTGATTAATCTTTCACATAGACAATACACGTTATATACACCGACACACCCCCCCGGCCTTTGCCTCCACAGATCCTGTGGTTGGCTAATTAAAGGAGGAGGTGTAACTATCAATCTAATCTGGCTTGTTCTCAAATTTACCATAATTTCCACACTTGAGAGGCTGGTGAAATGAAACAGCACTACTACACTTTCCCATTCATCAGCCGGAAGCAGAACAACTCCGAGAACCGGGCGAAAAATAATTAGGATGCGGGATCAGGTGTTGCGCGCGTGCATCTGTGCCTGTACAGGGGCACGCAGGCACATGAGCATTCACGGGAGGCAGCAGCAGTAGCACGGGGGCAGATGAGCACCACCAGTCATTTGACCTCGACAGGTGAATGCTTGCAGATGTACTCACAGCACACTTATTAGAAGAGGCCCAAATGCCCGAGAAAACTGCCGTCAGATTACGCCGGAAACAACAACGGCTTTTTAAACAACTACAGCCGCCAGAACGGTACCGGCGGCAGCACTGCAGGAGCTGCTCAGGAACCGCTGGGGCAACCCCAGCGCACCGGGTGCTCAGCGCGTGGCCCTGACCCCACCGCATGGCATGTCACCCTTGGGCAGGAAGCTTGACATTTTCTGGAAGCACCGGTGTCATTTCACGGGCTTTGCCGTCGCTTTGCGCTTGTGGGGTAACACTATAGAGTTTTTCAGAAAGTGTTGGAGCAACTTTGGTACCTTTTCCATTCAGGCACACTGGGAGTGAGCTGTGGGGCTGCTGCCAGGGGCTCTGCTCAGCACAGCATGGCTGGAGCTGGCCCAGGACCTCCTTCGAAAGACAGACTGGTCAGACACACAGCTATCCTGAATCATCAAGGATAATCCTATGTTCAAGTTCAAGTTCCTACCTTCCAGTTCAAGTTCAAGTTCCTACGTTCCAATTGGTGCCCGTTACCTCTTGTCCTGGATCATCAAAGATGATCCAGGACAAGTGGTAACGGGTACAAACTGGAACCTAGGAACTTCTATCAAAGCATGAGGAGGAACTTCTTTACTTTGAGGGTGGCAGAGCACTGGAACAGGCTGCCCAGGGAGGCGGTAGAGTCTCCCACCCCAGAGACATTCAAAACCCGCCTGGAGGTCATCCTGTGAAACCTGCTGTAGGTGACCCTGCTCTGGCAGGGGGTTGGACTGGATGATCTCCAGAGCTCCTTTCCAACCCTAACCAATCTGTGATTCTGTGATCAGAGCTGTTCTTCGAAATCTGTTCCTAGGAAATCGCTGCGAGAAGGAGGATGCACCTGAGGAGCAGGCCTAAGATGGAGGATTGAACAAACAAGTAGCTCTTACCTGAGGAATCGGCTATCCCATGGAACAACTTCTGAGAAAGATTCTGCAACATTACTAGGGGTCCGCCAAAACATACAATTACTTGCCATGTTCCAGTTAAAGCCTAAACTATCGAGTTGGCATTTCTTTTTAAAAGTGTATAAAGAAGCGGTAATGGGCCAAATCCTCAAGCCACTCTAAATCAACACGATTTGCTTGCCTCCGCTGGAACACCCGCTCTCTATTTCAGTTCAGGAGCTAACACACAGTATCTTAATATGCATTTAGGTTAATATTTGCACTTTGCAGGGCTAGGTAGATTGCACGGCTGGCACATATCAGACTAAATGTCACTTCCGAAAGCTAAGGGACCGAACCGGAAGCTGCCATTCAGAGGGACTACCTGACAACATGTGGAACCTCTCCGGAAAAGCCTTCCCACCTCAAGCAACTCCTTTTGATTAATCTTTCACATAGACAATACACGTTATATACACCGACACACCCCCCCGGCCTTTGCCTCCACAGATCCTGTGGTTGGCTAATTAAAGGAGGAGGTGTAACTATCAATCTAATCTGGCTTGTTCTCAAATTTACCATAATTTCCACACTTGAGAGGCTGGTGAAATGAAACAGCACTACTACACTTTCCCATTCATCAGCCGGAAGCAGAACAACTCCGAGAACCGGGCGAAAAATAATTAGGATGCGGGATCAGGTGTTGCGCGCGTGCATCTGTGCCTGTACAGGGGCACGCAGGCACATGAGCATTCACGGGAGGCAGCAGCAGTAGCACGGGGGCAGATGAGCACCACCAGTCATTTGACCTCGACAGGTGAATGCTTGCAGATGTACTCACAGCACACTTATTAGAAGAGGCCCAAATGCCCGAGAAAACTGCCGTCAGATTACGCCGGAAACAACAACGGCTTTTTAAACAACTACAGCCGCCAGAACGGTACCGGCGGCAGCACTGCAGGAGCTGCTCAGGAACCGCTGGGGCAACCCCAGCGCACCGGGTGCTCAGCGCGTGGCCCTGACCCCACCGCATGGCATGTCACCCTTGGGCAGGAAGCTTGACATTTTCTGGAAGCACCGGTGTCATTTCACGGGCTTTGCCGTCGCTTTGCGCTTGTGGGGTAACACTATAGAGTTTTTCAGAAAGTGTTGGAGCAACTTTGGTACCTTTTCCATTCAGGCACACTGTGAGTGAGCTGTGGGGCTGCTGCCAGGGGCTCTGCTCAGCACAGCATGGCTGGAGCTGGCCCAGGACCTCCTTCGAAAGACAGACTGGTCAGACACACAGCTATCCTGAATCATCAAGGATAATCCTATGTTCAAGTTCCTACGTTCCAGTTCAAGTTCAAGTTCCTACGTTCCAATTGGTGCCCGTTACCTCTTGTCCTGGATCATCAAAGATGATCCAGGACAAGAGGTAACGGGTACAAACTGGAACGTAGGAACTTCTATCAAAGCATGAGGAGGAACTTCTTTACTTTGAGGGTGGCAGAGCGCTGGAACAGGCTGCCCAGGGAGGCGGTAGAGTCTCCCACCCCAGAGACATTCAAAACCCGCCTGGAGGTCATCCTGTGCAATCTGCTGTAGGTGACCCTGCTCTGGCAGGGGGTTGGACTGGATGATCTCCAGAGCTCCTTTCCAACCCTAACCAATCTGTGATTCTGTGATCAGAGCTGTTCTTCGAAATCTGTTCCTAGGAAATCGCTGCGAGAAGGAGGATGCACCTGAGGAGCAGGCCTAAGATGGAGGATTGAACAAACAAGTAGCTCTTACCTGAGGAATCGGCTATCCCACGGAACAACTTCTGAGAAAGATTCTGCAACATTACTAGGGGTCCGCCAAAACATACAATTACTTGCCATGTTCCAGTTAAAGCCTAAACTATCGAGTTGGCATTTCTTTTTAAAAGTGTATAAAGAAGCGGTAATGGGCCAAATCCGCAAGCCACTGTAAATCAACATGATTTGCTTGCCTCCGCTGGAACACCCGCTCTCTATTTCAGTTCAGGAGCTAACACACAGTATCTTAATATGCATTTAGGTTAATATTTGCACTTTGCAGGGCTAGGTAGATTGCACGGCTGGCACATATCAGACTAAATGTCACTTCCGAAAGCTAAGGGACCGAACCGGAAGCTGCCATTCAGAGGGACTACCTGACAACATGTGGAACCTCTCCGGAAAAGCCTTCCCACCTCAAGCAACTCCTTTTGATTAATCTTTCACATAGACAATACACGTTATATACACCGACACACCCCCCCGGCCTTTGCCTCCACAGATCCTGTGGTTGGCTAATTAAAGGAGGAGGTGTAACTATCAATCTAATCTGGCTTGTTCTCAAATTTACCATAATTTCCACACTTGAGAGGCTGGTGAAATGAAACAGCACTACTACACTTTCCCATTCATCAGCCGGAAGCAGAACAACTCCGAGAACCGGGCGAAAAATAATTAGGATGCGGGATCAGGTGTTGCGCGCGTGCATCTGTGCCTGTACAGGGGCACGCAGGCACACGAGCATTCACGGGAGGCAGCAGCAGTAGCACGGGGGGAGATGAGCACCACCAGTCATTTGACCTCGACAGGTGAATGCTTGCAGATGTACTCACAGCACACTTATTAGAAGAGGCCCAAATGCCCGAGAAAACTGCCGTCAGATTACGCCGGAAACAACAACGGCTTTTTAAACAACTACAGCCGCCAGAACGGTACCGGCGGCAGCACTGCAGGAGCTGCTCAGGAACCGCTGGGGCAATCCCAGCGCACCGGGTGCTCAGCGCGTGGCCCTGACCCCACCGCATGGCATGTCACCCTTGGGCAGGAAGCTTGACATTTTCTGGAAGCACCGGTGTCATTTCACGGGCTTTGCCGTCGCTTTGCGCTTGTGGGGTAACACTATAGAGTTTTTCAGAAAGTGTTGGAGCAACTTTGGTACCTTTTCCATTCAGGCACACTGGGAGTGAGCTGTGGGGCTGCTGCCAGGGGCTCTGCTCAGCACAGCATGGCTGGAGCTGGCCCAGGACCTCCTTCGAAAGACAGACTGGTCAGACACACAGCTATCCTGAATCATCAAGGATAATCCTATGTTCAAGTTCAAGTTCCTACCTTCCAGTTCAAGTTCAAGTTCCTACATTCCAAATGGTGCCCGTTACCTCTTGTCCTGGATCATCAAAGATGATCCAGGACAAGAGGTAACGGGTACAAAGTGGAACGTAGGAACTTCTATCAAAGCATGAGGAGGAACTTCTTTACTTTGAGGGTGGCAGAGCGCTGGAACAGGCTGCCCAGGGAGGCGGTAGAGTCTCCCACCCCAGAGACATTCAAAACCCGCCTGGAGGTCATCCTGTGCAATCTGCTGTAGGTGACCCTGCTCTGGCAGGGGGTTGGACTACATGATCTCCAGAGCTCCTTTCCAACCCTAACCAATCTGTGATTCTGTGATCAGAGCTGTTCTTCGAAATCTGTTCCTAGGAAATCGCTGCGAGAAGGAGGATGCACCTGAGGAGCAGGCCTAAGATGGAGGATTGAACAAACAAGTAGCTCTTACCTGAGGAATCGGCTATCCCACGGAACAACTTCTGAGAAAGATTCTGCAACATTACTAGGGGTCCGCCAAAACATACAATTACTTGCCATGTTCCAGTTAAAGCCTAAACTATCGAGTTGGCATTTCTTTTTAAAAGTGTATAAAGAAGCGGTAATGGGCCAAATCCTCAAGCCACTGTAAATCAACAGGATTTGCTTGCCTCCGCTGGAACACCCGCTCTCTATTTCAGTTCAGGAGCTAACACACAGTATCTTAATATGCATTTAGGTTAATATTTGCACTTTGCAGGGCTAGGTAGATTGCACGGCTGGCACATATCAGACTAAATGTCACTTCCGAAAGCTAAGGGACCGAACCGGAAGCTGCCATTCAGAGGGACTACCTGACAACATGTGGAACCTCTCCGGAAAAGCCTTCCCACCTCAAGCAACTCCTTTTGATTAATCTTTCACATAGACAATACACGTTATATACACCGACACACCCCCCCGGCCTTTGCCTCCACAGATCCTGTGGTTGGCTAATTAAAGGAGGAGGTGTAACTATCAATCTAATCTGGCTTGTTCTCAAATTTACCATAATTTCCACACTTGAGAGGCTGGTGAAATGAAACAGCACTACTACACTTTCCCATTCATCAGCCGGAAGCAGAACAACTCCGAGAACCGGGCGAAAAATAATTAGGATGCGGGATCAGGTGTTGCGCGCGTGCATCTGTGCCTGTACAGGGGCACGCAGGCACATGAGCATTCACGGGAGGCAGCAGCAGTAGCACGGGGGCAGATGAGCACCACCAGTCATTTGACCTCGACAGGTGAATGCTTGCAGATGTACTCACAGCACACTTATTAGAAGAGGCCCAAATGCCCGAGAAAACTGCCGTCAGATTACGCCGGAAACAACAACGGCTTTTTAAACAACTACAGCCGCCAGAACGGTACCGGCGGCAGCACTGCAGGAGCTGCTCAGGAACCGCTGGGGCAACCCCAGCGCACCAGGTGCTCAGCGCGTGGCCCTGACCCCACCGCATGGCATGTCACCCTTGGGCAGGAAGCTTGACATTTTCTGGAAGCACCGGTGTCATTTCACGGGCTTTGCTGTCGCTTTGCGCTTGTGGGGTAATACTATAGAGTTTTTCAGAAAGTGTTGGAGCAACTTTGGTACCTTTTCCATTCAGGCACACTGGGAGTGAGGTGTGGGGCTGCTGCCAGGGGCTCTGCTCAGCACAGCATGGCTGGAGCTGGCCCAGGACCTCCTTCGAAAGACAGACTGGTCAGACACACAGCTATCCTGAATCATCAAGGATAATCCTATGTTCAAGTTCCTACGTTCCAGTTCAAGTTCAAGTTCCTACGTTCCAATTGGTGCCCGTTACCTCTTGGCCTGGATCATCAAAGATGATCCAGGACAAGAGGTAACGGGTACAAACTGGAACGTAGGAACTTCTATCAAAGCATGAGGAGGAACTTCTTTACTTTGAGGGTGGCAGAGCGCTGGAACAGGCTGCCCAGGGAGGCGGTAGAGTCTCCGACCCCAGAAACATTCAAAACCCGCCTGGAGGTCATCCTGTGCAACCTGCTGTAGGTGACCCTGCTCTGGCAGGGGGGTTGGGCTGGATGATCTCCAGAGGTCCTTTCCAACCCTAACTAATCTGTGATTCTGTGATCAGAGCTGTTCTTCGAAATCTGTTCCTAGGAAATCGCTGCGAGAAGGAGGATGCACCTGAGGAGCAGGCCTAAGATGGAGGATTGAACAAACAAGTAGCTCTTACCTGAGGAATCGGCTATCCCATGGAACAACTTCTGAGAAAGATTCTGCAACATTACTAGGGGTCCGCCAAAGCATACAATTACTTGCCATGTTCCAGTTAAAGCCTAAACTATCGAGTTGGCATTTCTTTTTAAAAGTGTATAAAGAAGCGGTAATGGGCCAAATCCTCAAGCCACTGTAAATCAACACGATTTGCTTGCCTCCTCTGGAACACCCGCTCTCTATTTCAGTTCAGGAGCTAACACACAGTATCTTAATATGCATTTAGGTTAATATTTGCACTTTGCAGGGCTAGGTAGATTGCACGGCTGGCACATATCAGACTAAATGTCACTTCCGAAAGCTAAGGGACCGAACCGGAAGCTGCCATTCAGAGGGACTACCTGACAACATGTGGAACCTCTCCGGAAAAGCCTTCCCACCTCAAGCAACTCCTTTTGATTAATCTTTCACATAGACAATACACGTTATATACACCGACACACCCCCCCGGCCTTTGCCTCCACAGATCCTGTGGTTGGCTAATTAAAGGAGGAGGTGTAACTATCAATCTAATCTGGCTTGTTCCCAAATTTACCATAATTTCCACACTTGAGAGGCTGGTGAAATGAAACAGCACTACTACACTTTCCCATTCATCAGCCGGAAGCAGAACAACTCCGAGAACCGGGCGAAAAATAATTAGGATGCGGGATCAGGTGTTGCGCGTGTGCATCTGTGCCTGTACAGGGGCACGCAGGCACATGAGCATTCACGGGAGGCAGCAGCAGTAGCACGGGGGCAGATGAGCACCACCAGTCATTTGACCTCGACAGGTGAATGCTTGCAGATGTACTCACAGCACACTTATTCGAAGAGGCCCAAATGCCCGAGAAAACTGCCGTCAGATTACGCCGGAAACAACAACGGCTTTTTAAACAACTACAGCCGCCAGAACGGTACCGGCGGCAGCACTGCAGGAGCTGCTCAGGAACCGCTGGGGCAACCCCAGCGCACCGGGTGCTCAGCGCGTGGCCCTGACCCCACCGCATGGCATGTCACCCTTGGGCAGGAAGCTTGACATTTTCTGGAAGCACCGGTGTCATTTCATGGGCTTTGCCGTCGCTTTGCGCTTGTGGGGTAACACTATAGAGTTTTTCAGAAAGTGTTGGAGCAACTTTGGTACCTTTTCCATTCAGGCACACTGGGAGTGAGGTGTGGGGCTGCTGCCAGGGGCTCTGCTCAGCACAGCATGGCTGGAGCTGGTCCAGGACCTCCTTCGAAAGACAGACTGGTCAGACACACAGCTATCCTGAATCATCAAGGATAATCCTATGTTCAAGTTCCTACGTTCCAGTTCAAGTTCAAGTTCCTACGTTCCAATTGGTGCCCGTTACCTCTTGTCCTGGATCATCAAAGATGATCCAGGACAAGAGGTAACGGGTACAAAGTGGAACGTAGGAACTTCTATCAAAGCATGAGGAGGAACTTCTTTACTTTGAGGGTGGCAGAGCGCTGGAACAGGCTGCCCAGGGAGGCGGTAGAGTCTCCCACCCCAGAGACATTCAAAACCCGCCTGGAGGTCATCCTGTGAAACCTGCTGTAGGTGACCCTGCTCTGGCAGGGGGTTGGACTGGATGATCTCCAGAGCTCCTTTCCAACCCTAACCAATCTGTGATTCTGTGATCAGAGCTGTTCTTCGAAATCTGTTCCTAGGAAATCGCTGCGAGAAGGAGGATGCACCTGAGGAGCAGGCCTAAGATGGAGGATTGAACAAACAAGTAGCTCTTACCTGAGGAATCGGCTATCCCACGGAACAACTTCTGAGAAAGATTCTGCAACATTACTAGGGGTCCGCCAAAACATACAATTTCTTGCCATGTTCCAGTTAAAGCCTAAACTATCGAGTTGGCATTTCTTTTTAAAAGTGTATAAAGAAGCGGTAATGGGCCAAATCCGCAAGCCACTGTAAATCAACATGATTTGCTTGCCTCCGCTGGAACACCCGCTCTCTATTGCAGTTCAGGAGCTAACACACAGTATCTTAATATGCATTTATGTTAATATTTGCACTTTGCAGGGCTAGGTAGATTGCACGGCTGGCACATATCAGACTAAATGTCACTTCCGAAAGCTAAGGGACCGAACCGGAAGCTGCCATTCAGAGGGACTACCTGACAACATGTGGAACCTCTCCGGAAAAGCCTTCCCACCTCAAGCAACTCCTTTTGATTAATCTTTCACATAGACAATACACGTTATATACACCGACACACCCCCCCGGCCTTTGCCTCCACAGATCCTGTGGTTGGCTAATTAAAGGAGGAGGTGTAACTATCAATCTAATCTGGCTTGTTCCCAAATTTACCATAATTTCCACACTTGAGAGGCTGGTGAAATGAAACAGCACTGCTACACTTTCCCATTCATCAGCCGGAAGCAGAACAACTCAGAGAACCGGGCGAAAAATAATTAGGATGCGGGATCAGGTGTTGCGCGCGTGCATCTGTGCCTGTACAGGGGCACGCAGGCACATGAGCATTCACGGGAGGCAGCAGCAGTAGCACGGGGGCAGATGAGCACCACCAGTCATTTGACCTCGACAGGTGAATGCTTGCAGATGTACTCACAGCACACTTATTCGAAGAGGCCCAAATGCCCGAGAAAACTGCCGTCAGATTACGCCAGAAACAACAACGGCTTTTTAAACAACTACAGCCGCCAGAACGGTACCGGCGGCAGCACTGCAGGAGCTGCTCAGGAACCGCTGGGGCAACCCCAGCGCACCAGGTGCTCAGCGCGTGGCCCTGACCCCACCGCATGGCATGTCACCCTTGGGCAGGAAGCTTGACATTTTCTGGAAGCACCGGTGTCATTTCACGGGCTTTGCCGTCGCTTTGCGCTTGTGGGGTAACACTATAGAGTTTTTCAGAAAGTGTTGGAGCAACTTTGGTACCTTTTCCATTCAGGCACACTGGGAGTGAGGTGTGGGGCTGCTGCCAGGGGCTCTGCTCAGCACAGCATGGCTGGAGCTGGTCCAGGACCTCCTTCGAAAGACAGACTGGTCAGACACACAGCTATCCTGAATCATCAAGGATAATCCTATGTTCAAGTTCCTACGTTCCAGTTCAAGTTCAAGTTCCTACGTTCCAATTGGTGCCCGTTACCTCTTGTCCTGGATCATCAAAGATGATCCAGGACAAGAGGTAACGGGTACAAACTGGAACGTAGGAACTTCTATCAAAGCATGAGGAGGAACTTCTTTACTTTGAGGGTGGCAGAGCGCTGGAACAGGCTGCCCAGGGAGGCGGTAGAGTCTCCCACCCCAGAGACATTCAAAACCCGCCTGGAGGTCATCCGGTGCAACCTGCTGTAGGTGACCTTGCTCTGGCAGGGGGGTTGGGCTGGATGATCTCCAGAGCTCCTTTCCAACCCTAACCAATCTGTGATTCTGTGATCAGAGCTGTTCTTTGAAATCTGTTCCTAGGAAATCGCTGCGAGAAGGAGGATGCACCTGAGGAGCAGGCCTAAGATGGAGGATTGAACAAACAAGTAGCTCTTACCTGAGGAATCGGCTATCCCATGGAACAACTTCTGAGAAAGATTCTGCAACATTACTAGGGGTCCGCCAAAACATACAATTACTTGCCATGTTCCAGTTAAAGCCTAAACTATCGAGTTGGCATTTCTTTTTAAAAGTGTATAAAGAAGCGGTAATGGGCCAAATCCTCAAGCCACTGTAAATCAACACGATTTGCTTGCCTCCGCTGGAACACCCGCTCTCTATTTCAGTTCAGGAGCTAACACACAGTATCTTAATATGCATTTAGGTTAATATTTGCACTTTGCAGGGCTAGGTAGATTGCACGGCTGGCACATATCAGACTAAATGTCACTTCCGAAAGCTAAGGGACCGAACCGGAAGCTGCCATTCAGAGGGACTACCTGACAACATGTGGAACCTCTCCGGAAAAGCCTTCCCACCTCAAGCAACTCCTTTTGATTAATCTTTCACATAGACAATACACGTTATATACACCGACACACCCCCCCGGCCTTTGCCTCCACAGATCCTGTGGTTGGCTAATTAAAGGAGGAGGTGTAACTATCAATCTAATCTCGCTTGTTCTCAAATTTACCATAATTTCCACACTTGAGAGGCTGGTGAAATGAAACAGCACTACTACACTTTCCCATTCATCAGCCGGAAGCAGAACAACTCCGAGAACCGGGCGAAAAATAATTAGGATGCGGGATCAGGTGTTGCGCGCGTGCATCTGTGCCTGTACAGGGGCACGCAGGCACACGAGCATTCACGGGAGGCAGCAGCAGTAGCACGGGGGGAGATGAGCACCACCAGTCATTTGACCTCGACAGGTGAATGCTTGCAGATGTACTCACAGCACACTTATTAGAAGAGGCCCAAATGCCCGAGAAAACTGCCGTCAGATTACGCCGGAAACAACAACGGCTTTTTAAACAACTACAGCCGCCAGAACGGTACCGGCGGCAGCACTGCAGGAGCTGCTCAGGAACCGCTGGGGCAATCCCAGCGCACCGGGTGCTCAGCGCGTGGCCCTGACCCCACCGCATGGCATGTCACCCTTGGGCAGGAAGCTTGACATTTTCTGGAAGCACCGGTGTCATTTCACGGGCTTTGCCGTCGCTTTGCGCTTGTGGGGTAACACTATAGAGTTTTTCAGAAAGTGTTGGAGCAACTTTGGTACCTTTTCCATTCAGGCACACTGGGAGTGAGCTGTGGGGCTGCTGCCAGGGGCTCTGCTCAGCACAGCATGGCTGGAGCTGGCCCAGGACCTCCTTCGAAAGACAGACTGGTCAGACACACAGCTATCCTGAATCATCAAGGATAATCCTATGTTCAAGTTCAAGTTCCTACCTTCCAGTTCAAGTTCAAGTTCCTACATTCCAAATGGTGCCCGTTACCTCTTGTCCTGGATCATCAAAGATGATCCAGGACAAGAGGTAACGGGTACAAAGTGGAACGTAGGAACTTCTATCAAAGCATGAGGAGGAACTTCTTTACTTTGAGGGTGGCAGAGCGCTGGAACAGGCTGCCCAGGGGGGCGGTAGAGTCTCCCACCCCAGAGACATTCAAAACCCGCCTGGAGGTCATCCTGTGCAATCTGCTGTAGGTGACCCTGCTCTGGCAGGGGGGTTGGACTACATGATCTCCAGAGCTTCTTTCCAACCCTAACCAATCTGTGATTCTGTGATCAGAGCTGTTCTTCGAAATCTGTTCCTAGGAAATCGCTGCGAGAAGGAGGATGCACCTGAGGAGCAGGCCTAAGATGGAGGATTGAACAAACAAGTAGCTCTTACCTGAGGAATCGGCTATCCCACGGAACAACTTCTGAGAAAGATTCTGCAACATTACTAGGGGTCCGCCAAAACATACAATTACTTGCCATGTTCCAGTTAAAGCCTAAACTATCGAGTTGGCATTTCTTTTTAAAAGTGTATAAAGAAGCGGTAATGGGCCAAATCCTCAAGCCACTGTAAATCAACACGATTTGCTTGCCTCCGCTGGAACACCCGCTCTCTATTTCAGTTCAGGAGCTAACACACAGTATCTTAATATGCATTTAGGTTAATATTTGCACTTTGCAGGGCTAGGTAGATTGCACGGCTGGCACATATCAGACTAAATGTCACTTCCGAAAGCTAAGGGACCGAACCGGAAGCTGCCATTCAGAGGGACTACCTGACAACATGTGGAACCTCTCCGGAAAAGCCTTCCCACCTCAAGCAACTCCTTTTGATTAATCTTTCACATAGACAATACACCTTATATACACCGACACACCCCCCCGGCCTTTGCCTCCACAGATCCTGTGGTTGGCTAATTAAAGGAGGAGGTGTAACTATCAATCTAATCTCGCTTGTTCTCAAATTTACCATAATTTCCACACTTGAGAGGCTGGTGAAATGAAACAGCACTACTACACTTTCCCATTCATCAGCCGGAAGCAGAACAACTCAGAGAACCGGGCGAAAAATAATTAGGATGCGGGATCAGGTGTTGCGCGCGTGCATCTGTGCCTGTACAGGGGCACGCAGGCACATGAGCATTCACGGGAGGCAGCAGCAGTAGCACGGGGGGAGATGAGCACCACCAGTCATTTGACCTCGACAGGTGAATGCTTGCAGATGTACTCACAGCACACTTATTAGAAGAGGCCCAAATGCCCGAGAAAACTGCCGTCAGATTACGCCGGAAACAACAACGGCTTTTTAAACAACTACAGCCGCCAGAACGGTACCGGCGGCAGCACTGCAGGAGCTGCTCAGGAACCGCTGGGGCAACCCCAGCGCACCAGGTGCTCAGCGCGTGGCCCTGACCCCACCGCATGGCATGTCACCCTTGGGCAGGAAGCTTGACATTTTCTGGAAGCACCGGTGTCATTTCACGGGCTTTGCTGTCGCTTTGCGCTTGTGGGGTAATACTATAGAGTTTTTCAGAAAGTGTTGGAGCAACTTTGGTACCTTTTCCATTCAGGCACACTGGGAGTGAGCTGTGGGGCTGCTGCCAGGGGCTCTGCTCAGCACAGCATGGCTGGAGCTGGTCCAGGACCTCCTTCGAAAGACAGACTGGTCAGACACACAGCTATCCTGAATCATCAAGGATAATCCTATGTTCAAGTTCCTACGTTCCAGTTCAAGTTCAAGTTCCTACGTTCCAATTGGTGCCCGTTACCTCTTGTCCTGGATCATCAAAGATGATCCAGGACAAGAGGTAACGGGTACAAACTGGAACCTAGGAACTTCTATCAAAGCATGAGGAGGAACTTCTTTACTTTGAGGGTGCCAGAGCACTGGAACAGGCTGCCCAGGGAGGCGGTAGAGTCTCCCACCCCAGAGACATTCAAAACCCGCCTGGAGGTCATCCTGTGCAACCTGCTGTAGGTGACCCTGCTCTGGCAGGGGGGTTGGACTGGATGATCTCCAGAGGTCCTTTCCAACCCTAACCAATCTGTGATTCTGTGATCAGAGCTGTTCTTCGAAATCTGTTCCTAGGAAATCGCTGCGAGAAGGAGGATGCACCTGAGGAGCAGGCCTAAGATGGAGGATTGAACAAACAAGTAGCTCTTACCTGAGGAATCGGCTATCCCATGGAACAACTTCTGAGAAAGATTCTGCAACATTACTAGGGGTCCGCCAAAACATACAATTACTTGCCATGTTCCAGTTAAAGCCTAAACTATCGAGTTGGCATTTCTTTTTAAAAGCGTATAAAGAAGCGGTAATGGGCCAAATCCTCAAGCCACTGTAAATCAACACGATTTGCTTGCCTCCGCTGGAACACCCGCTCTCTATTTCAGTTCAGGAGCTAACACACAGTATCTTAATATGCATTTAGGTTAATATTTGCACTTTGCAGGGCTAGGTAGATTGCACGGCTGGCACATATCAGACTAAATGTCACTTCCGAAAGCTAAGGGACCGAACCGGAAGCTGCCATTCAGAGGGACTACCTGACAACATGTGGAACCTCTCCGGAAAAGCCTTCCCACCTCAAGCAACTCCTTTTGATTAATCTTTCACATAGACAATACACGTTATATACACCGACACACCCCCCCGGCCTTTGCCTCCACAGATCCTGTGGTTGGCTAATTAAAGGAGGAGGTGTAACTATCAATCTAATCTGGATTGTTCTCAAATTTACCATAATTTCCACACTTGAGAGGCTGGTGAAATGAAACAGCACTACTACACTTTCCCATTCATCAGCCGGAAGCAGAACAACTCAGAGAACCGGGCGAAAAATAATTAGGATGCGGGATCAGGTGTTGCGCGCGTGCATCTGTGCCTGTACAGGGGCACGCAGGCACATGAGCATTCACGGGAGGCAGCAGCAGTAGCACGGGGGGAGATGAGCACCACCAGTCATTTGACTTCGACAGGTGAATGCTTGCAGATGTACTCACAGCACACTTATTAGAAGAGGCCCAAATGCCCGAGAAAACTGCCGTCAGATTACGCCGGAAACAACAACGGCTTTTTAAACAACTACAGCCGCCAGAACGGTACCGGCGGCAGCACTGCAGGAGCTGCTCAGGAACCGCTGGGGCAACCCCAGCGCACCGGGTGCTCAGCGCGTGGCCCTGACCCCACCGCATGGCATGTCACCCTTGGGCAGGAAGCTTGACGTTTTCTGGAAGCACCAGTGTCATTTCACGGGCTTTGCCGTCGCTTTGCGCTTGTGGGGTAACACTATCGAGTTTTTCAGAAAGTGTTGGAGCAACTTTGGTACCTTTTCCATTCAGGCACACTGGGAGTGAGCTGTGGGGCTGCTGCCAGGGGCTCTGCTCAGCACAGCATGGCTGGAGCTGGTCCAGGACCTCCTTCGAAAGACAGACTGGTCAGACACACAGCTATCCTGAATCATCAAGGATAATCCTATGTTCAAGTTCCTACGTTCCAGTTCAAGTTCAAGTTCCTACGTTCCAATTGGTGCCCGTTACCTCTTGTCCTGGATCATCAAAGATGATCCAGGACAAGAGGTAACGGGTACAAACTGGAACCTAGGAACTTCTATCAAAGCATGAGGAGGAACTTCTTTACTTTGAGGGTGGCAGAGCGCTGGAACAGGCTGCCCAGGGAGGCGGTAGAGTCTCCCACCCCAGAAACATTCAAAACCCGCCTGGAGGTCATCCTGTGCAACCTGCTGTAGGTGACCCTGCTCTGGCAGGGGGGTTGGGCTGGATGATCTCCAGAGCTCCTTTCCAACCCTAACCAATCTGTGATTCTGTGATCAGAGCTGTTCTTCGAAATCTGTTCCTAGGAAATCGCTGCGAGAAGGAGGATGCACCTGAGGAGCAGGCCTAAGATGGAGGATTGAACAAACAAGTAGCTCTTACCTGAGGAATCGGCTATCCCATGGAACAACTTCTGAGAAAGATTCTGCAACATTACTAGGGGTCCGCCAAAACATACAATTACTTGCCATGTTCCAGTTAAAGCCTAAACTATCGAGTTGGCATTTCTTTTTAAAAGTGTATAAAGAAGCGGTAATGGGCCAAATCCTCAAGCCACTGTAAACCAACACGATTTGCTTGCCTCCGCTGGAACACCCGCTCTCTATTGCAGTTCAGGAGCTAACACACAGTATCTTAATATGCATTTAGGTTAATATTTGCACTTTGCAGGGCTAGGTAGATTGCACGGCTGGCACATATCAGACTAAATGTCACTTCCGAAAGCTAAGGGACCGAACCGGAAGCTGCCATTCAGAGGGACTACCTGACAACATGTGGAACCTCTCCGGAAAAGCCTTCCCACCTCAAGCAACTCCTTTTGATTCATCTTTCACATAGACAATACACCTTATATACACCGACACACCCCCCCGGCCTTTGCCTCCACAGACCATACGGTTGGCTAATTAAAGGAGGAGGTGTAACTATCAATCTAATCTGGCTTGTTCTCAAATTTACCATAATTTCCACACTTGAGAGGCTGGTGAAATGAAACAGCACTACTACACTTTCCCGTTCATCAGCCGGAAGCAGAACAACTCAGAGAACCGGGCGAAAAATAATTAGGATGCGGGATCAGGTGTTGCGCGCGTGCATCTGTGCCTGTACAGGGGCACGCAGGCACATGAGCATTCACGGGAGGCAGCAGCAGTAGCACGGGGGCAGATGAGCACCACCAGTCATTTGACCTCGACAGGTGAATGCTTGCAGATGTACTCACAGCACACTTATTCGAAGAGGCCCAAATGCCCGAGAAAACTGCCGTCAGATTACGCCGGAAACAACAACGGCTTTTTAAACAACTACAGCCGCCAGAACGGTACCGGCGGCAGCACTGCAGGAGCTGCTCAGGAACCGCTGGGGCAACCCCAGCGCACCGGGTGCTCAGCGCGTGGCCCTGACCCCACCGCATGGCATGTCACCCTTGGGCAGGAAGCTTGACATTTTCTGGAAGCACCGGTGTCATTTCACGGGCTTTGCCGTCGCTTTGCGCTTGTGGGGTAACACTATAGAGTTTTTCAGAAAGTGTTGGAGCAACTTTGGTACCTTTTCCATTCAGGCACACTGGGAGTGAGCTGTGGGGCTGCTGCCAGGGGCTCTGCTCAGCACAGCATGGCTGGAGCTGGCCCAGGACCTCCTTCGAAAGACAGACTGGTCAGACACACAGCTATCCTGCATCATCAAGGATAATCCTATGTTCAAGTTCAAGTTCCTACCTTCCAGTTCAAGTTCAAGTTCCTACGTTCCAATTGGTGCCCGTTACCTCTTGTCCTGGATCATCAAAGATGATACAGGACAAGAGGTAACGGGTACAAACTGGAACGTAGGAACTTCTATCAAAGCATGAGGAGGAACTTCTTTACTTTGAGGGTGGCAGAGCGCTGGAACAGGCTGCCCAGGGAGGCGGTAGAGTCTCCCACCCCAGAGACATTCATAACCCGCCTGGAGGTCATCCTGTGCAACCTGCTGTAGGTGACCCTGCTCTGGCAGGGGGGTTGGACTGGATGATCTCCAGAGCTCCTTTCCAACCCTAACCAATCTGTGATTCTCTGATCAGAGCTGTTCTTCGAAATCTGTTCCTAGGAAATCGCTGCGAGAAGGAGGATGCACCTGAGGAGCAGGCCTAAGATGGAGGATTGAACAAACAAGTAGCTCTTACCTGAGGAATCGGCTATCCCATGGAACAACTTCTGAGAAAGATTCTGCAACATTACTAGGGGTCCGCCAAAACATACAATTACTTGCCATGTTCCAGTTAAAGCCTAAACTATCGAGTTGGCGTTTCTTTTTAAAAGTGTATAAAGAAGCGGTAATGGGCCAAATCCTCAAGCCACTGTAAATCAACACGATTTGCTTGCCTCCGCTGGAACACCCGCTCTCTATTTCAGTTCAGGAGCTAACACACAGTATCTTAATATGCATTTAGGTTAATATTTGCACTTTGCAGGGCTAGGTAGATTGCACGGCTGGCACATATCAGACTAAATGTCACTTCCGAAAGCTAAGGGACCGAACCGGAAGCTGCCATTCAGAGGGACTACCTGACAATATGTGGAACCTCTCCGGAAAAGCCTTCCCACCTCAAGCAACTCCTTTTGATTAATCTTTCACATAGACAATACACCTTATATACACCGACACACCCCCCCGGCCTTTGCCTCCACAGATCCTGTGGTTGGCTAATTAAAGGAGGAGGTGTAACTATCAATCTAATCTGGCTTGTTCTCAAATTTACCATAATTTCCACACTTGAGAGGCTGGTGAAATGAAACAGCACTACTACACTTTCCCATTCATCAGCCGGAAGCAGAACAACTCCGAGAACCGGGCGAAAAATAATTAGGATGCGGGATCAGGTGTTGCGCGCGTGCATCTGTGCCTGTACAGGGGCACGCAGGCACATGAGCATTCACGGGAGGCAGCAGCAGTAGCACGGGGGCAGATGAGCACCACCAGTCATTTGACCTCGACAGGTGAATGCTTGCAGATGTACTCACAGCACACTTATTAGAAGAGGCCCAAATGCCCGAGAAAACTGCCGTCAGATTACGCCGGAAACAACAACGGCTTTTTAAACAACTACAGCCGCCAGAACGGTACCGGCGGCAGCACTGCAGGAGCTGCTGAGGAACCGCTGGGGCAACCCCAGCGCACCGGGTGCTCAGCGCGTGGCCCTGACCCCACCGCATGGCATGTCACCCTTGGGCAGGAAGCTTGACATTTTCTGGAAGCACCGGTGTCATTTCACGGGCTTTGCCGTCGCTTTGCGCTTGTGGGGTAACACTATAGAGTTTTTCAGAAAGTGTTGGAGCAACTTTGGTACCTTTTCCATTCAGGCACACTGGGAGTGAGCTGTGGGGCTGCTGCCAGGGGCTCTGCTCAGCACAGCATGGCTGGAGCTGGCCCAGGACCTCCTTCGAAAGACAGACTGGTCAGACACACAGCTATCCTGCATCATCAAGGATAATCCTATGTTCAAGTTCAAGTTCCTACCTTCCAGTTCAAGTTCAAGTTCCTACGTTCCAATTGGTGCCCGTTACCTCTTGTCCTGGATCATCAAAGATGATCCAGGACAAGAGGTAACGGGTACCAACTGGAACGTAGGAACTTCTATCAAAGCATGAGGAGGAACTTCTTTACTTTGAGGGTGGCAGAGCGCTGGAACAGGCTGCCCAGGGAGGCGGTAGAGTCTCCCACCCCAGAGACATTCAAAACCCGCATGGAGGTCATCCTGTGCAACCTGCTGTAGGTGACCCTGCTCTGGCAGGGGGGTTGGACTGGATGATCTCCAGAGCTCCTTTCCAACCCTAACCAATCTGTGATTCTGTGATCAGAGCTGTTCTTCGAAATCTGTTCCTAGGAAATCGCTGCGAGAAGGAGGATGCACCTGAGGAGCAGGCCTAAGATGGAGGATTGAACAAACAAGTAGCTCTTACCTGAGGAATCGGCTATCCCATGGAACAACTTCTGAGAAAGATTCTGCAACATTACTAGGGGTCCGCCAAAACATACAATTACTTGCCATGTTCCAGTTAAAGCCTAAACTATCGAGTTGGCATTTCTTTTTAAAAGTGTATAAAGAAGCGGTAATGGGCCAAATCCTCAAGCCACTGTAAATCAACACGATTTGCTTGCCTCCGCTGGAACACCCGCTCTCTATTTCAGTTCAGGAGCTAACACACAGTATCTTAATATGCATTTAGGTTAATATTTGCACTTTGCAGGGCTAGGTAGATTGCACGGCTGGCACATATCAGACTAAATGTCACTTCCGAAAGCTAAGGGACCGAACCGGAAGCTGCCATTCAGAGGGACTACCTGACAACATGTGGAACCTCTCCGGAAAAGCCTTCCCACCTCAAGCAACTCCTTTTGATTAATCTTTCACATAGACAATACACGTTATATACACCGACACACCCCCCCGGCCTTTGCCTCCACAGATCCTGTGGTTGGCTAATTAAAGGAGGAGGTGTAACTATCAATCTAATCTGGCTTGTTCTCAAATTTACCATAATTTCCACACTTGAGAGGCTGGTGAAATGAAACAGCACTACTACACTTTCCCATTCATCAGCCGGAAGCAGAACAACTCCGAGAACCGGGCGAAAAATAATTAGGATGCGGGATCAGGTGTTGCGCGCGTGCATCTGTGCCTGTACAGGGGCACGCAGGCACATGAGCATTCACGGGAGGCAGCAGCAGTAGCACGGGGGGAGATGAGCACCACCAGTCATTTGACCTCGACAGGTGAATGCTTGCAGATGTACTCACAGCACACTTATTAGAAGAGGCCCAAATGCCCGAGAAAACTGCCGTCAGATTACGCCGGAAACAACAACGGCTTTTTAAACAACTACAGCCGCCAGAACGGTACCGGCGGCAGCACTGCAGGAGCTGCTCAGGAACCGCTGGGGCAACCCCAGCGCACCGGGTGCTCAGCGCGTGGCCCTGACCCCACCGCATGGCATGTCACCCTTGGGCAGGAAGCTTGACATTTTCTGGAAGCACCGGTGTCATTTCACGGGCTTTGCCGTCGCTTTGCGCTTGTGGGGTAACACTATAGAGTTTTTCAGAAAGTGTTGGAGCAACTTTGGTACCTTTTCCATTCAGGCACACTGGGAGTGAGGTGTGGGGCTGCTGCCAGGGGCTCTGCTCAGCACAGCATGGCTGGAGCTGGCCCAGGACCTCCTTCGAAAGACAGACTGGTCAGACACACAGCTATCCTGAATCATCAAGGATAATCCTATGTTCAAGTTCAAGTTCCTACCTTCCAGTTCAAGTTCAAGTTCCTACGTTCCAATTGGTGCCCGTTACCTCTTGTCCTGGATCATCAAAAATGATCCAGGACAAGAGGTAACGGGTACAAACTGGAACCTAGGAACTTCTATCAAAGCATGAGGAGGAACTTCTTTACTTTGAGGGTGGCAGAGCGCTGGAACAGGCTGCCCAGGGAGGCGGTAGAGTCTCCCACCCCAGAGACATTCAAAACCCGCATGGAGGTCATCCTGTGCAACCTGCTGTAGGTGACCCTGCTCTGGCAGGGGGGTTGGACTGGATGATCTCCAGAGCTCCTTTCCAACCCTAACCAATCTGTGATTCTGTGATCAGAGCTGTTCTTCGAAATCTGTTCCTAGGAAATCGCTGCGAGAAGGAGGATGCACCTGAGGAGCAGGCCTAAGATGGAGGATTGAACAAACAAGTAGCTCTTACCTGAGGAATCGGCTATCCCATGGAACAACTTCTGAGAAAGATTCTGCAACATTACTAGGGGTCCGCCAAAACATACAATTACTTGCCATGTTCCAGTTAAAGCCTAAACTATCGAGTTGGCATTTCTTTTTAAAAGTGTATAAAGAAGCGGTAATGGGCCAAATCCTCAAGCCACTGTAAATCAACACGATTTGCTTGCCTCCGCTCGAACACCCGCTCTCTATTTCAGTTCAGGAGCTAACACACAGTATCTTAATATGCATTTAGGTTAATATTTGCACTTTGCAGGGCTAGGTAGATTGCACGGCTGGCACATATCAGACTAAATGTCACTTCCGAAAGCTAAGGGACCGAACCGGAAGCTGCCATTCAGAGGGACTACCTGACAACATGTGGAACCTCTCCGGAAAAGCCTTCCCACCTCAAGCAACTCCTTTTGATTAATCTTTCACATAGACAATACACGTTATATACACCGACACACCCCCCCGGCCTTTGCCTCCACAGATCCTGTGGTTGGCTAATTAAAGGAGGAGGTGTAACTATCAATCTAATCTGGCTTGTTCTCAAATTTACCATAATTTCCACACTTGAGAGGCTGGTGAAATGAAACAGCACTACTACACTTTCCCATTCATCAGCCGGAAGCAGAACAACTCCGAGAACCGGGCGAAAAATAATTAGGATGCGGGATCAGGTGTTGCGCGCGTGCATCTGTGCCTGTACAGGGGCACTCAGGCACATGAGCATTCACGGGAGACAGCAGCAGTAGCACGGGGGCAGATGAGCACCACCAGTCATTTGACCTCGACAGGTGAATGCTTGCAGATGTACTCACAGCACACTTATTAGAAGAGGCCCAAATGCCCGAGAAAACTGCCGTCAGATTACGCCGGAAACAACAACGGCTTTTTAAACAACTACAGCCGCCAGAACGGTACCGGCGGCAGCACTGCAGGAGCTGCTCAGGAACCGCTGGGGCAACCCCAGCGCACCGGGTGCTCAGCGCGTGGCCCTGACCCCACCGCATGGCATGTCACCCTTGGGCAGGAAGCTTGACATTTTCTGGAAGCACCGGTGTCATTTCACGGGCTTTGCCATCGCTTTGCGCTTGTGGGGTAACACTATAGAGTTTTTCAGAAAGTGTTGGAGCAACTTTGGTACCTTTTCCATTCAGGCACACTGGGAGTGAGCTGTGGGGCTGCTGCCAGGGGCTCTGCTCAGCACAACATGGCTGGAGCTGGCCCAGGACCTCCTTCGAAAGACAGACTGGTCAGACACACAGCTATCCTGAATCATCAAGGATAATCCTATATTCAAGTTCAAGTTCCTACCTTCCAGTTCAAGTTCAAGTTCCTACCTTCCAATTGGTGCCCGTTACCTCTTGTCCTGGATCATCAAAGATGATCCAGGACAAGAGGTAACGGGTACAAACTGGAACCTAGGAACTTCTATCAAAGCATGAGGAGGAACTTCTTTACTTTGAGGGTGGCAGAGCGCTGGAACAGGCTGCCCAGGGAGGCGGTAGAGTCTCCCACCCCAGAGACATTCAAAACCCGCATGGAGGTCATCCTGTGCAACCTGCTGTAGGTGACCCTGCTCTGGCAGGGGGGTTGGACTGGATGATCTCCAGAGCTCCTTTCCAACCCTAACCAATCTGTGATTCTGTGATCAGAGCTGTTCTTCGAAATCTGTTCCTAGGAAATCGCTGCGAGAAGGAGGATGCACCTGAGGAGCAGGCCTAAGATGGAGGATTGAACAAACAAGTAGCTCTTACCTGAGGAATCGGCTATCCCATGGAACAACTTCTGAGAAAGATTCTGCAACATTACTAGGGGTCCGCCAAAACATACAATTACTTGCCATGTTCCAGTTAAAGCCTAAACTATCGAGTTGGCATTTCTTTTTAAAAGTGTATAAAGAAGCGGTAATGGGCCAAATCCTCAAGCCACTGTAAATCAACACGATTTGCTTGCCTCCGCTGGAACACCCGCTCTCTATTTCAGTTCAGGAGCTAACACACAGTATCTTAATATGCATTTAGGTTAATATTTGCACTTTGCAGGGCTAGGTAGATTGCACGGCTGGCACATATCAGACTAAATGTCACTTCCGAAAGCTAAGGGACCGAACCGGAAGCTGCCATTCAGAGGGACTACCTGACAACATGTGGAACCTCTCCGGAAAAGCCTTCCCACCTCAAGCAACTCCTTTTGATTAATCTTTCACATAGACAATACACGTTATATACACCGACACACCCCCCCGGCCTTTGCCTCCACAGATCCTGTGGTTGGCTAATTAAAGGAGGAGGTGTAACTATCAATCTAATCTGGCTTGTTCTCAAATTTACCATAATTTCCACACTTGAGAGGCTGGTGAAATGAAACAGCACTACTACACTTTCCCATTCATCAGCCGGAAGCAGAACAACTCCGAGAACCGGGCGAAAAATAATTAGGATGCGGGATCAGGTGTTGCGCGCGTGCATCTGTGCCTGTACAGGGGCACGCAGGCACATGAGCATTCACGGGAGGCAGCAGCAGTAGCACGGGGGGAGATGAGCACCACCAGTCATTTGACCTCGACAGGTGAATGCTTGCAGATGTACTCACAGCACACTTATTAGAAGAGGCCCAAATGCCCGAGAAAACTGCCGTCAGATTACGCCGGAAACAACAACGGCTTTTTAAACAACTACAGCCGCCAGAACGGTACCGGCGGCAGCACTGCAGGAGCTGCTCAGGAACCACTGGGGCAACCCCAGCGCACCGGGTGCTCAGCGCGTGGCCCTGACCCCACCGCATGGCATGTCACCCTTGGGCAGGAAGCTTGACATTTTCTGGAAGCACCGGTGTCATTTCACGGGCTTTGCCGTCGCTTTGCGCTTGTGGGGTAACACTATAGAGTTTTTCAGAAAGTGTTGGAGCAACTTTGGTACCTTTTCCATTCAGGCACACTGGGAGTGAGCTGTGGGGCTGCTGCCAGGGGCTCTGCTCAGCACAACATGGCTGGAGCTGGCCCAGGACCTCCTTCGAAAGACAGACTGGTCAGACACACAGCTATCCTGAATCATCAAGGATAATCCTATATTCAAGTTCAAGTTCCTACCTTACAGTTCAAGTTCAAGTTCCTACGTTCCAATTGGTGCCCGTTACCTCTTGTCCTGGATCATCAAAGATGATCCAGGACAAGAGGTAACGGGTACAAAGTGGAACCTAGGAACTTCTATCAAAGCATGAGGAGGAACTTCTTTACTTTGAGGGTGGCAGAGCGCTGGAACAGGCTGCCCAGGGAGGAGGTAGAGTCTCCCACCCCAGAGACATTCAAAACCCGCATGGAGGTCATCCTGTGCAACCTGCTGTAGGTGACTCTGCTCTGGCAGGGGGGTTGGACTGGATGATCTCCAGAGCTCCTTTCCAACCCTAACCAATCTGTGATTCTGTGATCAGAGCTGTTCTTCGAAATCTGTTCCTAGGAAATCGCTGCGAGAAGGAGGATGCACCTGAGGAGCAGGCCTAAGATGGAGGATTGAACAAACAAGTAGCTCTTACCTGAGGAATCGGCTATCCCATGGAACAACTTCTGAGAAAGATTCTGCAACATTACTAGGGGTCCGCCAAAACATACAATTACTTGCCATGTTCCAGTTAAAGCCTAAACTATCAAGTTGGCATTTCTTTTTAAAAGTGTATAAAGAAGCGGTAATGGGCCAAATCCTCAAGCCACTCTAAATCAACACGATTTGCTTGCCTCCGCTGGAACACCCGCTCTCTATTGCAGTTCAGGAGCTAACACACAGTATCTTAATATGCATTTAGGTTAATATTTGCACTTTGCAGGGCTAGGTAGATTGCACGGCTGGCACATATCAGACTAAATGTCACTTCCGAAAGCTAAGGGACCGAACCGGAAGCTGCCATTCAGAGGGACTACCTGACAACATGTGGAACCTCTCCGGAAAAGCCTTCCCACCTCAAGCAACTCCTTTTGATTAATCTTTCACATAGACAATACATCTTATATACACCGACACCCCCCCCCTGCCTTTGCCTCCACAGATCCTGTGGTTGGCTAATTAAAGGAGGAGGTGTAACTATCAATCTAATCTCGCTTGTTCTCAAATTTACCATAATTTCCACACTTGAGAGGCTGGTGAAATGAAACAGCACTACTACACTTTCCCATTCATCAGCCGGAAGCAGAACAACTCAGAGAACCGGGCGAAAAATAATTAGGATGCGGGATCAGGTGTTGCGCGCGTGCATCTGTGCCTGTACAGGGGCACGCAGGCACATGAGCATTCACGGGAGGCAGCAGCAGTAGCACGGGGGCAGATGAGCACCACCAGTCATTTGACTTCGACAGGTGAATGCTTGCAGATGTACTCACAGCACACTTATTAGAAGAGGCCCAAATGCCCGAGAAAACTGCCGTCAGATTACGCCGGAAACAACAACGGCTTTTTAAACAACTACAGCCGCCAGAACGGTACCGGCGGCAGCACTGCAGGAGCTGCTCAGGAACCGCTGGGGCAACCCCAGCGCACCGGGTGCTCAGCGCGTGGCCCTGACCCCACCGCATGGCATGTCACCCTTGGGCAGGAAGCTTGACGTTTTCTGGAAGCACCAGTGTCATTTCACGGGCTTTGCCGTCGCTTTGCGCTTGTGGGGTAACACTATCGAGTTTTTCAGAAAGTGTTGGAGCAACTTTGGTACCTTTTCCATTCAGGCACACTGGGAGTGAGCTGTGGGGCTGCTGCCAGGGGCTCTGCTCAGCACAGCATGGCTGGAGCTGGTCCAGGACCTCCTTCGAAAGACAGACTGGTCAGACACACAGCTATCCTGAATCATCAAGGATAATCCTATGTTCAAGTTCCTACGTTCCAGTTCAAGTTCAAGTTCCTACGTTCCAATTGGTGCCCGTTACCTCTTGTCCTGGATCATCAAAGATGATCCAGGACAAGAGGTAACGGGTACAAACTGGAACCTAGGAACTTCTATCAAAGCATGAGGAGGAACTTCTTTACTTTGAGGGTGGCAGAGCGCTGGAACAGGCTGCCCAGGGAGGCGGTAGAGTCTCCCACCCCAGAAACATTCAAAACCCGCCTGGAGGTCATCCTGTGCAACCTGCTGTAGGTGACCCTGCTCTGGCAGGGGGGTTGGGCTGGATGATCTCCAGAGCTCCTTTCCAACCCTAACCAATCTGTGATTCTGTGATCAGAGCTGTTCTTCGAAATCTGTTCCTAGGAAATCGCTGCGAGAAGGAGGATGCACCTGAGGAGCAGGCCTAAGATGGAGGATTGAACAAACAAGTAGCTCTTACCTGAGGAATCGGCTATCCCATGGAACAACTTCTGAGAAAGATTCTGCAACATTACTAGGGGTCCGCCAAAACATACAATTACTTGCCATGTTCCAGTTAAAGCCTAAACTATCGAGTTGGCATTTCTTTTTAAAAGTGTATAAAGAAGCGGTAATGGGCCAAATCCTCAAGCCACTGTAAACCAACACGATTTGCTTGCCTCCGCTGGAACACCCGCTCTCTATTGCAGTTCAGGAGCTAACACACAGTATCTTAATATGCATTTAGGTTAATATTTGCACTTTGCAGGGCTAGGTAGATTGCACGGCTGGCACATATCAGACTAAATGTCACTTCCGAAAGCTAAGGGACCGAACCGGAAGCTGCCATTCAGAGGGACTACCTGACAACATGTGGAACCTCTCCGGAAAAGCCTTCCCACCTCAAGCAACTCCTTTTGATTCATCTTTCACATAGACAATACACCTTATATACACCGACACACCCCCCCGGCCTTTGCCTCCACAGACCATACGGTTGGCTAATTAAAGGAGGAGGTGTAACTATCAATCTAATCTGGCTTGTTCTCAAATTTACCATAATTTCCACACTTGAGAGGCTGGTGAAATGAAACAGCACTACTACACTTTCCCGTTCATCAGCCGGAAGCAGAACAACTCAGAGAACCGGGCGAAAAATAATTAGGATGCGGGATCAGGTGTTGCGCGCGTGCATCTGTGCCTGTACAGGGGCACGCAGGCACATGAGCATTCACGGGAGGCAGCAGCAGTAGCACGGAGGGAGATGAGCACCACCAGTCATTTGACCTCGACAGGTGAATGCTTGCAGATGTACTCACAGCACACTTATTCGAAGAGGCCCAAATGCCCGAGAAAACTGCCGTCAGATTACGCCGGAAACAACAACGGCTTTTTAAACAACTACAGCCGCCAGAACGGTACCGGCGGCAGCACTGCAGGAGCTGCTCAGGAACCGCTGGGGCAACCCCAGCGCACCGGGTGCTCAGCGCGTGGCCCTGACCCCACCGCATGGCATGTCACCCTTGGGCAGGAAGCTTGACATTTTCTGGAAGCACCGGTGTCATTTCACGGGCTTTGCCGTCGCTTTGCGCTTGTGGGGTAACACTATAGAGTTTTTCAGAAAGTGTTGGAGCAACTTTGGTACCTTTTCCATTCAGGCACACTGGGAGTGAGCTGTGGGGCTGCTGCCAGGGGCTCTGCTCAGCACAGCATGGCTGGAGCTGGCCCAGGACCTCCTTCGAAAGACAGACTGGTCAGACACACAGCTATCCTGCATCATCAAGGATAATCCTATGTTCAAGTTCAAGTTCCTACCTTCCAGTTCAAGTTCAAGTTCCTACGTTCCAATTGGTGCCCGTTACCTCTTGTCCTGGATCATCAAAGATGATACAGGACAAGAGGTAACGGGTACAAACTGGAACGTAGGAACTTCTATCAAAGCATGAGGAGGAACTTCTTTACTTTGAGGGTGGCAGAGCGCTGGAACAGGCTGCCCAGGGAGGCGGTAGAGTCTCCCACCCCAGAGACATTCATAACCCGCCTGGAGGTCATCCTGTGCAACCTGCTGTAGGTGACCCTGCTCTGGCAGGGGGGTTGGACTGGATGATCTCCAGAGCTCCTTTCCAACCCTAACCAATCTGTGATTCTCTGATCAGAGCTGTTCTTCGAAATCTGTTCCTAGGAAATCGCTGCGAGAAGGAGGATGCACCTGAGGAGCAGGCCTAAGATGGAGGATTGAACAAACAAGTAGCTCTTACCTGAGGAATCGGCTATCCCATGGAACAACTTCTGAGAAAGATTCTGCAACATTACTAGGGGTCCGCCAAAACATACAATTACTTGCCATGTTCCAGTTAAAGCCTAAACTATCGAGTTGGCGTTTCTTTTTAAAAGTGTATAAAGAAGCGGTAATGGGCCAAATCCTCAAGCCACTGTAAATCAACACGATTTGCTTGCCTCCGCTGGAACACCCGCTCTCTATTTCAGTTCAGGAGCTAACACACAGTATCTTAATATGCATTTAGGTTAATATTTGCACTTTGCAGGGCTAGGTAGATTGCACGGCTGGCACATATCAGACTAAATGTCACTTCCGAAAGCTAAGGGACCGAACCGGAAGCTGCCATTCAGAGGGACTACCTGACAATATGTGGAACCTCTCCGGAAAAGCCTTCCCACCTCAAGCAACTCCTTTTGATTAATCTTTCACATAGACAATACACCTTATATACACCGACACACCCCCCCGGCCTTTGCCTCCACAGATCCTGTGGTTGGCTAATTAAAGGAGGAGGTGTAACTATCAATCTAATCTGGCTTGTTCTCAAATTTACCATAATTTCCACACTTGAGAGGCTGGTGAAATGAAACAGCACTACTACACTTTCCCATTCATCAGCCGGAAGCAGAACAACTCCGAGAACCGGGCGAAAAATAATTAGGATGCGGGATCAGGTGTTGCGCGCGTGCATCTGTGCCTGTACAGGGGCACGCAGGCACATGAGCATTCACGGGAGGCAGCAGCAGTAGCACGGGGGCAGATGAGCACCACCAGTCATTTGACCTCGACAGGTGAATGCTTGCAGATGTACTCACAGCACACTTATTAGAAGAGGCCCAAATGCCCGAGAAAACTGCCGTCAGATTACGCCGGAAACAACAACGGCTTTTTAAACAACTACAGCCGCCAGAACGGTACCGGCGGCAGCACTGCAGGAGCTGCTGAGGAACCGCTGGGGCAACCCCAGCGCACCGGGTGCTCAGCGCGTGGCCCTGACCCCACCGCATGGCATGTCACCCTTGGGCAGGAAGCTTGACATTTTCTGGAAGCACCGGTGTCATTTCACGGGCTTTGCCGTCGCTTTGCGCTTGTGGGGTAACACTATAGAGTTTTTCAGAAAGTGTTGGAGCAACTTTGGTACCTTTTCCATTCAGGCACACTGGGAGTGAGCTGTGGGGCTGCTGCCAGGGGCTCTGCTCAGCACAGCATGGCTGGAGCTGGCCCAGGACCTCCTTCGAAAGACAGACTGGTCAGACACACAGCTATCCTGCATCATCAAGGATAATCCTATGTTCAAGTTCAAGTTCCTACCTTCCAGTTCAAGTTCAAGTTCCTACGTTCCAATTGGTGCCCGTTACCTCTTGTCCTGGATCATCAAAGATGATCCAGGACAAGAGGTAACGGGTACCAACTGGAACGTAGGAACTTCTATCAAAGCATGAGGAGGAACTTCTTTACTTTGAGGGTGGCAGAGCGCTGGAACAGGCTGCCCAGGGAGGCGGTAGAGTCTCCCACCCCAGAGACATTCAAAACCCGCATGGAGGTCATCCTGTGCAACCTGCTGTAGGTGACCCTGCTCTGGCAGGGGGGTTGGACTGGATGATCTCCAGAGCTCCTTTCCAACCCTAACCAATCTGTGATTCTGTGATCAGAGCTGTTCTTCGAAATCTGTTCCTAGGAAATCGCTGCGAGAAGGAGGATGCACCTGAGGAGCAGGCCTAAGATGGAGGATTGAACAAACAAGTAGCTCTTACCTGAGGAATCGGCTATCCCATGGAACAACTTCTGAGAAAGATTCTGCAACATTACTAGGGGTCCGCCAAAACATACAATTACTTGCCATGTTCCAGTTAAAGCCTAAACTATCGAGTTGGCATTTCTTTTTAAAAGTGTATAAAGAAGCGGTAATGGGCCAAATCCTCAAGCCACTGTAAATCAACACGATTTGCTTGCCTCCGCTGGAACACCCGCTCTCTATTTCAGTTCAGGAGCTAACACACAGTATCTTAATATGCATTTAGGTTAATATTTGCACTTTGCAGGGCTAGGTAGATTGCACGGCTGGCACATATCAGACTAAATGTCACTTCCGAAAGCTAAGGGACCGAACCGGAAGCTGCCATTCAGAGGGACTACCTGACAACATGTGGAACCTCTCCGGAAAAGCCTTCCCACCTCAAGCAACTCCTTTTGATTAATCTTTCACATAGACAATACACGTTATATACACCGACACACCCCCCCGGCCTTTGCCTCCACAGATCCTGTGGTTGGCTAATTAAAGGAGGAGGTGTAACTATCAATCTAATCTGGCTTGTTCTCAAATTTACCATAATTTCCACACTTGAGAGGCTGGTGAAATGAAACAGCACTACTACACTTTCCCATTCATCAGCCGGAAGCAGAACAACTCCGAGAACCGGGCGAAAAATAATTAGGATGCGGGATCAGGTGTTGCGCGCGTGCATCTGTGCCTGTACAGGGGCACGCAGGCACATGAGCATTCACGGGAGGCAGCAGCAGTAGCACGGGGGGAGATGAGCACCACCAGTCATTTGACCTCGACAGGTGAATGCTTGCAGATGTACTCACAGCACACTTATTAGAAGAGGCCCAAATGCCCGAGAAAACTGCCGTCAGATTACGCCGGAAACAACAACGGCTTTTTAAACAACTACAGCCGCCAGAACGGTACCGGCGGCAGCACTGCAGGAGCTGCTCAGGAACCGCTGGGGCAACCCCAGCGCACCGGGTGCTCAGCGCGTGGCCCTGACCCCACCGCATGGCATGTCACCCTTGGGCAGGAAGCTTGACATTTTCTGGAAGCACCGGTGTCATTTCACGGGCTTTGCCGTCGCTTTGCGCTTGTGGGGTAACACTATAGAGTTTTTCAGAAAGTGTTGGAGCAACTTTGGTACCTTTTCCATTCAGGCACACTGGGAGTGAGGTGTGGGGCTGCTGCCAGGGGCTCTGCTCAGCACAGCATGGCTGGAGCTGGCCCAGGACCTCCTTCGAAAGACAGACTGGTCAGACACACAGCTATCCTGAATCATCAAGGATAATCCTATGTTCAAGTTCAAGTTCCTACCTTCCAGTTCAAGTTCAAGTTCCTACGTTCCAATTGGTGCCCGTTACCTCTTGTCCTGGATCATCAAAAATGATCCAGGACAAGAGGTAACGGGTACAAACTGGAACCTAGGAACTTCTATCAAAGCATGAGGAGGAACTTCTTTACTTTGAGGGTGGCAGAGCGCTGGAACAGGCTGCCCAGGGAGGCGGTAGAGTCTCCCACCCCAGAGACATTCAAAACCCGCATGGAGGTCATCCTGTGCAACCTGCTGTAGGTGACCCTGCTCTGGCAGGGGGGTTGGACTGGATGATCTCCAGAGCTCCTTTCCAACCCTAACCAATCTGTGATTCTGTGATCAGAGCTGTTCTTCGAAATCTGTTCCTAGGAAATCGCTGCGAGAAGGAGGATGCACCTGAGGAGCAGGCCTAAGATGGAGGATTGAACAAACAAGTAGCTCTTACCTGAGGAATCGGCTATCCCATGGAACAACTTCTGAGAAAGATTCTGCAACATTACTAGGGGTCCGCCAAAACATACAATTACTTGCCATGTTCCAGTTAAAGCCTAAACTATCGAGTTGGCATTTCTTTTTAAAAGTGTATAAAGAAGCGGTAATGGGCCAAATCCTCAAGCCACTGTAAATCAACACGATTTGCTTGCCTCCGCTCGAACACCCGCTCTCTATTTCAGTTCAGGAGCTAACACACAGTATCTTAATATGCATTTAGGTTAATATTTGCACTTTGCAGGGCTAGGTAGATTGCACGGCTGGCACATATCAGACTAAATGTCACTTCCGAAAGCTAAGGGACCGAACCGGAAGCTGCCATTCAGAGGGACTACCTGACAACATGTGGAACCTCTCCGGAAAAGCCTTCCCACCTCAAGCAACTCCTTTTGATTAATCTTTCACATAGACAATACACGTTATATACACCGACACACCCCCCCGGCCTTTGCCTCCACAGATCCTGTGGTTGGCTAATTAAAGGAGGAGGTGTAACTATCAATCTAATCTGGCTTGTTCTCAAATTTACCATAATTTCCACACTTGAGAGGCTGGTGAAATGAAACAGCACTACTACACTTTCCCATTCATCAGCCGGAAGCAGAACAACTCCGAGAACCGGGCGAAAAATAATTAGGATGCGGGATCAGGTGTTGCGCGCGTGCATCTGTGCCTGTACAGGGGCACTCAGGCACATGAGCATTCACGGGAGACAGCAGCAGTAGCACGGGGGCAGATGAGCACCACCAGTCATTTGACCTCGACAGGTGAATGCTTGCAGATGTACTCACAGCACACTTATTAGAAGAGGCCCAAATGCCCGAGAAAACTGCCGTCAGATTACGCCGGAAACAACAACGGCTTTTTAAACAACTACAGCCGCCAGAACGGTACCGGCGGCAGCACTGCAGGAGCTGCTCAGGAACCGCTGGGGCAACCCCAGCGCACCGGGTGCTCAGCGCGTGGCCCTGACCCCACCGCATGGCATGTCACCCTTGGGCAGGAAGCTTGACATTTTCTGGAAGCACCGGTGTCATTTCACGGGCTTTGCCATCGCTTTGCGCTTGTGGGGTAACACTATAGAGTTTTTCAGAAAGTGTTGGAGCAACTTTGGTACCTTTTCCATTCAGGCACACTGGGAGTGAGCTGTGGGGCTGCTGCCAGGGGCTCTGCTCAGCACAACATGGCTGGAGCTGGCCCAGGACCTCCTTCGAAAGACAGACTGGTCAGACACACAGCTATCCTGAATCATCAAGGATAATCCTATATTCAAGTTCAAGTTCCTACCTTCCAGTTCAAGTTCAAGTTCCTACCTTCCAATTGGTGCCCGTTACCTCTTGTCCTGGATCATCAAAGATGATCCAGGACAAGAGGTAACGGGTACAAACTGGAACCTAGGAACTTCTATCAAAGCATGAGGAGGAACTTCTTTACTTTGAGGGTGGCAGAGCGCTGGAACAGGCTGCCCAGGGAGGCGGTAGAGTCTCCCACCCCAGAGACATTCAAAACCCGCATGGAGGTCATCCTGTGCAACCTGCTGTAGGTGACCCTGCTCTGGCAGGGGGGTTGGACTGGATGATCTCCAGAGCTCCTTTCCAACCCTAACCAATCTGTGATTCTGTGATCAGAGCTGTTCTTCGAAATCTGTTCCTAGGAAATCGCTGCGAGAAGGAGGATGCACCTGAGGAGCAGGCCTAAGATGGAGGATTGAACAAACAAGTAGCTCTTACCTGAGGAATCGGCTATCCCATGGAACAACTTCTGAGAAAGATTCTGCAACATTACTAGGGGTCCGCCAAAACATACAATTACTTGCCATGTTCCAGTTAAAGCCTAAACTATCGAGTTGGCATTTCTTTTTAAAAGTGTATAAAGAAGCGGTAATGGGCCAAATCCTCAAGCCACTGTAAATCAACACGATTTGCTTGCCTCCGCTGGAACACCCGCTCTCTATTTCAGTTCAGGAGCTAACACACAGTATCTTAATATGCATTTAGGTTAATATTTGCACTTTGCAGGGCTAGGTAGATTGCACGGCTGGCACATATCAGACTAAATGTCACTTCCGAAAGCTAAGGGACCGAACCGGAAGCTGCCATTCAGAGGGACTACCTGACAACATGTGGAACCTCTCCGGAAAAGCCTTCCCACCTCAAGCAACTCCTTTTGATTAATCTTTCACATAGACAATACACGTTATATACACCGACACACCCCCCCGGCCTTTGCCTCCACAGATCCTGTGGTTGGCTAATTAAAGGAGGAGGTGTAACTATCAATCTAATCTGGCTTGTTCTCAAATTTACCATAATTTCCACACTTGAGAGGCTGGTGAAATGAAACAGCACTACTACACTTTCCCATTCATCAGCCGGAAGCAGAACAACTCCGAGAACCGGGCGAAAAATAATTAGGATGCGGGATCAGGTGTTGCGCGCGTGCATCTGTGCCTGTACAGGGGCACGCAGGCACATGAGCATTCACGGGAGGCAGCAGCAGTAGCACGGGGGGAGATGAGCACCACCAGTCATTTGACCTCGACAGGTGAATGCTTGCAGATGTACTCACAGCACACTTATTAGAAGAGGCCCAAATGCCCGAGAAAACTGCCGTCAGATTACGCCGGAAACAACAACGGCTTTTTAAACAACTACAGCCGCCAGAACGGTACCGGCGGCAGCACTGCAGGAGCTGCTCAGGAACCACTGGGGCAACCCCAGCGCACCGGGTGCTCAGCGCGTGGCCCTGACCCCACCGCATGGCATGTCACCCTTGGGCAGGAAGCTTGACATTTTCTGGAAGCACCGGTGTCATTTCACGGGCTTTGCCGTCGCTTTGCGCTTGTGGGGTAACACTATAGAGTTTTTCAGAAAGTGTTGGAGCAACTTTGGTACCTTTTCCATTCAGGCACACTGGGAGTGAGCTGTGGGGCTGCTGCCAGGGGCTCTGCTCAGCACAACATGGCTGGAGCTGGCCCAGGACCTCCTTCGAAAGACAGACTGGTCAGACACACAGCTATCCTGAATCATCAAGGATAATCCTATATTCAAGTTCAAGTTCCTACCTTACAGTTCAAGTTCAAGTTCCTACGTTCCAATTGGTGCCCGTTACCTCTTGTCCTGGATCATCAAAGATGATCCAGGACAAGAGGTAACGGGTACAAAGTGGAACCTAGGAACTTCTATCAAAGCATGAGGAGGAACTTCTTTACTTTGAGGGTGGCAGAGCGCTGGAACAGGCTGCCCAGGGAGGAGGTAGAGTCTCCCACCCCAGAGACATTCAAAACCCGCATGGAGGTCATCCTGTGCAACCTGCTGTAGGTGACTCTGCTCTGGCAGGGGGGTTGGACTGGATGATCTCCAGAGCTCCTTTCCAACCCTAACCAATCTGTGATTCTGTGATCAGAGCTGTTCTTCGAAATCTGTTCCTAGGAAATCGCTGCGAGAAGGAGGATGCACCTGAGGAGCAGGCCTAAGATGGAGGATTGAACAAACAAGTAGCTCTTACCTGAGGAATCGGCTATCCCATGGAACAACTTCTGAGAAAGATTCTGCAACATTACTAGGGGTCCGCCAAAACATACAATTACTTGCCATGTTCCAGTTAAAGCCTAAACTATCAAGTTGGCATTTCTTTTTAAAAGTGTATAAAGAAGCGGTAATGGGCCAAATCCTCAAGCCACTCTAAATCAACACGATTTGCTTGCCTCCGCTGGAACACCCGCTCTCTATTGCAGTTCAGGAGCTAACACACAGTATCTTAATATGCATTTAGGTTAATATTTGCACTTTGCAGGGCTAGGTAGATTGCACGGCTGGCACATATCAGACTAAATGTCACTTCCGAAAGCTAAGGGACCGAACCGGAAGCTGCCATTCAGAGGGACTACCTGACAACATGTGGAACCTCTCCGGAAAAGCCTTCCCACCTCAAGCAACTCCTTTTGATTAATCTTTCACATAGACAATACATCTTATATACACCGACACCCCCCCCCTGCCTTTGCCTCCACAGATCCTGTGGTTGGCTAATTAAAGGAGGAGGTGTAACTATCAATCTAATCTCGCTTGTTCTCAAATTTACCATAATTTCCACACTTGAGAGGCTGGTGAAATGAAACAGCACTACTACACTTTCCCATTCATCAGCCGGAAGCAGAACAACTCAGAGAACCGGGCGAAAAATAATTAGGATGCGGGATCAGGTGTTGCGCGCGTGCATCTGTGCCTGTACAGGGGCACGCAGGCACATGAGCATTCACGGGAGGCAGCAGCAGTAGCACGGGGGCAGATGAGCACCACCAGTCATTTGACCTCGACAGGTGAATGCTTGCAGATGTACTCACAGCACACTTATTAGAAGAGGCCCAAATGCCCGAGAAAACTGCCGTCAGATTACGCCGGAAACAACAACGGCTTTTTAAACAACTACAGCCGCCAGAACGGTACCGGCGGCAGCACTGCAGGAGCTGCTCAGGAACCGCTGGGGCAACCCCAGCGCACCGGGTGCTCAGCGCGTGGCCCTGACCCCACCGCATGGCATGTCACCCTTGGGCAGGAAGCTTGGCATTTTCTGGAAGCACCGGTGTCATTTCACGGGCTTTGCCGTCGCTTTGCGCTTGTGGGGTAACACTATCGAGTTTTTCAGAAAGTGTTGGAGCAACTTTGGTACCTTTTCCATTCAGGCACACTGGGAGTGAGCTGTGGGGCTGCTGCCAGGGGCTCTGCTCAGCACAGCATGGCTGGAGCTGGCCCAGGACCTCCTTCGAAAGACAGACTGGTCAGACACACAGCTATCCTGAATCATCAAGGATAATCCTATGTTCAAGTTCAAGTTCCTACCTTCCAGTTCAAGTTCAAGTTCCTACGTTCCAATTGGTGCCCGTTACCTCTTGTCCTGGATCATCAAAGATGATCCAGGACAAGAGGTAACGGGTACCAACTGGAACGTAGGAACTTCTATCAAAGCATGAGGAGGAACTTCTTTACTTTGAGGGTGGCAGAGCGCTGGAACAGGCTGCCCAGGGAGGCGGTAGAGTCTCCCACCCCAGAGACATTCAAAACCCGCATGGAGGTCATCCTGTGCAACCTGCTGTAGGTGACCCTGCTCTGGCAGGGGGTTGGACTGGATGATCTCCAGAGCTCCTTTCCAACCCTAACCAATCTGTGATTCTGTGATCAGAGCTGTTCTTCGAAATCTGTTCCTAGGAAATCGCTGCGAGAAGGAGGATGCACCTGAGGAGCAGGCCTAAGATGGAGGATTGAACAAACAAGTAGCTCTTACCTGAGGAATCGGCTATCCCATGGAACAACTTCTGAGAAAGATTCTGCAACATTACTAGGGGTCCGCCAAAACATACAATTACTTGCCATGTTCCAGTTAAAGCCTAAACTATCGAGTTGGCATTTCTTTTTAAAAGTGTATAAAGAAGCGGTAATGGGCCAAATCCTCAAGCCACTCTAAATCAACACGATTTGCTTGCCTCCGCTGGAACACCCGCTCTCTATTGCAGTTCAGGAGCTAACACACAGTATCTTAATATGCATTTAGGTTAATATTTGCACTTTGCAGGGCTAGGTAGATTGCACGGCTGGCACATATCAGACTAAATGTCACTTCCGAAAGCTAAGGGACCGAACCGGAAGCTGCCATTCAGAGGGACTACCTGACAACATGTGGAACCTCTCCGGAAAAGCCTTCCCACCTCAAGCAACTCCTTTTGATTAATCTTTCACATAGACAATACACCTTATATACACCGACACCCCCCCCCTGCCTTTGCCTCCACAGATCCTGTGGTTGGCTAATTAAAGGAGGAGGTGTAACTATCAATCTAATCTCGCTTGTTCTCAAATTTACCATAATTTCCACACTTGAGAGGCTGGTGAAATGAAACAGCACTACTACACTTTCCCATTCATCAGCCGGAAGCAGAACAACTCAGAGAACCGGGCGAAAAATAATTAGGATGCGGGATCAGGTGTTGCGCGCGTGCATCTGTGCCTGTACAGGGGCACGCAGGCACATGAGCATTCACGGGAGGCAGCAGCAGTAGCACGGGGGCAGATGAGCACCACCAGTCATTTGACCTCGACAGGTGAATGCTTGCAGATGTACTCACAGCACACTTATTAGAAGAGGCCCAAATGCCCGAGAAAACTGCCGTCAGATTACGCCGGAAACAACAACGGCTTTTTAAACAACTACAGCCGCCAGAACGGTACCGGCGGCAGCACTGCAGGAGCTGCTCAGGAACCGCTGGGGCAACCCCAGCGCACCGGGTGCTCAGCGCGTGGCCCTGACCCCACCGCATGGCATGTCACCCTTGGGCAGGAAGCTTGGCATTTTCTGGAAGCACCGGTGTCATTTCACGGGCTTTGCCGTCGCTTTGCGCTTGTGGGGTAACACTATCGAGTTTTTCAGAAAGTGTTGGAGCAACTTTGGTACCTTTTCCATTCAGGCACACTGGGAGTGAGCTGTGGGGCTGCTGCCAGGGGCTCTGCTCAGCACAGCATGGCTGGAGCTGGCCCAGGACCTCCTTCGAAAGACAGACTGGTCAGACACACAGCTATCCTGAATCATCAAGGATAATCCTATGTTCAAGTTCAAGTTCCTACCTTCCAGTTCAAGTTCAAGTTCCTACGTTCCAATTGGTGCCCGTTACCTCTTGTCCTGGATCATCAAAGATGATCCAGGACAAGAGGTAACGGGTACCAACTGGAACGTAGGAACTTCTATCAAAGCATGAGGAGGAACTTCTTTACTTTGAGGGTGGCAGAGCGCTGGAACAGGCTGCCCAGGGAGGCGGTAGAGTCTCCCACCCCAGAGACATTCAAAACCCGCATGGAGGTCATCCTGTGCAACCTGCTGTAGGTGACCCTGCTCTGGCAGGGGGGTTGGACTGGATGATCTCCAGAGCTCCTTTCCAACCCTAACCAATCTGTGATTCTGTGATCAGAGCTGTTCTTCGAAATCTGTTCCTAGGAAATCGCTGCGAGAAGGAGGATGCACCTGAGGAGCAGGCCTAAGATGGAGGATTGAACAAACAAGTAGCTCTTACCTGAGGAATCGGCTATCCCATGGAACAACTTCTGAGAAAGATTCTGCAACATTACTAGGGGTCCGCCAAAACATACAATTACTTGCCATGTTCCAGTTAAAGCCTAAACTATCGAGTTGGCATTTCTTTTTAAAAGTGTATAAAGAAGCGGTAATGGGCCAAATCCTCAAGCCACTGTAAATCAACACGATTTGCTTGCCTCCGCTGGAACACCCGCTCTCTATTGCAGTTCAGGAGCTAACACACAGTATCTTAATATGCATTTAGGTTAATATTTGCACTTTGCAGGGCTAGGTAGATTGCACGGCTGGCACATATCAGACTAAATGTCACTTCCGAAAGCTAAGGGACCGAACCGGAAGCTGCCATTCAGAGGGACTACCTGACAACATGTGGAACCTCTCTGGAAAAGCCTTCCCACCTCAAGCAACTCCTTTTGATTAATCTTTCACATAGACAATACACGTTATATACACCTACACACCCCCCCGGCCTTTGCCTCCACAGATCCTGTGGTTGGCTAATTAAAGGAGGAGGTGTAACTATCAATCTAATCTGGCTTGTTCTCAAATTTACCATAATTTCCACACTTGAGAGGCTGGTGAAATGAAACAGCACTACTACACTTTCCCATTCATCAGCCGGAAGCAGAACAACTCCGAGAACCGGGCGAAAAATAATTAGGATGCGGGATCAGGTGTTGCGCGCGTGCATCTGTGCCTGTACAGGGGCACGCAGGCACATGAGCATTCACGGGAGGCAGCAGCAGTAGCACGGGGGCAGATGAGCACCACCAGTCATTTGACCTCGACAGGTGAATGCTTGCAGATGTACTCACAGCACACTTATTAGAAGAGGCCCAAATGCCCGAGAAAACTGCCGTCAGATTACGCCGGAAACAACAACGGCTTTTTAAACAACTACAGCCGCCAGAACGGTACCGGCGGCAGCACTGCAGGAGCTGCTCAGGAACCGCTGGGGCAACCCCAGCGCACCGGGTGCTCAGCGCGTGGCCCTGACCCCACCGCATGGCATGTCACCCTTGGGCAGGAAGCTTGGCATTTTCTGGAAGCACCGGTGTCATTTCACGGGCTTTGCCGTCGCTTTGCGCTTGTGGGGTAACACTATCGAGTTTTTCAGAAAGTGTTGGAGCAACTTTGGTACCTTTTCCATTCAGGCACACTGGGAGTGAGCTGTGGGGCTGCTGCCAGGGGCTCTGCTCAGCACAGCATGGCTGGAGCTGGCCCAGGACCTCCTTCGAAAGACAGACTGGTCAGACACACAGCTATCCTGAATCATCAAGGATAATCCTATGTTCAAGTTCAAGTTCCTACGTTCCAGTTCAAGTTCAAGTTCCTACGTTCCAATTGGTGCCCGTTACCTCTTGTCCTGGATCATCAAAGATGATCCAGGACAAGAGGTAACGGGTACCAACTGGAACGTAGGAACTTCTATCAAAGCATGAGGAGGAACTTCTTTACTTTGAGGGTGGCAGAGCGCTGGAACAGGCTGCCCAGGGAGGCGGTAGAGTCTCCCACCCCAGAGACATTCAAAACCCGCATGGAGGTCATCCTGTGCAACCTGCTGTAGGTGACCCTGCTCTGGCAGGGGGGTTGGACTGGATGATCTCCAGAGCTCCTTTCCAACCCTAACCAATCTGTGATTCTGTGATCAGAGCTGTTCTTCGAAATCTGTTCCTAGGAAATCGCTGCGAGAAGGAGGATGCACCTGAGGAGCAGGCCTAAGATGGAGGATTGAACAAACAAGTAGCTCTTACCTGAGGAATCGGCTATCCCATGGAACAACTTCTGAGAAAGATTCTGCAACATTACTAGGGGTCCGCCAAAACATACAATTACTTGCCATGTTCCAGTTAAAGCCTAAACTATCGAGTTGGCATTTCTTTTTAAAAGTGTATAAAGAAGCGGTAATGGGCCAAATCCTCAAGCCACTGTAAATCAACACGATTTGCTTGCCTCCGCTGGAACACCCGCTCTCTATTTCAGTTCAGGAGCTAACACACAGTATCTTAATATGCATTTAGGTTAATATTTGCACTTTGCAGGGCTAGGTAGATTGCACGGCTGGCACATATCAGACTAAATGTCACTTCCGAAAGCTAAGGGACCGAACCGGAAGCTGCCATTCAGAGGGACTACCTGACAACATGTGGAACCTCTCCGGAAAAGCCTTCCCACCTCAAGCAACTCCTTTTGATTAATCTTTCACATAGACAATACACGTTATATACACCGACACACCCCCCCGGCCTTTGCCTCCACAGATCCTGTGGTTGGCTAATTAAAGGAGGAGGTGTAACTATCAATCTAATCTCGCTTGTTCTCAAATTTACCATAATTTCCACACTTGAGAGGCTGGTGAAATGAAACAGCACTACTACACTTTCCCATTCATCAGCCGGAAGCAGAACAACTCCGAGAACCGGGCGAAAAATAATTAGGATGCGGGATCAGGTGTTGCGCGCGTGCATCTGTGCCTGTACAGGGGCACGCAGGCACATGAGCATTCACGGGAGGCAGCAGCAGTAGCACGGGGGCAGATGAGCACCACCAGTCATTTGACCTCGACAGGTGAATGCTTGCAGATGTACTCACAGCACACTTATTAGAAGAGGCCCAAATGCCCGAGAAAACTGCCGTCAGATTACGCCGGAAACAACAACGGCTTTTTAAACAACTACAGCCGCCAGAACGGTACCGGCGGCAGCACTGCAGGAGCTGCTCAGGAACCGCTGGGGCAACCCCAGCGCACCGGGTGCTCAGCGCGTGGCCCTGACCCCACCGCATGGCATGTCACCCTTGGGCAGGAAGCTTGGCATTTTCTGGAAGCACCGGTGTCATTTCACGGGCTTTGCCGTCGCTTTGCGCTTGTGGGGTAACACTATCGAGTTTTTCAGAAAGTGTTGGAGCAACTTTGGTACCTTTTCCATTCAGGCACACTGGGAGTGAGCTGTGGGGCTGCTGCCAGGGGCTCTGCTCAGCACAGCATGGCTGGAGCTGGCCCAGGACCTCCTTCGAAAGACAGACTGGTCAGACACACAGCTATCCTGAATCATCAAGGATAATCCTATGTTCAAGTTCAAGTTCCTACGTTCCAGTTCAAGTTCAAGTTCCTACGTTCCAATTGGTGCCCGTTACCTCTTGTCCTGGATCATCAAAGATGATCCAGGACAAGAGGTAACGGGTACCAACTGGAACGTAGGAACTTCTATCAAAGCATGAGGAGGAACTTCTTTACTTTGAGGGTGGCAGAGCGCTGGAACAGGCTGCCCAGGGAGGAGGTAGAGTCTCCCACCCCAGAGACATTCAAAACCCGCATGGAGGTCATCCTGTGCAACCTGCTGTAGGTGACTCTGCTCTGGCAGGGGGGTTGGACTGGATGATCTCCAGAGCTCCTTTCCAACCCTAACCAATCTGTGATTCTGTGATCAGAGCTGTTCTTCGAAATCTGTTCCTAGGAAATCGCTGCGAGAAGGAGGATGCACCTGAGGAGCAGGCCTAAGATGGAGGATTGAACAAACAAGTAGCTCTTACCTGAGGAATCGGCTATCCCATGGAACAACTTCTGAGAAAGATTCTGCAACATTACTAGGGGTCCGCCAAAACATACAATTACTTGCCATGTTCCAGTTAAAGCCTAAACTATCAAGTTGGCATTTCTTTTTAAAAGTGTATAAAGAAGCGGTAATGGGCCAAATCCTCAAGCCACTGTAAATCAACACGATTTGCTTGCCTCCGCTGGAACACCCGCTCTCTATTGCAGTTCAGGAGCTAACACACAGTATCTTAATATGCATTTAGGTTAATATTTGCACTTTGCAGGGCTAGGTAGATTGCACGGCTGGCACATATCAGACTAAATGTCACTTCCGAAAGCTAAGGGACCGAACCGGAAGCTGCCATTCAGAGGGACTACCTGACAACATGTGGAACCTCTCCGGAAAAGCCTTCCCACCTCAAGCAACTCCTTTTGATTAATCTTTCACATAGACAATACACCTTATATACACCGACACACCCCCCCGGCCTTTGCCTCCACAGATCCTGTGGTTGGCTAATTAAAGGAGGAGGTGTAACTATCAATCTAATCTGGATTGTTCTCAAATTTACCATAATTTCCACACTTGAGAGGCTGGTGAAATGAAACAGCACTACTACACTTTCCCATTCATCAGCCGGAAGCAGAACAACTCCGAGAACCGGGCGAAAAATAATTAGGATGCGGGATCAGGTGTTGCGCGCGTGCATCTGTGCCTGTACAGGGGCACGCAGGCACATGAGCATTCACGGGAGGCAGCAGCAGTAGCACGGGGGCAGATGAGCACCACCAGTCATTTGACCTCGACAGGTGAATGCTTGCAGATGTACTCACAGCACACTTATTAGAAGAGGCCCAAATGCCCGAGAAAACTGCCGTCAGATTACGCCGGAAACAACAACGGCTTTTTAAACAACTACAGCCGCCAGAACGGTACCGGCGGCAGCACTGCAGGAGCTGCTCAGGAACCGCTGGGGCAACCCCAGCGCACCGGGTGCTCAGCGCGTGGCCCTGACCCCACCGCATGGCATGTCACCCTTGGGCAGGAAGCTTGGCATTTTCTGGAAGCACCGGTGTCATTTCACGGGCTTTGCCGTCGCTTTGCGCTTGTGGGGTAACACTATCGAGTTTTTCAGAAAGTGTTGGAGCAACTTTGGTACCTTTTCCATTCAGGCACACTGGGAGTGAGCTGTGGGGCTGCTGCCAGGGGCTCTGCTCAGCACAGCATGGCTGGAGCTGGCCCAGGACCTCCTTCGAAAGACAGACTGGTCAGACACACAGCTATCCTGAATCATCAAGGATAATCCTATGTTCAAGTTCAAGTTCCTACCTTCCAGTTCAAGTTCAAGTTCCTACGTTCCAATTGGTGCCCGTTACCTCTTGTCCTGGATCATCAAAGATGATCCAGGACAAGAGGTAACGGGTACCAACTGGAACGTAGGAACTTCTATCAAAGCATGAGGAGGAACTTCTTTACTTTGAGGGTGGCAGAGCGCTGGAACAGGCTGCCCAGGGAGGCGGTAGAGTCTCCCACCCCAGAGACATTCAAAACCCGCATGGAGGTCATCCTGTGCAACCTGCTGTAGGTGACCCTGCTCTGGCAGGGGGTTGGACTGGATGATCTCCAGAGCTCCTTTCCAACCCTAACCAATCTGTGATTCTGTGATCAGAGCTGTTCTTCGAAATCTGTTCCTAGGAAATCGCTGCGAGAAGGAGGATGCACCTGAGGAGCAGGCCTAAGATGGAGGATTGAACAAACAAGTAGCTCTTACCTGAGGAATCGGCTATCCCATGGAACAACTTCTGAGAAAGATTCTGCAACATTACTAGGGGTCCGCCAAAACATACAACTACTTGCCATGTTCCAGTTAAAGCCTAAACTATCGAGTTGGCATTTCTTTTTAAAAGTGTATAAAGAAGCGGTAATGGGCCAAATCCTCAAGCCACTGTAAATCAACACGATTGGCTTGCCTCCGCTGGAACACCCGCTCTCTATTTCAGTTCAGGAGCTAACACACAGTATCTTAATATGCATTTAGGTTAATATTTGCACTTTGCAGGGCTAGGTAGATTGCACGGCTGGCACATATCAGACTAAATGTCACTTCCGAAAGCTAAGGGACCGAACCGGAAGCTGCCATTCAGAGGGACTACCTGACAACATGTGGAACCTCTCCGGAAAAGCCTTCCCACCTCAAGCAACTCCTTTTGATTAATCTTTCACATAGACAATACACGTTATATACACCGACACACCCCCCCGGCCTTTGCCTCCACAGATCCTGTGGTTGGCTAATTAAAGGAGGAGGTGTAACTATCAATCTAATCTCGCTTGTTCTCAAATTTACCATAATTTCCACACTTGAGAGGCTGGTGAAATGAAACAGCACTACTACACTTTCCCATTCATCAGCCGGAAGCAGAACAACTCCGAGAACCGGGCGAAAAATAATTAGGATGCGGGATCAGGTGTTGCGCGCGTGCATCTGTGCCTGTACAGGGGCACGCAGGCACATGAGCATTCACGGGAGGCAGCAGCAGTAGCACGGGGGGAGATGAGCACCACCAGTCATTTGACCTCGACAGGTGAATGCTTGCAGATGTACTCACAGCACACTTATTAGAAGAGGCCCAAATGCCCGAGAAAACTGCCGTCAGATTACGCCGGAAACAACAACGGCTTTTTAAACAACTACAGCCGCCAGAACGGTACCGGCGGCAGCACTGCAGGAGCTGCTCAGGAACCGCTGGGGCAACCCCAGCGCACCGGGTGCTCAGCGCGTGGCCCTGACCCCACCGCATGGCATGTCACCCTTGGGCAGGAAGCTTGGCATTTTCTGGAAGCACCGGTGTCATTTCACGGGCTTTGCCGTCGCTTTGCGCTTGTGGGGTAACACTATCGAGTTTTTCAGAAAGTGTTGGAGCAACTTTGGTACCTTTTCCATTCAGGCACACTGGGAGTGAGCTGTGGGGCTGCTGCCAGGGGCTCTGCTCAGCACAGCATGGCTGGAGCTGGCCCAGGACCTCCTTCGAAAGACAGACTGGTCAGACACACAGCTATCCTGAATCATCAAGGATAATCCTATGTTCAAGTTCAAGTTCCTACCTTCCAGTTCAAGTTCAAGTTCCTACGTTCCAATTGGTGCCCGTTACCTCTTGTCCTGGATCATCAAAGATGATCCAGGACAAGAGGTAACGGGTACCAACTGGAACGTAGGAACTTCTATCAAAGCATGAGGAGGAACTTCTTTACTTTGAGGGTGGCAGAGCGCTGGAACAGGCTGCCCAGGGAGGAGGTAGAGTCTCCCACCCCAGAGACATTCAAAACCCGCATGGAGGTCATCCTGTGCAACCTGCTGTAGGTGACTCTGCTCTGGCAGGGGGGTTGGACTGGATGATCTCCAGAGCTCCTTTCCAACCCTAACCAATCTGTGATTCTGTGATCAGAGCTGTTCTTCGAAATCTGTTCCTAGGAAATCGCTGCGAGAAGGAGGATGCACCTGAGGAGCAGGCCTAAGATGGAGGATTGAACAAACAAGTAGCTCTTACCTGAGGAATCGGCTATCCCATGGAACAACTTCTGAGAAAGATTCTGCAACATTACTAGGGGTCCGCCAAAACATACAATTACTTGCCATGTTCCAGTTAAAGCCTAAACTATCAAGTTGGCATTTCTTTTTAAAAGTGTATAAAGAAGCGGTAATGGGCCAAATCCTCAAGCCACTGTAAATCAACACGATTTGCTTGCCTCCGCTGGAACACCCGCTCTCTATTGCAGTTCAGGAGCTAACACACAGTATCTTAATATGCATTTAGGTTAATATTTGCACTTTGCAGGGCTAGGTAGATTGCACGGCTGGCACATATCAGACTAAATGTCACTTCCGAAAGCTAAGGGACCGAACCGGAAGCTGCCATTCAGAGGGACTACCTGACAACATGTGGAACCTCTCCGGAAAAGCCTTCCCACCTCAAGCAACTCCTTTTGATTAATCTTTCACATAGACAATACACCTTATATACACCGACACACCCCCCCGGCCTTTGCCTCCACAGATCCTGTGGTTGGCTAATTAAAGGAGGAGGTGTAACTATCAATCTAATCTGGCTTGTTCTCAAATTTACCATAATTTCCACACTTGAGAGGCTGGTGAAATGAAACAGCACTACTACACTTTCCCATTCATCAGCCGGAAGCAGAACAACTCCGAGAACCGGGCGAAAAATAATTAGGATGCGGGATCAGGTGTTGCGCGCGTGCATCTGTGCCTGTACAGGGGCACGCAGGCACATGAGCATTCACGGGAGGCAGCAGCAGTAGCACGGGGGCAGATGAGCACCACCAGTCATTTGACCTCGACAGGTGAATGCTTGCAGATGTACTCACAGCACACTTATTAGAAGAGGCCCAAATGCCCGAGAAAACTGCCGTCAGATTACGCCGGAAACAACAACGGCTTTTTAAACAACTACAGCCGCCAGAACGGTACCGGCGGCAGCACTGCAGGAGCTGCTCAGGAACCGCTGGGGCAACCCCAGCGCACCGGGTGCTCAGCGCGTGGCCCTGACCCCACCGCATGGCATGTCACCCTTGGGCAGGAAGCTTGGCATTTTCTGGAAGCACCGGTGTCATTTCACGGGCTTTGCCGTCGCTTTGCGCTTGTGGGGTAACACTATCGAGTTTTTCAGAAAGTGTTGGAGCAACTTTGGTACCTTTTCCATTCAGGCACACTGGGAGTGAGGTGTGGGGCTGCTGCCAGGGGCTCTGCTCAGCACAGCATGGCTGGAGCTGGCCCAGGACCTCCTTCGAAAGACAGACTGGTCAGACACACAGCTATCCTGAATCATCAAGGATAATCCTATGTTCAAGTTCAAGTTCCTACCTTCCAGTTCAAGTTCAAGTTCCTACGTTCCAATTGGTGCCCGTTACCTCTTGTCCTGGATCATCAAAGATGATCCAGGACAAGAGGTAACGGGTACCAACTGGAACGTAGGAACTTCTATCAAAGCATGAGGAGGAACTTCTTTACTTTGAGGGTGGCAGAGCGCTGGAACAGGCTGCCCAGGGAGGCGGTAGAGTCTCCCACCCCAGAGACATTCAAAACCCGCATGGAGGTCATCCTGTGCAACCTGCTGTAGGTGACCCTGCTCTGGCAGGGGGTTGGACTGGATGATCTCCAGAGCTCCTTTCCAACCCTAACCAATCTGTGATTCTGTGATCAGAGCTGTTCTTCGAAATCTGTTCCTAGGAAATCGCTGCGAGAAGGAGGATGCACCTGAGGAGCAGGCCTAAGATGGAGGATTGAACAAACAAGTAGCTCTTACCTGAGGAATCGGCTATCCCATGGAACAACTTCTGAGAAAGATTCTGCAACATTACTAGGGGTCCGCCAAAACATACAACTACTTGCCATGTTCCAGTTAAAGCCTAAACTATCGAGTTGGCATTTCTTTTTAAAAGTGTATAAAGAAGCGGTAATGGGCCAAATCCTCAAGCCACTGTAAATCAACACGATTGGCTTGCCTCCGCTGGAACACCCGCTCTCTATTTCAGTTCAGGAGCTAACACACAGTATCTTAATATGCATTTAGGTTAATATTTGCACTTTGCAGGGCTAGGTAGATTGCACGGCTGGCACATATCAGACTAAATGTCACTTCCGAAAGCTAAGGGACCGAACCGGAAGCTGCCATTCAGAGGGACTACCTGACAACATGTGGAACCTCTCCGGAAAAGCCTTCCCACCTCAAGCAACTCCTTTTGATTAATCTTTCACATAGACAATACACGTTATATACACCGACACACCCCCCCGGCCTTTGCCTCCACAGATCCTGTGGTTGGCTAATTAAAGGAGGAGGTGTAACTATCAATCTAATCTGGCTTGTTCTCAAATTTACCATAATTTCCACACTTGAGAGGCTGGTGAAATGAAACAGCACTACTACACTTTCCCATTCATCAGCCGGAAGCAGAACAACTCCGAGAACCGGGCGAAAAATAATTAGGATGCGGGATCAGGTGTTGCGCGCGTGCATCTGTGCCTGTACAGGGGCACGCAGGCACATGAGCATTCACGGGAGGCAGCAGCAGTAGCACGGGGGCAGATGAGCACCACCAGTCATTTGACCTCGACAGGTGAATGCTTGCAGATGTACTCACAGCACACTTATTAGAAGAGGCCCAAATGCCCGAGAAAACTGCCGTCAGATTACGCCGGAAACAACAACGGCTTTTTAAACAACTACAGCCGCCAGAACGGTACCGGCGGCAGCACTGCAGGAGCTGCTCAGGAACCGCTGGGGCAACCCCAGCGCACCGGGTGCTCAGCGCGTGGCCCTGACCCCACCGCATGGCATGTCACCCTTGGGCAGGAAGCTTGGCATTTTCTGGAAGCACCGGTGTCATTTCACGGGCTTTGCCGTCGCTTTGCGCTTGTGGGGTAACACTATCGAGTTTTTCAGAAAGTGTTGGAGCAACTTTGGTACCTTTTCCATTCAGGCACACTGGGAGTGAGCTGTGGGGCTGCTGCCAGGGGCTCTGCTCAGCACAGCATGGCTGGAGCTGGCCCAGGACCTCCTTCGAAAGACAGACTGGTCAGACACACAGCTATCCTGAATCATCAAGGATAATCCTATGTTCAAGTTCAAGTTCCTACCTTCCAGTTCAAGTTCAAGTTCCTACGTTCCAATTGGTGCCCGTTACCTCTTGTCCTGGATCATCAAAGATGATCCAGGACAAGAGGTAACGGGTACCAACTGGAACGTAGGAACTTCTATCAAAGCATGAGGAGGAACTTCTTTACTTTGAGGGTGGCAGAGCGCTGGAACAGGCTGCCCAGGGAGGCGGTAGAGTCTCCCACCCCAGAGACATTCAAAACCCGCATGGAGGTCATCCTGTGCAACCTGCTGTAGGTGACCCTGCTCTGGCAGGGGGTTGGACTGGATGATCTCCAGAGCTCCTTTCCAACCCTAACCAATCTGTGATTCTGTGATCAGAGCTGTTCTTCGAAATCTGTTCCTAGGAAATCGCTGCGAGAAGGAGGATGCACCTGAGGAGCAGGCCTAAGATGGAGGATTGAACAAACAAGTAGCTCTTACCTGAGGAATCGGCTATCCCATGGAACAACTTCTGAGAAAGATTCTGCAACATTACTAGGGGTCCGCCAAAACATACAACTACTTGCCATGTTCCAGTTAAAGCCTAAACTATCGAGTTGGCATTTCTTTTTAAAAGTGTATAAAGAAGCGGTAATGGGCCAAATCCTCAAGCCACTGTAAATCAACACGATTGGCTTGCCTCCGCTGGAACACCCGCTCTCTATTTCAGTTCAGGAGCTAACACACAGTATCTTAATATGCATTTAGGTTAATATTTGCACTTTGCAGGGCTAGGTAGATTGCACGGCTGGCACATATCAGACTAAATGTCACTTCCGAAAGCTAAGGGACCGAACCGGAAGCTGCCATTCAGAGGGACTAGCTGACAACATGTGGAACCTCTCCGGAAAAGCCTTCCCACCTCAAGCAACTCCTTTTGATTAATCTTTCACATAGACAATACACGTTATATACACCGACACACCCCCCCGGCCTTTGCCTCCACAGATCCTGTGGTTGGCTAATTAAAGGAGGAGGTGTAACTATCAATCTAATCTGGCTTGTTCTCAAATTTACCATAATTTCCACACTTGAGAGGCTGGTGAAATGAAACAGCACTACTACACTTTCCCATTCATCTGCCGGAAGCAGAACAACTCCGAGAACCGGGCGAAAAATAATTAGGATGCGGGATCAGGTGTTGCGCGCGTGCATCTGTGCCTGTACAGGGGCACGCAGGCACATGAGCATTCACGGGAGGCAGCAGCAGTAGCACGGGGGGAGATGAGCACCACCAGTCATTTGACCTCGACAGGTGAATGCTTGCAGATGTACTCACAGCACACTTATTAGAAGAGGCCCAAATGCCCGAGAAAACTGCCGTCAGATTACGCCGGAAACAACAACGGCTTTTTAAACAACTACAGCCGCCAGAACGGTACCGGCGGCAGCACTGCAGGAGCTGCTCAGGAACCGCTGGGGCAACCCCAGCGCACCGGGTGCTCAGCGCGTGGCCCTGACCCCACCGCATGGCATGTCACCCTTGGGCAGGAAGCTTGACATTTTCTGGAAGCACCGGTGTCATTTCACGGGCTTTGCCGTCGCTTTGCGCTTGTGGGGTAACACTATAGAGTTTTTCAGAAAGTGTTGGAGCAACTTTGGTACCTTTTCCATTCAGGCACACTGGGAGTGAGCTGTGGGGCTGCTGCCAGGGGCTCTGCTCAGCACAACATGGCTGGAGCTGGCCCAGGACCTCCTTCGAAAGACAGACTGGTCAGACACACAGCTATCCTGAATCATCAAGGATAATCCTATATTCAAGTTCAAGTTCCTACGTTCCAGTTCAAGTTCAAGTTCCTACGTTCCAATTGGTGCCCGTTACCTCTTGTCCTGGATCATCAAAGATGATCCAGGACAAGAGGTAACGGGTACAAACTGGAACGTAGGAACTTCTATCAAAGCATGAGGAGGAACTTCTTTACTTTGAGGGTGGCAGAGCGCTGGAACAGGCTGCCCAGGGAGGCGGTAGAGTCTCCCACCCCAGAGACATTCAAAACCCGCATGGAGGTCATCCTGTGCAACCTGCTGTAGGTGACTCTGCTCTGGCAGGGGGGTTGGACTGGATGATCTCCAGAGGTCCTTTCCAACCCTAACCAATCTGTGATTCTGTGATCAGAGCTGTTCTTCGAAATCTGTTCCTAGGAAATCGCTGCGAGAAGGAGGACGCACCTGAGGAGCAGGCCTAAGATGGAGGATTGAACAAACAAGTAGCTCTTACCTGAGGAATCGGCTATCCCATGGAACAACTTCTGAGAAAGATTCTGCAACATTACTAGGGGTCCGCCAAAACATACAATTACTTGCCATGTTCCAGTTAAAGCCTAAACTATCGAGTTGGCATTTCTTTTTAAAAGTGTATAAAGAAGCGGTAATGGGCCAAATCCTCAAGCCACTGTAAATCAACACGATTTGCTTGCCTCCGCTGGAACACCCGCTCTCTACTTCAGTTCAGGAGCTAACACACAGTATCTTAATATGCATTTATGTTAATATTTGCACTTTGCAGGGCTAGGTAGATTGCACGGCTGGCACATATCAGACTAAATGTCACTTCCGAAAGCTAAGGGACCGAACCGGAAGCTGCCATTCAGAGGGACTACCTGACAACATGTGGAACCTCTCCGGAAAAGCCTTCCCACCTCAAGCAACTCCTTTTGATTAATCTTTCACATAGACAATACACGTTATACACACCGACACACCCCCCCGGCCTTTGCCTCCACAGATCCTGTGGTTGGCTAATTAAAGGAGGAGGTGTAACTATCAATCTAATCTCGCTTGTTCTCAAATTTACCATAATTTCCACACTTGAGAGGCTGGTGAAATGAAACAGCACTACTACACTTTCCCATTCATCAGCCGGAAGCAGAACAACTCCGAGAACCGGGCGAAAAATAATTAGGATGCGGGATCAGGTGTTGCGCGCGTGCATCTGTGCCTGTACAGGGGCACGCAGGCACATGAGCATTCACGGGAGGCAGCAGCAGTAGCACGGGGGCAGATGAGCACCACCAGTCATTTGACCTCGACAGGTGAATGCTTGCAGATGTACTCACAGCACACTTATTAGAAGAGGCCCAAATGCCCGAGAAAACTGCCGTCAGATTACGCCGGAAACAACAACGGCTTTTTAAACAACTACAGCCGCCAGAACGGTACCGGCGGCAGCACTGCAGGAGCTGCTCAGGAACCGCTGGGGCAACCCCAGCGCACCGGGTGCTCAGCGCGTGGCCCTGACCCCACCGCATGGCATGTCACCCTTGGGCAGGAAGCTTGGCATTTTCTGGAAGCACCGGTGTCATTTCACGGGCTTTGCCGTCGCTTTGCGCTTGTGGGGTAACACTATAGAGTTTTTCAGAAAGTGTTGGAGCAACTTTGGTACCTTTTCCATTCAGGCACACTGGGAGTGAGCTGTGGGGCTGCTGCCAGGGGCTCTGCTCAGCACAGCATGGCTGGAGCTGGCCCAGGACCTCCTTCGAAAGACAGACTGGTCAGACACAACGCTATCCTGAATCATCAAGGATAATCCTATGTTCAAGTTCAAGTTCCTACGTTCCAGTTCAAGTTCAAGTTCCTACGTTCCAATTGGTGCCCGTTACCTCTTGGCCTGGATCATCAAAGATGATCCAGGACAAGAGGTAACGGGTACCAACTGGAACCTAGGAACTTCTATCAAAGCATGAGGAGGAACTTCTTTACTTTGAGGGTGGCAGAGCGCTGGAACAGGCTGCCCAGGGAGGCGGTAGAGTCTCCCACCCCAGAGACATTCAAAACCCGCATGGAGGTCATCCTGTGCAACCTGCTGTAGGTGACCCTGCTCTGGCAGGGGGTTGGACTGGATGATCTCCAGAGCTCCTTTCCAACCCTAACCAATCTGTGATTCTGTGATCAGAGCTGTTCTTCGAAATCTGTTCCTAGGAAATCGCTGCGAGAAGGAGGATGCACCTGAGGAGCAGGCCTAAGATGGAGGATTGAACAAACAAGTAGCTCTTACCTGAGGAATCGGCTATCCCATGGAACAACTTCTGAGAAAGATTCTGCAACATTACTAGGGGTCCGCCAAAACATACAATTACTTGCCATGTTCCAGTTAAAGCCTAAACTATCGAGTTGGCATTTCTTTTTAAAAGTGTATAAAGAAGCGGTAATGGGCCAAATCCTCAAGCCACTGTAAATCAACACGATTGGCTTGCCTCCGCTGGAACACCCGCTCTCTATTTCAGTTCAGGAGCTAACACACAGTATCTTAATATGCATTTAGGTTAATATTTGCACTTTGCAGGGCTAGGTAGATTGCACGGCTGGCACATATCAGACTAAATGTCACTTCCGAAAGCTAAGGGACCGAAACGGAAGCTGCCATTCAGAGGGACTACCTGACAACATGTGGAACCTCTCCGGAAAAGCCTTCCCACCTCAAGCAACTCCTTTTGATTAATCTTTCACATAGACAATACACGTTATACACACCGACACACCCCCCCGGCCTTTGCCTCCACAGATCCTGTGGTTGGCTAATTAAAGGAGGAGGTGTAACTATCAATCTAATCTCGCTTGTTCTCAAATTTACCATAATTTCCACACTTGAGAGGCTGGTGAAATGAAACAGCACTACTACACTTTCCCATTCATCAGCCGGAAGCAGAACAACTCCGAGAACCGGGCGAAAAATACTTAGGATGCGGGATCAGGTGTTGCGCGCGTGCATCTGTGCCTGTACAGGGGCACGCAGGCACATGAGCATTCACGGGAGGCAGCAGCAGTAGCACGGGGGCAGATGAGCACCACCAGTCATTTGACCTCGACAGGTGAATGCTTGCAGATGTACTCACAGCACACTTATTAGAAGAGGCCCAAATGCCCGAGAAAACTGCCGTCAGATTACGCCGGAAACAACAACGGCTTTTTAAACAACTACAGCCGCCAGAACGGTACCGGCGGCAGCACTGCAGGAGCTGCTCAGGAACCGCTGGGGCAACCCCAGCGCACCGGGTGCTCAGCGCGTGGCCCTGACCCCACCGCATGGCATGTCACCCTTGGGCAGGAAGCTTGACATTTTCTGGAAGCACCGGTGTCATTTCACGGGCTTTGCCGTCGCTTTGCGCTTGTGGGGTAACACTATAGAGTTTTTCAGAAAGTGTTGGAGCAACTTTGGTACCTTTTCCATTCAGGCACACTGGGAGTGAGCTGTGGGGCTGCTGCCAGGGGCTCTGCTCAGCACAGCATGGCTGGAGCTGGCCCAGGACCTCCTTCGAAAGACAGACTGGTCAGACACAACGCTATCCTGAATCATCAAGGATAATCCTATGTTCAAGTTCAAGTTCCTACGTTCCAGTTCAAGTTCAAGTTCCTACGTTCCAATTGGTGCCCGTTACCTCTTGGCCTGGATCATCAAAGATGATCCAGGACAAGAGGTAACGGGTACCAACTGGAACCTAGGAACTTCTATCAAAGCATGAGGAGGAACTTCTTTACTTTGAGGGTGGCAGAGCGCTGGAACAGGCTGCCCAGGGAGGCGGTAGAGTCTCCCACCCCAGAGACATTCAAAACCCGCATGGAGGTCATCCTGTGCAACCTGCTGTAGGTGACCCTGCTCTGGCAGGGGGTTGGACTGGATGATCTCCAGAGCTCCTTTCCAACCCTAACCAATCTGTGATTCTGTGATCAGAGCTGTTCTTCGAAATCTGTTCCTAGGAAATCGCTGCGAGAAGGAGGATGCACCTGAGGAGCAGGCCTAAGATGGAGGATTGAACAAACAAGTAGCTCTTACCTGAGGAATCGGCTATCCCATGGAACAACTTCTGAGAAAGATTCTGCAACATTACTAGGGGTCCGCCAAAACATACAATTACTTGCCATGTTCCAGTTAAAGCCTAAACTATCGAGTTGGCATTTCTTTTTAAAAGTGTATAAAGAAGCGGTAATGGGCCAAATCCTCAAGCCACTGTAAATCAACACGATTGGCTTGCCTCCGCTGGAACACCCGCTCTCTATTTCAGTTCAGGAGCTAACACACAGTATCTTAATATGCATTTAGGTTAATATTTGCACTTTGCAGGGCTAGGTAGATTGCACGGCTGGCACATATCAGACTAAATGTCACTTCCGAAAGCTAAGGGACCGAAACGGAAGCTGCCATTCAGAGGGACTACCTGACAACATGTGGAACCTCTCCGGAAAAGCCTTCCCACCTCAAGCAACTCCTTTTGATTAATCTTTCACATAGACAATACACGTTATACACACCGACACACCCCCCCGGCCTTTGCCTCCACAGATCCTGTGGTTGGCTAATTAAAGGAGGAGGTGTAACTATCAATCTAATCTCGCTTGTTCTCAAATTTACCATAATTTCCACACTTGAGAGGCTGGTGAAATGAAACAGCACTACTACACTTTCCCATTCATCAGCCGGAAGCAGAACAACTCAGAGAACCGGGCGAAAAATAATTAGGATGCGGAATCAAATGTTGCGCGCGTGCATCTGTGCCTGTACAGGGGCACGCAGGCACATGAGCATTCACGGGAGGCAGCAGCAGTAGCACGGGGGCAGATGAGCACCACCAGTCATTTGACCTCGACAGGTGAATGCTTGCAGATGTACTCACAGCACACTTATTAGAAGAGGCCCAAATGCCCGAGAAAACTGCCGTCAGATTACGCCGGAAACAACAACGGCTTTTTAAACAACTACAGCCACCAGAACGGTACCGGCGGCAGCACTGCAGGAGCTGCTCAGGAACCGCTGGGGCAACCCCAGCGCACCGGGTGCTCAGCGCGTGGCCCTGACCCCACCGCATGGCATGTCACCCTTGGGCAGGAAGCTTGGCATTTTCTGGAATCACCGGTGTCATTTCACGGGCTTTGCCGTCGCTTTGCGCTTGTGGGGTAACACTATAGAGTTTTTCAGAAAGTGTTGGAGCAACTTTGGTACCTTTTCCATTCAGGCACACTGGGAGTGAGGTGTGGGGCTGCTGCCAGGGGCTCTGCTCAGCACAGCATGGCTGGAGCTGGCCCAGGACCTCCTTCGAAAGACAGACTGGTCAGACACACAGCTATCCTGAATCATCAAGGATAATCCTATGTTCAAGTTCCTACGTTCCAGTTCAAGTTCAAGTTCCTACGTTCCAATTGGTGCCCGTTACCTCTTGTCCTGGATCATCAAAGATGATCCAGGACAAGAGGTAACGGGTACAAACTGGAACGTAGGAACTTCTATCAAAGCATGAGGAGGAACTTCTTTACTTTGAGGGTGGCAGAGCGCTGGAACAGGCTGCCCAGGGAGGCAGTAGAGTCTCCCACCCCAGAGACATTCAAAACCCGCCTGGAGGTCATCCGGTGCAACCTGCTGTAGGTGACCCTGCTCTGGCAGGGGGGGTGGGCTGGATGATCTCCAGAGCTCCTTTCCAACCCTAACCAATCTGTGATTCTGTGATCAGAGCTGTTCTTCGAAATCTGTTCCTAGGAAATCGCTGCGAGAAGGAGGATGCACCTGAGGAGCAGGCCTAAGATGGAGGATTGAACAAACAAGTAGCTCTTACCTGAGGAATCGGCTATCCCATGGAACAACTTCTGAGAAAGATTCTGCAACATTACTAGGGGTCCGCCAAAACATACAATTACTTGCCATGTTCCAGTTAAAGCCTAAACTATCGAGTTGGCATTTCTTTTTAAAAGTGTATAAAGAAGCGGTAATGGGCCAAATCCTCAAGCCACTGTAAATCAACAGGATTTGCTTGCCTCCGCTGGAACACCCGCTCTCTATTTCAGTTCAGGAGCTAACACACAGTATCTTAATATGCATTTAGGTTAATATTTGCACTTTGCAGGGCTAGGTAGATTGCACGGCTGGCACATATCAGACTAAATGTCACTTCCGAAAGCTAAGGGACCGAACCGGAAGCTGCCATTCAGAGGGACTACCTGACAACATGTGGAACCTCTCCGGAAAAGCCTTCCCACCTCAAGCAACTCCTTTTGATTAATCTTTCACATAGACAATACACGTTATACACACCGACACACCCCCCCGGCCTTTGCCTCCACAGATCCTGTGGTTGGCTAATTAAAGGAGGAGGTGTAACTATCAATCTAATCTCGCTTGTTCTCAAATTTACCATAATTTCCACACTTGAGAGGCTGGTGAAATGAAACAGCACTACTACACTTTCCCATTCATCAGCCGGAAGCAGAACAACTCAGAGAACCGGGCGAAAAATAATTAGGATGCGGGATCAGGTGTTGCGCCCGTGCATCTGTGCCTGTACAGGGGCACGCAGGCACATGAGCATTTACGGGAGGCAGCAGCAGTAGCACGGGGGCAGATGAGCACCACCAGTCATTTGACCTCGACAGGTGAATGCTTGCAGATGTACTCACAGCACACTTATTAGAAGAGGCCCAAATGCCCGAGAAAACTGCCGTCAGATTACGCTGGAAACAACAACGGCTTTTTAAACAACTACAGCCGCCAGAACGGTACCGGCAGCAGCACTGCAGGAGCTGCTCAGGAACCGCTGGGGCAACCCCAGCGCACCGGGTGCTCAGCGCGTGGCCCTGACCCCACCGCATGGCATGTCACCCTTGGGCAGGAAGCTTGACATTTTCTGGAAGCACCGGTGTCATTTCACGGGCTTTGCCGTCGCTTTGCGCTTGTGGGGTAACACTATAGAGTTTTTCAGAAAGTGTTGGAGCAACTTTGGTACCTTTTCCATTCAGGCACACTGGGAGTGAGCTGTGGGGCTGCTGCCAGGGGCTCTGCTCAGCACAGCATGGCTGGAGCTGGCCCAGGACCTCCTTCGAAAGACAGACTGGTCAGACACACAGCTATCCTGAATCATCAAGGATAATCCTATGTTCAAGTTCCTACGTTCCAGTTCAAGTTCAAGTTCCTACGTTCCAATTGGTGCCCGTTACCTCTTGTCCTGGATCATCAAAGATGATCCAGGACAAGAGGTAACAGGTACAAACTGGAACGTAGGAACTTCTATCAAAGCATGAGGAGGAACTTCTTTACTTTGAGGGTGGCAGAGCGCTGGAACAGGCTGCCCAGGGAGGCAGTAGAGTCTCCCACCCCAGAGACATTCAAAACCCGCCTGGAGGTCATCCGGTGCAACCTGCTGTAGGTGACCCTGCTCTGGCAGGGGGGTTGGGCTGGATGATCTCCAGAGCTCCTTTCCAACCCTAACCAATCTGTGATTCTGTGATCAGAGCTGTTCTTCGAAATCTGTTCCTAGGAAATCGCTGCGAGAAGGAGGATGCACCTGAGGAGCAGGCCTAAGATGGAGGATTGAACAAACAAGTAGCTCTTACCTGAGGAATCGGCTATCCCATGGAACAACTTCTGAGAAAGATTCTGCAACATTACTAGGGGTCCGCCAAAACATACAATTACTTGCCATGTTCCAGTTAAAGCCTAAACTATCGAGTTGGCATTTCTTTTTAAAAGTGTATAAAGAAGCGGTAATGGGCCAAATCCTCAAGCCACTGTAAATCAACACGATTTGCTTGCCTCCGCTGGAACACCCGCTCTCTATTGCAGTTCAGGAGCTAACACACAGTATCTTAATATGCATTTAGGTTAATATTTGCACTTTGCAGGGCTAGGTAGATTGCACGGCTGGCACATATCAGACTAAATGTCACTTCCGAAAGCTAAGGGACCGAACCGGAAGCTGCCATTCAGAGGGACTACCTGACAACATGTGGAACCTCTCCGGAAAGCCTTCCCACCTCAAGCAACTCCTTTTGATTAATCTTTCACATAGACAATACACGTTATACACACCGACACACCCCCCCGGCCTTTGCCTCCACAGATCCTGTGGTTGGCTAATTAAAGGAGGAGGTGTAACTATCAATCTAATCTGGCTTGTTCTCAAATTTACCATAATTTCCACACTTGAGAGGCTGGTGAAATGAAACAGCACTACTACACTTTCCCATTCATCAGCCGGAAGCAGAACAACTCCGAGAACCGGGCGAAAAATAATTAGGATGCGGGATCAGGTGTTGCGCGCGTGCATCTGTGCCTGTACAGGGGCACGCAGGCACATGAGCATTCACGGGAGGCAGCAGCAGTAGCACGGGGGCAGATGAGCACCACCAGTCATTTGACCTCGACAGGTGAATGCTTGCAGATGTACTCACAGCACACTTATTAGAAGAGGCCCAAATGCCCGAGAAAACTGCCGTCAGATTACGCCGGAAACAACAACGGCTTTTTAAACAACTACAGCCGCCAGAACGGTACCGGCGGCAGCACTGCAGGAGCTGCTCAGGAACCGCTGGGGCAACCCCAGCGCACCGGGTGCTCAGCGCGTGGCCCTGACCCCACCGCATGGCATGTCACCCTTGGGCAGGAAGCTTGACATTTTCTGGAAGCACCGGTGTCATTTCACGGGCTTTGCCGTCGCTTTGCGCTTGTGGGGTAACACTATAGAGTTTTTCAGAAAGTGTTGGAGCAACTTTGGTACCTTTTCCATTCAGGCACACTGGGAGTGAGGTGTGGGGCTGCTGCCAGGGGCTCTGCTCAGCACAGCATGGCTGGAGCTGGCCCAGGACCTCCTTCGAAAGACAGACTGGTCAGACACACAGCTATCCTGAATCATCAAGGATAATCCTATGTTCAAGTTCCTACGTTCCAGTTCAAGTTCAAGTTCCTACGTTCCAATTGGTGCCCGTTACCTCTTGTCCTGGATCATCAAAGATGATCCAGGACAAGAGGTAACGGGTACAAACTGGAACGTAGGAACTTCTATCAAAGCATGAGGAGGAACTTCTTTACTTTGAGGGTGGCAGAGCGCTGGAACAGGCTGCCCAGGGAGGCAGTAGAGTCTCCCACCCCAGAGACATTCAAAACCCGCCTGGAGGTCATCCGGTGCAACCTGCTGTAGGTGACCCTGCTCTGGCAGGGGGGTTGGGCTGGATGATCTCCAGAGCTCCTTTCCAACCCTAACCAATCTGTGATTCTGTGATCAGAGCTGTTCTTCGAAATCTGTTCCTAGGAAATCGCTGCGAGAAGGAGGATGCACCTGAGGAGCAGGCCTAAGATGGAGGATTGAACAAACAAGTAGCTCTTACCTGAGGAATCGGCTATCCCATGGAACAACTTCTGAGAAAGATTCTGCAACATTACTAGGGGTCCGCCAAAACATACAATTACTTGCCATGTTCCAGTTAAAGCCTAAACTATCGAGTTGGCATTTCTTTTTAAAAGTGTATAAAGAAGCGGTAATGGGCCAAATCCTCAAGCCACTGTAAATCAACACGATTTGCTTGCCTCCGCTGGAACACCCGCTCTCTATTGCAGTTCAGGAGCTAACACACAGTATCTTAATATGCATTTAGGTTAATATTTGCACTTTGCAGGGCTAGGTAGATTGCACGGCTGGCACATATCAGACTAAATGTCACTTCCGAAAGCTAAGGGACCGAACCGGAAGCTGCCATTCAGAGGGACTACCTGACAACATGTGGAACCTCTCCGGAAAAGCCTTCCCACCTCAAGCAACTCCTTTTGATTAATCTTTCACATAGACAATACACGTTATATACACCGACACACCCCCCCGGCCTTTGCCTCCACAGATCCTGTGGTTGGCTAATTAAAGGAGGAGGTGTAACTATCAATCTAATCTGGCTTGTTCTCAAATTTACCATAATTTCCACACTTGAGAGGCTGGTGAAATGAAACAGCACTACTACACTTTCCCATTCATCAGCCGGAAGCAGAACAACTCCGAGAACCGGGCGAAAAGTAATTAGGATGCGGGATCAGGTGTTGCGCGCGTGCATCTGTGCCTGTACAGGGGCACGCAGGCACATGAGCATTCACGGGAGGCAGCAGCAGTAGCACGGGGGCAGATGAGCACCACCAGTCATTTGACCTTGACAGGTGAATGCTTGCAGATGTACTCACAGCACACTTATTAGAAGAGGCCCAAATGCCCGAGAAAACTGCCGTCAGATTACGCCGGAAACAACAACGGCTTTTTAAACAACTACAGCCGCCAGAACGGTACCGGCGGCAGCACTGCAGGAGCTGCTCAGGAACCGCTGGGGCAACCCCAGCGCACCGGGTGCTCAGCGCGTGGCCCTGACCCCACCGCATGGCATGTCACCCTTGGGCAGGAAGCTTGACATTTTCTGGAAGCACCGGTGTCATTTCACGGGCTTTGCCGTCGCTTTGCGCTTGTGGGGTAACACTATAGAGTTTTTCAGAAAGTGTTGGAGCAACTTTGGTACCTTTTCCATTCAGGCACACTGGGAGTGAGCTGTGGGGCTGCTGCCAGGGGCTCTGCTCAGCACAGCATGGCTGGAGCTGGCCCAGGACCTCCTTTGAAAGACAGACTGGTCAGACACACAGCTATCCTGAATCATCAAGGATAATCCTATGTTCAAGTTCCTACCTTCCAGTTCAAGTTCAAGTTCCTACGTTCCAATTGGTGCCCGTTAACTCTTGTCCTGGATCATCAAAGATGATCCAGGACAAGAGGTAACGGGTACAAACTGGAACCTAGGAACTTCTATCAAAGCATGAGGAGGAACTTCTTTACTTTGAGGGTGGCAGAGCGCTGGAACAGGCTGCCCAGGGAGGCGGTAGAGTCTCCCACCCCAGAGACATTCAAAACCCGCATGGAGGTCATCCTGTGCAACCTGCTGTAGGTGACCCTGCTCTGGCAGGGGGTTGGACTGGATGATCTCCAGAGCTCCTTTCCAACCCTAACCAATCTGTGATTCTGTGATCAGAGCTGTTCTTCGAAATCTGTTCCTAGGAAATCGCTGCGAGAAGGAGGATGCACCTGAGGAGCAGGCCTAAGATGGAGGATTGAACAAACAAGTAGCTCTTACCTGAGGAATCGGCTATCCCATGGAACAACTTCAGAGAAAGATTCTGCAACATTACTAGGGGTCCGCCAAAACATACAATTACTTGCCATGTTCCAGTTAAAGCCTAAACTATCGAGTTGGCATTTCTTTTTAAAAGTGTATAAAGAAGCGGTAATGGGCCAAGTCCTCAAGCCACTGTAAATCAACACGATTTGCTTGCCTCCGCTGGAACACCCGCTCTCTATTGCAGTTCAGGAGCTAACACACAGTATCTTAATATGCATTTAGGTTAATATTTGCACTTTGCAGGGCTAGGTAGATTGCACGGCTGGCACATATCAGACTAAATGTCACTTCCGAAAGCTAAGGGACCGAACCGGAAGCTGCCATTCAGAGGGACTACCTGACAACATGTGGAACCTCTCCGGAAAAGCCTTCCCACCTCAAGCAACTCCTTTTGATTAATCTTTCACATAGACAATACACGTTACTATTTTAAAAAGCTGAATTTTTAAGGACAGAATACCTTAACGAACAGAGGAAAATGTGAACCAATTAGCATCTTCAAGCACTCTGAGACGCAGGGAGAGAAGGCCTACATAGAGTAGCCAGGTCCCTTCAGAGACCACAGCTGTAGCCCCTCTCTGCAATGTTGCCTCCTGGCAGCTAGACCGGGTCCAACCCCAGGACCCAGACACACTGCCAGTCACTCCAGAGTGTCATTAAGATGCACGGCACCACGGCGCAATTCAAATCAATGTTTCTTTCCTGCACGTTGCAGCGGGCGAGGTAGCAAAGTTTGACATGAAAAGTGGGAGAGCTGCCCAGTAACCGTGAGGTTTTGTATCATGCGAACTTACAAAATGGTCTGGAATAAAGAATCTGTGCAGTATTGCCTTTCACACGGTGTCTAATCTCGCACCGCTAGACAACTTCAACTACGAGTATCTGGAAGAACTCGAGATGGTTTCACAAAGACTTGTCATCCTCCTTCACCAGATCACTCTCTGGAAGACGTGAGGGAGGGGGAGTTGAAATACATCATATTAGAATGAATAGAAATGGTAATGATCGGGCTCTTCCACAACACTTCCGCTCTAAGTAATCAGTTAATTAACCCTGAATCGAGCGGGCTTGCTGGTCAGGAATACAGCAGTTGGATTGACAACAGCTTCCAGACTCCTGCTTCTCAAGGACAAGATTCGGTAACCCTTATTGATGTTAAACAGTAGCTTACCCTGTGAGCAACCTCCAGAAATCAAGAGCGATTGTGCTACGTGAGGAAGACTGGCAGAATCTCATACCAATTTACAAGACAAGAAAGAACAGACAAGAAAGAACCTCCAGCAATCTCGCCATGGTAAAATCGTATGCCCCCCCACCGACACGCCCCCCGGCCTTTGCCTCCACAGATCCTGTGGTTGGCTAATTAAAGGAGGAGGTGTAACTATCAATCTAATCTGGCTTGTTCTCAAATTTACCATAATTTCCACACTTGAGAGGCTGGTGAAATGAAACAGCACTACTACACTTTCCCATTCATCAGCCGGAAGCAGAACAACTCAGAGAACCGGGCGAAAAATAATTAGGATGCGGGATCAGGTGTTGCGCGCGTGCATCTGTGCCTGTACAGGGGCACGCAGGCACATGAGCATTCACGGGAGGCAGCAGCAGTAGCACGGGGGGAGATGAGCACCACCAGTCATTTGACCTCGACAGGTGAATGCTTGCAGATGTACTCACAGCACACTTATTAGAAGAGGCCCAAATGCCCGAGAAAACTGCCGTCAGATTACGCCGGAAACAACAACGGCTTTTTAAACAACTACAGCCGCCAGAACGGTACCGGCGGCAGCACTGCAGGAGCTGCTCAGGAACCACTGGGGCAACCCCAGCGCACCGGGTGCTCAGCGCGTGGCCCTGACCCCACCGCATGGCATGTCACCCTTGGGCAGGAAGCTTGACATTTTCTGGAAGCACCGGTGTCATTTCACGGGCTTTGCCGTCGCTTTGCGCTTGTGGGGTAACACTATAGAGTTTTTCAGAAAGTGTTGGAGCAACTTTGGTACCTTTTCCATTCAGGCACACTGGGAGTGAACTGTGGGGCTGCTGCCAGGGGCTCTGCTCAGCACAGCATGGCTGGAGCTGGCCCAGGACCTCCTTCGAAAGACAGACTGGTCAGACACACAGCTATCCTGAATCATCAAGGATAATCCTATGTTCAAGTTCCTACGTTCCAGTTCAAGTTCAAGTTCCTACGTTCCAATTGGTGCCCGTTAACTCTTGTCCTGGATCATCAAAGATGATCCAGGACAAGAGGTAACGGGTACAAACTGGAACCTAGGAACTTCTATCAAAGCATGAGGAGGAACTTCTTTACTTTGAGGGTGGCAGAGCTCTGGAACAGGCTGCCCAGGGAGGCGGTAGAGTCTCCCACCCCAGAGACATTCAAAACCCACCTGGAGGTCATCCGGTGCAACCTGCTGTAGGTGACCCTGCTCTGGCAGGGGGGTTGGGCTGGATGATCTCCAGAGCTCCTTTCCAACCCTAACCAATCTGTGATTCTGTGATCAGAGCTGTTCTTCGAAATCTGTTCCTAGGAAATCGCTGCGAGAAGGAGGATGCACCTGAGGAGCAGGCCTAAGATGGAGGATTGAACAAACAAGTAGCTCTTACCTGAGGAATCGGCTATCCCATGGAACAACTTCTGAGAAAGATTCTGCAACATTACTAGGGGTCCGCCAAAACATACAATTACTTGCCATGTTCCAGTTAAAGCCTAAACTATCGAGTTGGCATTTCTTTTTAAAAGTGTATAAAGAAGCGGTAATGGGCCAAATCCTCAAGCCACTCTAAATCAACACGATTTGCTTGCCTCCGCTGGAACACCCGCTCTCTATTGCAGTTCAGGAGCTAACACACAGTATCTTAATATGCATTTAGGTTAATATTTGCACTTTGCAGGGCTAGGTAGATTGCACGGCTGGCACACATCAGACTAAATGTCACTTCCGAAAGCTAAGGGACCGAACCGGAAGCTGCCATTCAGAGGGACTACCTGACAACATGTGGAACCTCTCCGGAAAGCCTTCCCACCTCAAGCAACTCCTTTTGATTAATCTTTCACATAGACAATACACGTTATACACACCGACACACCCCCCCGGCCTTTGCCTCCACAGATCCTGTGGTTGGCTAATTAAAGGAGGAGGTGTAACTATCAATCTAATCTGGCTTGTTCTCAAATTTACCATAATTTCCACACTTGAGAGGCTGGTGAAATGAAACAGCACTACTACACTTTCCCATTCATCAGCCGGAAGCAGAACAACTCAGAGAACCGGGCGAAAAATAATTAGGATGCGGGATCAGGTGTTGCGCGCGTGCATCTGTGCCTGTACAGGGGCATGCAGGCACATGAGCATTCACGGGAGGCAGCAGCAGTAGCACGGGGGGAGATGAGCACCACCAGTCATTTGACCTCGACAGGTGAATGCTTGCAGATGTACTCACAGCACACTTATTAGAAGAGGCCCAAATGCCCGAGAAAACTGCCGTCAGATTACGCCGGAAACAACAACGGCTTTTTAAACAACTACAGCCGCCAGAACGGTACCGGCGGCAGCACTGCAGGAGCTGCTCAGGAACCGCTGGGGCAACCCCAGCGCACCGGGTGCTCAGCGCGTGGCCCTGACCCCACCGCATGGCATGTCACCCTTGGGCAGGAAGCTTGACATTTTCTGGAAGCACCGGTGTCATTTCACGGGCTTTGCCGTCGCTTTGCGCTTGTGGGGTAACACTATAGAGTTTTTCAGAAAGTGTTGGAGCAACTTTGGTACCTTTTCCATTCAGGCACACTGGGAGTGAGGTGTGGGGCTGCTGCCAGGGGCTCTGCTCAGCACAGCATGGCTGGAGCTGGCCCAGGACCTCCTTCGAAAGACAGACTGGTCAGACACACAGCTATCCTGAATCATCAAGGATAATCCTATGTTCAAGTTCCTACGTTCCAGTTCAAGTTCAAGTTCCTACGTTCCAATTGGTGCCCGTTACCTCTTGTCCTGGATCATCAAAGATGATCCAGGACAAGAGGTAACGGGTACAAACTGGAACCTAGGAACTTCTATCAAAGCATGAGGAGGAACTTCTTTACTTTGAGGGTGGCAGAGCGCTGGAACAGGCTGCCCAGGGAGGCAGTAGAGTCTCCCACCCCAGAGACATTCAAAACCCGCCTGGAGGTCATCCGGTGCAACCTGCTGTAGGTGACCCTGCTCTGGCAGGGGGGTTGGGCTGGATGATCTCCAGAGCTCCTTTCCAACCCTAAACAATCTGTGATTCTGTGATCAGAGCTGTTCTTCGAAATCTGTTCCTAGGAAATCGCTGCGAGAAGGAGGATGCACCTGAGGAGCAGGCCTAAGATGGAGGATTGAACAAAGAAGTAGCTCTTACCTGAGGAATCGGCTATCCCATGGAACAACTTCTGAGAAAGATTCTGCAACATTACTAGGGGTCCGCCAAAACATACAATTACTTGCCATGTTCCAGTTAAAGCCTAAACTATCGAGTTGGCATTTCTTTTTAGAAGTGTATAAAGAAGCGGTAATGGGCCAAATCCTCAAGCCACTGTAAATCAACACGATTTGCTTGCCTCCGCTGGAACACCCGCTCTCTATTTCAGTTCAGGAGCTAACACACAGTATCTTAATATGCATTTAAGGTTAATATTTGCACTTTGCAGGGCTAGGTAGATTGCACGGCTGGCACATATCAGACTAAATGTCACTTCCGAAAGCTAAGGGACCGAACCGGAAGCTGCCATTCAGAGGGACTACCTGACAACATGTGGAACCTCTCCGGAAAAGCCTTCCCACCTCAAGCAACTCCTTTTGATTAATCTTTCACATAGACAATACACGTTATACACACCGACACACCCCCCCGGCCTTTGCCTCCACAGATCCTGTGGTTGGCTAATTAAAGGAGGAGGTGTAACTATCAATCTAATCTGGCTTGTTCTCAAATTTACCATAATTTCCACACTTGAGAGGCTGGTGAAATGAAACAGCACTACTACACTTTCCCATTCATCAGCCGGAAGCAGAACAACTCAGAGAACCGGGCGAAAAATAATTAGGATGCGGGATCAGGTGTTGCGCCTGTGCATCTGTGCCTGTACAGGGGCATGCAGGCACATGAGCATTCACGGGAGGCAGCAGCAGTAGCACGGGGGGAGATGAGCACCACCAGTCATTTGACCTCGACAGGTGAATGCTCTCAGATGTACTCACAGCACACTTATTAGAAGAGGCCCAAATGCCCGAGAAAACTGCCGTCAGATTACGCCGGAAACAACAACGGCTTTTTAAACAACTACAGCCGCCAGAACGGTACCGGCGGCAGCACTGCAGGAGCTGCTCAGGAACCGCTGGGGCAACCCCAGCGCACCGGGTGCTCAGCGCGTGGCCCTGACCCCACCGCATGGCATGTCACCCTTGGGCAGGAAGCTTGACATTTTCTGGAAGCACCGGTGTCATTTCACGGGCTTTGCCGTCGCTTTGCACTTGTGGGGTAACACTATAGAGTTTTTCAGAAAGTGTTGGAGCAACTTTGGTACCTTTTCCATTCAGGCACACTGGGAGTGAGCTGTGGGGCTGCTGCCAGGGGCTCTGCTCAGCACAGCATGGCTGGAGCTGGCCCAGGACCTCCTTCGAAAGACAGACTGGTCAGACACACAGCTATCCTGAATCATCAAGGATAATCCTATGTTCAAGTTCCTACGTTCCAGTTCAAGTTCAAGTTCCTACGTTCCAATTGGTGCCCGTTACCTCTTGTCCTGGATCATCAAAGATGATCCAGGACAAGAGGTAACGGGTACAAACTGGAACCTAGGAACTTCTATCAAAGCATGAGGAGGAACTTCTTTACTTTGAGGGTGGCAGAGCGCTGGAACAGGCTGCCCAGGGAGGCAGTAGAGTCTCCCACCCCAGAGACATTCAAAACCCGCCTGGAGGTCATCCGGTGCAACCTGCTGTAGGTGACCCTGCTCTGGCAGGGGGGTTGGGCTGGATGATCTCCAGAGGTCCTTTCCAACCCTAACCAATCTGTGATTCTGTGATCAGAGCTGTTCTTCGAAATCTGTTCCTAGGAAATCGCTGCGAGAAGGAGGATGCACCTGAGGAGCAGGCCTAAGATGGAGGATTGAACAAAGAAGTAGCTCTTACCTGAGGAATCGGCTATCCCATGGAACAACTTCTGAGAAAGATTCTGCAACATTACTAGGGGTCCGCCAAAACATACAATTACTTGCCATGTTCCAGTTAAAGCCTAAACTATCGAGTTGGCATTTCTTTTTAAAAGTGTATAAAGAAGCGGTAATGGGCCAAATCCTCAAGCCACTGTAAATCAACACGATTTGCTTGCCTCCGCTGGAACACCCGCTCTCTATTGCAGTTCAGGAGCTAACACACAGTATCTTAATATGCATTTAGGTTAATATTTGCACTTTGCAGGGCTAGGTAGATTGCACGGCTGGCACATATCAGACTAAATGTCACTTCCGAAAGCTAAGGGACCGAACCGGAAGCTGCCATTCAGAGGGACTACCTGACAACATGTGGAACCTCTCCGGAAAAGCCTTCCCACCTCAAGCAACTCCTTTTGATTAATCTTTCACATAGACAATACACGTTATACACACCGACACACCCCCCCGGCCTTTGCCTCCACAGATCCTGTGGTTGGCTAATTAAAGGAGGAGGTGTAACTATCAATCTAATCTGGCTTGTTCTCAAATTTACCATAATTTCCACACTTGAGAGGCTGGTGAAATGAAACAGCACTACTACACTTTCCCATTCATCAGCCGGAAGCAGAACAACTCCGAGAACCGGGCGAAAAATAATTAGGATGCGGGATCAGGTGTTGCGCGCGTGCATCTGTGCCTGTACAGGGGCACGCAGGCACATGAGCATTCACGGGAGGCAGCAGCAGTAGCACGGGGGCAGATGAGCACCACCAGTCATTTGACCTCGACAGGTGAATGCTTGCAGATGTACTCACAGCACACTTATTAGAAGAGGCCCAAATGCCCGAGAAAACTGCCGTCAGATTACGCCGGAAACAACAACGGCTTTTTAAACAACTACAGCCGCCAGAACGGTACCGGCGGCAGCACTGCAGGAGCTGCTCAGGAACCGCTGGGGCAACCCCAGCGCACCGGGTGCTCAGCGCGTGGCCCTGACCCCACCGCATGGCATGTCACCCTTGGGCAGGAAGCTTGACATTTTCTGGAAGCACCGGTGTCATTTCACGGGCTTTGCCGTCGCTTTGCGCTTGTGGGGTAACACTATAGAGTTTTTCAGAAAGTGTTGGAGCAACTTTGGTACCTTTTCCATTCAGGCACACTGGGAGTGAGCTGTGGGGCTGCTGCCAGGGGCTCTGCTCAGCACAGCATGGCTGGAGCTGGCCCAGGACCTCCTTCGAAAGACAGACTGGTCAGACACACAGCTATCCTGAATCATCAAGGATAATCCTATGTTCAAGTTCCTACGTTCCAGTTCAAGTTCAAGTTCCTACGTTCCAATTGGTGCCCGTTAACTCTTGTCCTGGATCATCAAAGATGATCCAGGACAAGAGGTAACGGGTACAAACTGGAACCTAGGAACTTCTATCAAAGCATGAGGAGGAACTTCTTTACTTTGAGGGTGGCAGAGCTCTGGAACAGGCTGCCCAGGGAGGCGGTAGAGTCTCCCACCCCAGAGACATTCAAAACCCACCTGGAGGTCATCCGGTGCAACCTGCTGTAGGTGACCCTGCTCTGGCAGGGGGGTTGGGCTGGATGATCTCCAGAGCTCCTTTCCAACCCTAACCAATCTGTGATTCTGTGATCAGAGCTGTTCTTCGAAATCTGTTCCTAGGAAATCGCTGCGAGAAGGAGGATGCACCTGAGGAGCAGGCCTAAGATGGAGGATTGAACAAACAAGTAGCTCTTACCTGAGGAATCGGCTATCCCATGGAACAACTTCTGAGAAAGATTCTGCAACATTACTAGGGGTCCGCCAAAACATACAATTACTTGCCATGTTCCAGTTAAAGCCTAAACTATCGAGTTGGCATTTCTTTTTAAAAGTGTATAAAGAAGCGGTAATGGGCCAAATCCTCAAGCCACTGTAAATCAACACGATTTGCTTGCCTCCGCTGGAACACCCGCTCTCTATTGCAGTTCAGGAGCTAACACACAGTATCTTAATATGCATTTAGGTTAATATTTGCACTTTGCAGGGCTAGGTAGATTGCACGGCTGGCACATATCAGACTAAATGTCACTTCCGAAAGCTAAGGGACCGAACCGGAAGCTGCCATTCAGAGGGACTACCTGACAACATGTGGAACCTCTCCGGAAAAGCCTTCCCACCTCAAGCAACTCCTTTTGATTAATCTTTCACATAGACAATACACGTTATACACACCGACACACCCCCCCGGCCTTTGCCTCCACAGATCCTGTGGTTGGCTAATTAAAGGAGGAGGTGTAACTATCAATCTAATCTGGCTTGTTCTCAAATTTACCATAATTTCCACACTTGAGAGGCTGGTGAAATGAAACAGCACTACTACAATTTCCCATTCATCAGCCGGAAGCAGAACAACTCAGAGAACCGGGCGAAAAATAATTAGGATGCGGGATCAGGTGTTGCGCGCGTGCATCTGTGCCTGTACAGGGGCATGCAGGCACATGAGCATTCACGGGAGGCAGCAGCAGTAGCACGGGGGGAGATGAGCACCACCAGTCATTTGACCTCGACAGGTGAATACTTGCAGATGTACTCACAGCACACTTATTAGAAGAGGCCCAAATGCCCGAGAAAACTGCCGTCAGATTACGCCGGAAACAACAACGGCTTTTTAAACAACTACAGCCGCCAGAACGGTACCGGCGGCAGCACTGCAGGAGCTGCTCAGGAACCGCTGGGGCAACCCCAGCGCACCGGGTGCTCAGCGCGTGGCCCTGACCCCACCGCATGGCATGTCACCCTTGGGCAGGAAGCTTGACATTTTCTGGAAGCACCGGTGTCATTTCACGGGCTTTGCCGTCGCTTTGCGCTTGTGGGGTAACACTATAGAGTTTTTCAGAAAGTGTTGGAGCAACTTTGGTACCTTTTCCATTCAGGCACACTGGGAGTGAGCTGTGGGGCTGCTGCCAGGGGCTCTGCTCAGCACAGCATGGCTGGAGCTGGCCCAGGACCTCCTTCGAAAGACAGACTGGTCAGACACACAGCTATCCTGAATCATCAAGGATAATCCTATGTTCAAGTTCCTACGTTCCAGTTCAAGTTCAAGTTCCTACGTTCCAATTGGTGCCCGTTACCTCTTGTCCTGGATCATCAAAGATGATCCAGGACAAGAGGTAACGGGTACAAACTGGAACGTAGGAACTTCTATCAAAGCATGAGGAGGAACTTCTTTACTTTGAGGGTGGCAGAGCGCTGGAACAGGCTGCCCAGGGAGGCAGTAGAGTCTCCCACCCCAGAGACATTCAAAACCCGCCTGGAGGTCATCCGGTGCAACCTGCTGTAGGTGACCCTGCTCTGGCAGGGGGGTTGGGCTGGATGATCTCCAGAGCTCCTTTCCAACCCTAACCAATCTGTGATTCTGTGATCAGAGCTGTTCTTCGAAATCTGTTCCTAGGAAATCGCTGCGAGAAGGAGGATGCACCTGAGGAGCAGGCCTAAGATGGAGGATTGAACAAACAAGTAGCTCTTACCTGAGGAATCGGCTATCCCATGGAACAACTTCTGAGAAAGATTCTGCAACATTACTAGGGGTCCGCCAAAACATACAATTACTTGCCATGTTCCAGTTAAAGCCTAAACTATCGAGTTGGCATTTCTTTTTAAAAGTGTATAAAGAAGCGGTAATGGGCCAAATCCTCAAGCCACTGTAAATCAACACGATTTGCTTGCCTCCGCTGGAACACCCGCTCTCTATTGCAGTTCAGGAGCTAACACACAGTATCTTAATATGCATTTAGGTTAATATTTGCACTTTGCAGGGCTAGGTAGATTGCACGGCTGGCACATATCAGACTAAATGTCACTTCCGAAAGCTAAGGGACCGAACCGGAAGCTGCCATTCAGAGGGACTACCTGACAACATGTGGAACCTCTCCGGAAAAGCCTTCCCACCTCAAGCAACTCCTTTTGATTAATCTTTCACATAGACAATACACGTTATACACACCGACACACCCCCCCGGCCTTTGCCTCCACAGATCCTGTGGTTGGCTAATTAAAGGAGGAGGTGTAACTATCAATCTAATCTGGCTTGTTCTCAAATTTACCATAATTTCCACACTTGAGAGGCTGGTGAAATGAAACAGCACTACTACACTTTCCCATTCATCAGCCGGAAGCAGAACAACTCAGAGAACCGGGCGAAAAATAATTAGGATGCGGGATCAGGTGTTGCGCGCGTGCATCTGTGCCTGTACAGGGGCACGCAGGCACATGAGCATTCACGGGAGGCAGCAGCAGTAGCACGGGGGGAGATGAGCACCACCAGTCATTTGACCTCGACAGGTGAATGCTTGCAGATGTACTCACAGCACACTTATTAGAAGAGGCCCAAATGCCCGAGAAAACTGCCGTCAGATTACGCCGGAAACAACAACGGCTTTTTAAACAACTACAGCCGCCAGAACGGTACCGGCGGCAGCACTGCAGGAGCTGCTCAGGAACCGCTGGGGCAACCCCAGCGCACCGGGTGCTCAGCGCGTGGCCCTGACCCCACCGCATGGCATGTCACCCTTGGGCAGGAAGCTTGACATTTTCTGGAAGCACCGGTGTCATTTCACGGGCTTTGCCGTCGCTTTGCGCTTGTGGGGTAACACTATAGAGTTTTTCAGAAAGTGTTGGAGCAACTTTGGTACCTTTTCCATTCAGGCACACTGGGAGTGAGCTGTGGGGCTGCTGCCAGGGGCTCTGCTCAGCACAGCATGGCTGGAGCTGGCCCAGGACCTCCTTCGAAAGACAGACTGGTCAGACACACAGCTATCCTGAATCATCAAGGATAATCCTATGTTCAAGTTCCTACGTTCCAGTTCAAGTTCAAGTTCCTACGTTCCAATTGGTGCCCGTTACCTCTTGTCCTGGATCATCAAAGATGATCCAGGACAAGAGGTAACGGGTACAAACTGGAACGTAGGAACTTCTATCAAAGCATGAGGAGGAACTTCTTTACTTTGAGGGTGGCAGAGCGCTGGAACAGGCTGCCCAGGGAGGCAGTAGAGTCTCCCACCCCAGAGACATTCAAAACCCGCCTGGAGGTCATCCGGTGCAACCTGCTGTAGGTGACCCTGCTCTGGCAGGGGGGTTGGGCTGGATGATCTCCAGAGGTCCTTTCCAACCCTAACCAATCTGTGATTCTGTGATCAGAGCTGTTCTTCGAAATCTGTTCCTAGGAAATCGCTGCGAGAAGGAGGATGCACCTGAGGAGCAGGCCTAAGATGGAGGATTGAACAAACAAGTAGCTCTTACCTGAGGAATCGGCTATCCCATGGAACAACTTCTGAGAAAGATTCTGCAACATTACTAGGGGTCCGCCAAAACATACAATTACTTGCCATGTTCCAGTTAAAGCCTAAACTATCGAGTTGGCATTTCTTTTTAGAAGTGTATAAAGAAGCGGTAATGGGCCAAATCCTCAAGCCACTGTAAATCAACACGATTTGCTTGCCTCCGCTGGAACACCCGCTCTCTATTTCAGTTCAGGAGCTAACACACAGTATCTTAATATGCATTTAAGGTTAATATTTGCACTTTGCAGGGCTAGGTAGATTGCACGGCTGGCACATATCAGACTAAATGTCACTTCCGAAAGCTAAGGGACCGAACCGGAAGCTGCCATTCAGAGGGACTACCTGACAACATGTGGAACCTCTCCGGAAAAGCCTTCCCACCTCAAGCAACTCCTTTTGATTAATCTTTCACATAGACAATACACGTTATACACACCGACACACCCCCCCGGCCTTTGCCTCCACAGATCCTGTGGTTGGCTAATTAAAGGAGGAGGTGTAACTATCAATCTAATCTGGCTTGTTCTCAAATTTACCATAATTTCCACACTTGAGAGGCTGGTGAAATGAAACAGCACTACTACACTTTCCCATTCATCAGCCGGAAGCAGAACAACTCAGAGAACCGGGCGAAAAATAATTAGGATGCGGGATCAGGTGTTGCGCCTGTGCATCTGTGCCTGTACAGGGGCATGCAGGCACATGAGCATTCACGGGAGGCAGCAGCAGTAGCACGGGGGGAGATGAGCACCACCAGTCATTTGACCTCGACAGGTGAATGCTCTCAGATGTACTCACAGCACACTTATTAGAAGAGGCCCAAATGCCCGAGAAAACTGCCGTCAGATTACGCCGGAAACAACAACGGCTTTTTAAACAACTACAGCCGCCAGAACGGTACCGGCGGCAGCACTGCAGGAGCTGCTCAGGAACCGCTGGGGCAACCCCAGCGCACCGGGTGCTCAGCGCGTGGCCCTGACCCCACCGCATGGCATGTCACCCTTGGGCAGGAAGCTTGACATTTTCTGGAAGCACCGGTGTCATTTCACGGGCTTTGCCGTCGCTTTGCGCTTGTGGGGTAACACTATAGAGTTTTTCAGAAAGTGTTGGAGCAACTTTGGTACCTTTTCCATTCAGGCACACTGGGAGTGAGCTGTGGGGCTGCTGCCAGGGGCTCTGCTCAGCACAGCATGGCTGGAGCTGGCCCAGGACCTCCTTCGAAAGACAGACTGGTCAGACACACAGCTATCCTGAATCATCAAGGATAATCCTATGTTCAAGTTCCTACGTTCCAGTTCAAGTTCAAGTTCCTACGTTCCAATTGGTGCCCGTTACCTCTTGTCCTGGATCATCAAAGATGATCCAGGACAAGAGGTAACGGGTACAAACTGGAACGTAGGAACTTCTATCAAAGCATGAGGAGGAACTTCTTTACTTTGAGGGTGGCAGAGCGCTGGAACAGGCTGCCCAGGGAGGCAGTAGAGTCTCCCACCCCAGAGACATTCAAAACCCGCCTGGAGGTCATCCGGTGCAACCTGCTGTAGGTGACCCTGCTCTGGCAGGGGGGTTGGGCTGGATGATCTCCAGAGGTCCTTTCACACCCTAACCAATCTGTGATTCTGTGATCAGAGCTGTTCTTCGAAATCTGTTCCTAGGAAATCGCTGCGAGAAGGAGGATGCACCTGAGGAGCAGGCCTAAGATGGAGGATTGAACAAAGAAGTAGCTCTTACCTGAGGAATCGGCTATCCCATGGAACAACTTCTGAGAAAGATTCTGCAACATTACTAGGGGTCCGCCAAAACATACAATTACTTGCCATGTTCCAGTTAAAGCCTAAACTATCGAGTTGGCATTTCTTTTTAAAAGTGTATAAAGAAGCGGTAATGGGCCAAATCCTCAAGCCACTGTAAATCAACACGATTTGCTTGCCTCTGCTGGAACACCCGCTCTCTATTTCAGTTCAGGAGCTAACACACCGTATCTTAATATGCATTTAGGTTAATATTTGCACTTTGCAGGGCTAGGTAGATTGCACGGCTGGCACATATCAGACTAAATGTCACTTCCGAAAGCTAAGGGACCGAACCGGAAGCTGCCATTCAGAGGGACTACCTGACAACATGTGGAACCTCTCCGGAAAAGCCTTCCCACCTCAAGCAACTCCTTTTGATTAATCTTTCACATAGACAATACACGTTATACACACCGACACACCCCCCCGGCCTTTGCCTCCACAGATCCTGTGGTTGGCTAATTAAAGGAGGAGGTGTAACTATCAATCTAATCTGGCTTGTTCTCAAATTTACCATAATTTCCACACTTGAGAGGCTGGTGAAATGAAACAGCACTACTACACTTTCCCATTCATCAGCCGGAAGCAGAACAACTCAGAGAACCGGGCGAAAAATAATTAGGATGCGGGATCAGGTGTTGCGCGCGTGCATCTGTGCCTGTACAGGGGCACGCAGGCACATGAGCATTCACGGGAGGCAGCAGCAGTAGCACGGGGGGAGATGAGCACCACCAGTCATTTGACCTCGACAGGTGAATGCTTGCAGATGTACTCACAGCACACTTATTAGAAGAGGCCCAAATGCCCGAGAAAACTGCCGTCAGATTACGCCGGAAACAACAACGGCTTTTTAAACAACTACAGCCGCCAGAACGGTACCGGCGGCAGCACTGCAGGAGCTGCTCAGGAACCGCTGGGGCAACCCCAGCGCACCGGGTGCTCAGCGCGTGGCCCTGACCCCACCGCATGGCATGTCACCCTTGGGCAGGAAGCTTGACATTTTCTGGAAGCACCGGTGTCATTTCACGGGCTTTGCCGTCGCTTTGCGCTTGTGGGGTAACACTATAGAGTTTTTCAGAAAGTGTTGGAGCAACTTTGGTACCTTTTCCATTCAGGCACACTGGGAGTGAGCTGTGGGGCTGCTGCCAGGGGCTCTGCTCAGCACAGCATGGCTGGAGCTGGCCCAGGACCTCCTTCGAAAGACAGACTGGTCAGACACACAGCTATCCTGAATCATCAAGGATAATCCTATGTTCAAGTTCCTACGTTCCAGTTCAAGTTCAAGTTCCTACGTTCCAATTGGTGCCCGTTACCTCTTGTCCTGGATCATCAAAGATGATCCAGGACAAGAGGTAACGGGTACAAACTGGAACCTAGGAACTTCTATCAAAGCATGAGGAGGAACTTCTTTACTTTGAGGGTGGCAGAGCGCTGGAACAGGCTGCCCAGGGAGGCAGTAGAGTCTCCCACCCCAGAGACATTCAAAACCCGCCTGGAGGTCATCCGGTGCAACCTGCTGTAGGTGACCCTGCTCTGGCAGGGGGGTTGGGCTGGATGATCTCCAGAGGTCCTTTCCAACCCTAACCAATCTGTGATTCTGTGATCAGAGCTGTTCTTCGAAATCTGTTCCTAGGAAATCGCTGCGAGAAGGAGGATGCACCTGAGGAGCAGGCCTAAGATGGAGGATTGAACAAACAAGTAGCTCTTACCTGAGGAATCGGCTATCCCATGGAACAACTTCTGAGAAAGATTCTGCAACATTACTAGGGGTCCGCCAAAACATACAATTACTTGCCATGTTCCAGTTAAAGCCTAAACTATCGAGTTGGCATTTCTTTTTAGAAGTGTATAAAGAAGCGGTAATGGGCCAAATCCTCAAGCCACTGTAAATCAACACGATTTGCTTGCCTCCGCTGGAACACCCGCTCTCTATTTCAGTTCAGGAGCTAACACACAGTATCTTAATATGCATTTAAGGTTAATATTTGCACTTTGCAGGGCTAGGTAGATTGCACGGCTGGCACATATCAGACTAAATGTCACTTCCGAAAGCTAAGGGACCGAACCGGAAGCTGCCATTCAGAGGGACTACCTGACAACATGTGGAACCTCTCCGGAAAAGCCTTCCCACCTCAAGCAACTCCTTTTGATTAATCTTTCACATAGACAATACACGTTATACACACCGACACACCCCCCCGGCCTTTGCCTCCACAGATCCTGTGGTTGGCTAATTAAAGGAGGAGGTGTAACTATCAATCTAATCTGGCTTGTTCTCAAATTTACCATAATTTCCACACTTGAGAGGCTGGTGAAATGAAACAGCACTACTACACTTTCCCATTCATCAGCCGGAAGCAGAACAACTCAGAGAACCGGGCGAAAAATAATTAGGATGCGGGATCAGGTGTTGCGCCTGTGCATCTGTGCCTGTACAGGGGCATGCAGGCACATGAGCATTCACGGGAGGCAGCAGCAGTAGCACGGGGGGAGATGAGCACCACCAGTCATTTGACCTCGACAGGTGAATGCTCTCAGATGTACTCACAGCACACTTATTAGAAGAGGCCCAAATGCCCGAGAAAACTGCCGTCAGATTACGCCGGAAACAACAACGGCTTTTTAAACAACTACAGCCGCCAGAACGGTACCGGCGGCAGCACTGCAGGAGCTGCTCAGGAACCGCTGGGGCAACCCCAGCGCACCGGGTGCTCAGCGCGTGGCCCTGACCCCACCGCATGGCATGTCACCCTTGGGCAGGAAGCTTGACATTTTCTGGAAGCACCGGTGTCATTTCACGGGCTTTGCCGTCGCTTTGCGCTTGTGGGGTAACACTATAGAGTTTTTCAGAAAGTGTTGGAGCAACTTTGGTACCTTTTCCATTCAGGCACACTGGGAGTGAGCTGTGGGGCTGCTGCCAGGGGCTCTGCTCAGCACAGCATGGCTGGAGCTGGCCCAGGACCTCCTTCGAAAGACAGACTGGTCAGACACACAGCTATCCTGAATCATCAAGGATAATCCTATGTTCAAGTTCCTACGTTCCAGTTCAAGTTCAAGTTCCTACGTTCCAATTGGTGCCCGTTACCTCTTGTCCTGGATCATCAAAGATGATCCAGGACAAGAGGTAACGGGTACAAACTGGAACGTAGGAACTTCTATCAAAGCATGAGGAGGAACTTCTTTACTTTGAGGGTGGCAGAGCGCTGGAACAGGCTGCCCAGGGAGGCAGTAGAGTCTCCCACCCCAGAGACATTCAAAACCCGCCTGGAGGTCATCCGGTGCAACCTGCTGTAGGTGACCCTGCTCTGGCAGGGGGGTTGGGCTGGATGATCTCCAGAGCTCCTTTCCAACCCTAACCAATCTGTGATTCTGTGATCAGAGCTGTTCTTCAAAATCTGTTCCTAGGAAATCGCTGCGAGAAGGAGGATGCACCTGAGGAGCAGGCCTAAGATGGAGGATTGAACAAACAAGTAGCTCTTACCTGAGGAATCGGCTATCCCATGGAACAACTTCTGAGAAAGATTCTGCAACATTACTAGGGGTCCGCCAAAACATACAATTACTTGCCATGTTCCAGTTAAAGCCTAAACTATCGAGTTGGCATTTCTTTTTAAAAGTGTATAAAGAAGCGGTAATGGGCCAAATCCTCAAGCCACTGTAAATCAACACGATTTGCTTGCCTCCGCTGGAACACCCGCTCTCTATTTCAGTTCAGGAGCTAACACACAGTATCTTAATATGCATTTAGGTTAATATTTGCACTTTGCAGGGCTAGGTAGATTGCACGGCTGGCACATATCAGACTAAATGTCACTTCCGAAAGCTAAGGGACCGAACCGGAAGCTGCCATTCAGAGGGACTACCTGACAACATGTGGAACCTCTCCGGAAAAGCCTTCCCACCTCAAGCAACTCCTTTTGATTAATCTTTCACATAGACAATACACGTTATACACACCGACACACCCCCCCGGCCTTTGCCTCCACAGATCCTGTGGTTGGCTAATTAAAGGAGGAGGTGTAACTATCAATCTAATCTGGCTTGTTCTCAAATTTACCATAATTTCCACACTTGAGAGGCTGGTGAAATGAAACAGCACTACTACACTTTCCCATTCATCAGCCGGAAGCAGAACAACTCAGAGAACCGGGCGAAAAATAATTAGGATGCGGGATCAGGTGTTGCGCGCGTGCATCTGTGCCTGTACAGGGGCACGCAGGCACATGAGCATTCACGGGAGGCAGCAGCAGTAGCACGGGGGGAGATGAGCACCACCAGTCATTTGACCTCGACAGGTGAATGCTTGCAGATGTACTCACAGCACACTTATTAGAAGAGGCCCAAATGCCCGAGAAAACTGCCGTCAGATTACGCCGGAAACAACAACGGCTTTTTAAACAACTACAGCCGCCAGAACGGTACCGGCGGCAGCACTGCAGGAGCTGCTCAGGAACCACTGGGGCAACCCCAGCGCACCGGGTGCTCAGCGCGTGGCCCTGACCCCACCGCATGGCATGTCACCCTTGGGCAGGAAGCTTGACATTTTCTGGAAGCACCGGTGTCATTTCACGGGCTTTGCCGTCGCTTTGCGCTTGTGGGGTAACACTATAGAGTTTTTCAGAAAGTGTTGGAGCAACTTTGGTACCTTTTCCATTCAGGCACACTGGGAGTGAGCTGTGGGGCTGCTGCCAGGGGCTCTGCTCAGCACAGCATGGCTGGAGCTGGCCCAGGACCTCCTTCGAAAGACAGACTGGTCAGACACACAGCTATCCTGAATCATCAAGGATAATCCTATGTTCAAGTTCCTACGTTCCAGTTCAAGTTCAAGTTCCTACGTTCCAATTGGTGCCCGTTACCTCTTGTCCTGGATCATCAAAGATGATCCAGGACAAGAGGTAACGGGTACAAACTGGAACGTAGGAACTTCTATCAAAGCATGAGGAGGAACTTCTTTACTTTGAGGGTGGCAGAGCGCTGGAACAGGCTGCCCAGGGAGGCAGTAGAGTCTCCCACCCCAGAGACATTCAAAACCCGCCTGGAGGTCATCCGGTGCAACCTGCTGTAGGTGACCCTGCTCTGGCAGGGGGGTTGGGCTGGATGATCTCCAGAGCTCCTTTCCAACCCTAACCAATCTGTGATTCTGTGATCAGAGCTGTTCTTCGAAATCTGTTCCTAGGAAATCGCTGCGAGAAGGAGGATGCACCTGAGGAGCAGGCCTAAGATGGAGGATTGAACAAACAAGTAGCTCTTACCTGAGGAATCGGCTATCCCATGGAACAAATTCTGAGAAAGATTCTGCAACATTACTAGGGGTCCGCCAAAACATACAATTACTTGCCATGTTCCAGTTAAAGCCTAAACTATCGAGTTGGCATTTCTTTTTAAAAGTGTATAAAGAAGCGGTAATGGGCCAAATCCTCAAGCCACTGTAAATCAACACGATTTGCTTGCCTCCGCTGGAACACCCGCTCTCTATTGCAGTTCAGGAGCTAACACACAGTATCTTAATATGCATTTAGGTTAATATTTGCACTTTGCAGGGCTAGGTAGATTGCACGGCTGGCACATATCAGACTAAATGTCACTTCCGAAAGCTAAGGGACCGAACCGGAAGCTGCCATTCAGAGGGACTACCTGACAACATGTGGAACCTCTCCGGAAAAGCCTTCCCACCTCAAGCAACTCCTTTTGATTAATCTTTCACATAGACAATACACGTTATACACACCGACACACCCCCCCGGCCTTTGCCTCCACAGATCCTGTGGTTGGCTAATTAAAGGAGGAGGTGTAACTATCAATCTAATCTGGCTTGTTCTCAAATTTACCATAATTTCCACACTTGAGAGGCTGGTGAAATGAAACAGCACTACTACACTTTCCCATTCATCAGCCGGAAGCAGAACAACTCAGAGAACCGGGCGAAAAATAATTAGGATGCGGGATCAGGTGTTGCGCGCGTGCATCTGTGCCTGTACAGGGGCACGCAGGCACATGAGCATTCACGGGAGGCAGCAGCAGTAGCACGGGGGGAGATGAGCACCACCAGTCATTTGACCTCGACAGGTGAATGCTTGCAGATGTACTCACAGCACACTTATTAGAAGAGGCCCAAATGCCCGAGAAAACTGCCGTCAGATTACGCCGGAAACAACAACGGCTTTTTAAACAACTACAGCCGCCAGAACGGTACCGGCGGCAGCACTGCAGGAGCTGCTCAGGAACCGCTGGGGCAACCCCAGCGCACCGGGTGCTCAGCGCGTGGCCCTGACCCCACCGCATGGCATGTCACCCTTGGGCAGGAAGCTTGACATTTTCTGGAAGCACCGGTGTCATTTCACGGGCTTTGCCGTCGCTTTGCGCTTGTGGGGTAACACTATAGAGTTTTTCAGAAAGTGTTGGAGCAACTTTGGTACCTTTTCCACTCAGGCACACTGGGAGTGAGCTGTGGGGCTGCTGCCAGGGGCTCTGCTCAGCACAGCATGGCTGGAGCTGGCCCAGGACCTCCTTCGAAAGACAGACTGGTCAGACACACAGCTATCCTGAATCATCAAGGATAATCCTATGTTCAAGTTCCTACGTTCCAGTTCAAGTTCAAGTTCCTACGTTCCAATTGGTGCCCGTTACCTCTTGTCCTGGATCATCAAAGATGATCCAGGACAAGAGGTAACGGGTACAAACTGGAACGTAGGAACTTCTATCAAAGCATGAGGAGGAACTTCTTTACTTTGAGGGTGGCAGAGCGCTGGAACAGGCTGCCCAGGGAGGCAGTAGAGTCTCCCACCCCAGAGACATTCAAAACCCGCCTGGAGGTCATCCGGTGCAACCTGCTGTAGGTGACCCTGCTCTGGCAGGGGGGTTGGGCTGGATGATCTCCAGAGGTCCTTTCCAACCCTAACCAATCTGTGATTCTGTGATCAGAGCTGTTCTTCGAAATCTGTTCCTAGGAAATCGCTGCGAGAAGGAGGATGCACCTGAGGAGCAGGCCTAAGATGGAGGATTGAACAAACAAGTAGCTCTTACCTGAGGAATCGGCTATCCCATGGAACAACTTCTGAGAAAGATTCTGCAACATTACTAGGGGTCCGCCAAAACATACAATTACTTGCCATGTTCCAGTTAAAGCCTAAACTATCGAGTTGGCATTTCTTTTTAGAAGTGTATAAAGAAGCGGTAATGGGCCAAATCCTCAAGCCACTGTAAATCAACACGATTTGCTTGCCTCCGCTGGAACACCCGCTCTCTATTTCAGTTCAGGAGCTAACACACAGTATCTTAATATGCATTTAAGGTTAATATTTGCACTTTGCAGGGCTAGGTAGATTGCACGGCTGGCACATATCAGACTAAATGTCACTTCCGAAAGCTAAGGGACCGAACCGGAAGCTGCCATTCAGAGGGACTACCTGACAACATGTGGAACCTCTCCGGAAAAGCCTTCCCACCTCAAGCAACTCCTTTTGATTAATCTTTCACATAGACAATACACGTTATACACACCGACACACCCCCCCGGCCTTTGCCTCCACAGATCCTGTGGTTGGCTAATTAAAGGAGGAGGTGTAACTATCAATCTAATCTGGCTTGTTCTCAAATTTACCATAATTTCCACACTTGAGAGGCTGGTGAAATGAAACAGCACTACTACACTTTCCCATTCATCAGCCGGAAGCAGAACAACTCAGAGAACCGGGCGAAAAATAATTAGGATGCGGGATCAGGTGTTGCGCCTGTGCATCTGTGCCTGTACAGGGGCATGCAGGCACATGAGCATTCACGGGAGGCAGCAGCAGTAGCACGGGGGGAGATGAGCACCACCAGTCATTTGACCTCGACAGGTGAATGCTCTCAGATGTACTCACAGCACACTTATTAGAAGAGGCCCAAATGCCCGAGAAAACTGCCGTCAGATTACGCCGGAAACAACAACGGCTTTTTAAACAACTACAGCCGCCAGAACGGTACCGGCGGCAGCACTGCAGGAGCTGCTCAGGAACCGCTGGGGCAACCCCAGCGCACCGGGTGCTCAGCGCGTGGCCCTGACCCCACCGCATGGCATGTCACCCTTGGGCAGGAAGCTTGACATTTTCTGGAAGCACCGGTGTCATTTCACGGGCTTTGCCGTCGCTTTGCGCTTGTGGGGTAACACTATAGAGTTTTTCAGAAAGTGTTGGAGCAACTTTGGTACCTTTTCCATTCAGGCACACTGGGAGTGAGCTGTGGGGCTGCTGCCAGGGGCTCTGCTCAGCACAGCATGGCTGGAGCTGGCCCAGGACCTCCTTCGAAAGACAGACTGGTCAGACACACAGCTATCCTGAATCATCAAGGATAATCCTATGTTCAAGTTCCTACGTTCCAGTTCAAGTTCAAGTTCCTACGTTCCAATTGGTGCCCGTTACCTCTTGTCCTGGATCATCAAAGATGATCCAGGACAAGAGGTAACGGGTACAAACTGGAACGTAGGAACTTCTATCAAAGCATGAGGAGGAACTTCTTTACTTTGAGGGTGGCAGAGCGCTGGAACAGGCTGCCCAGGGAGGCAGTAGAGTCTCCCACCCCAGAGACATTCAAAACCCGCCTGGAGGTCATCCGGTGCAACCTGCTGTAGGTGACCCTGCTCTGGCAGGGGGGTTGGGCTGGATGATCTCCAGAGCTCCTTTCCAACCCTAACCAATCTGTGATTCTGTGATCAGAGCTGTTCTTCGAAATCTGTTCCTAGGAAATCGCTGCGAGAAGGAGGATGCACCTGAGGAGCAGGCCTAAGATGGAGGATTGAACAAACAAGTAGCTCTTACCTGAGGAATCGGCTATCCCATGGAACAACTTCTGAGAAAGATTCTGCAACATTACTAGGGGTCCGCCAAAACATACAATTACTTGCCATGTTCCAGTTAAAGCCTAAACTATCGAGTTGGCATTTCTTTTTAAAAGTGTATAAAGAAGCGGTAATGGGCCAAATCCTCAAGCCACTGTAAATCAACACGATTTGCTTGCCTCCGCTGGAACACCCGCTCTCTATTTCAGTTCAGGAGCTAACACACAGTATCTTAATATGCATTTAGGTTAATATTTGCACTTTGCAGGGCTAGGTAGATTGCACGGCTGGCACATATCAGACTAAATGTCACTTCCGAAAGCTAAGGGACCGAACCGGAAGCTGCCATTCAGAGGGACTACCTGACAACATGTGGAACCTCTCCGGAAAAGCCTTCCCACCTCAAGCAACTCCTTTTGATTAATCTTTCACATAGACAATACACGTTATACACACCGACACACCCCCCCGGCCTTTGCCTCCACAGATCCTGTGGTTGGCTAATTAAAGGAGGAGGTGTAACTATCAATCTAATCTGGCTTGTTCTCAAATTTACCATAATTTCCACACTTGAGAGGCTGGTGAAATGAAACAGCACTACTACACTTTCCCATTCATCAGCCGGAAGCAGAACAACTCAGAGAACCGGGCGAAAAATAATTAGGATGCGGGATCAGGTGTTGCGCCCGTGCATCTGTGCCTGTACAGGGGCACGCAGGCACATGAGCATTCACGGGAGGCAGCAGCAGTAGCACGGGGGGAGATGAGCACCACCAGTCATTTGACCTCGACAGGTGAATGCTTGCAGATGTACTCACAGCACACTTATTAGAAGAGGCCCAAATGCCCGAGAAAACTGCCGTCAGATTACGCCGGAAACAACAACGGCTTTTTAAACAACTACAGCCGCCAGAACGGTACCGGCGGCAGCACTGCAGGAGCTGCTCAGGAACCACTGGGGCAACCCCAGCGCACCGGGTGCTCAGCGCGTGGCCCTGACCCCACCGCATGGCATGTCACCCTTGGGCAGGAAGCTTGACATTTTCTGGAAGCACCGGTGTCATTTCACGGGCTTTGCCGTCGCTTTGCGCTTGTGGGGTAACACTATAGAGTTTTTCAGAAAGTGTTGGAGCAACTTTGGTACCTTTTCCATTCAGGCACACTGGGAGTGAGCTGTGGGGCTGCTGCCAGGGGCTCTGCTCAGCACAGCATGGCTGGAGCTGGCCCAGGACCTCCTTCGAAAGACAGACTGGTCAGACACACAGCTATCCTGAATCATCAAGGATAATCCTATGTTCAAGTTCCTACGTTCCAGTTCAAGTTCAAGTTCCTACGTTCCAATTGGTGCCCGTTACCTCTTGTCCTGGATCATCAAAGATGATCCAGGACAAGAGGTAACGGGTACAAACTGGAACGTAGGAACTTCTATCAAAGCATGAGGAGGAACTTCTTTACTTTGAGGGTGGCAGAGCGCTGGAACAGGCTGCCCAGGGAGGCAGTAGAGTCTCCCACCCCAGAGACATTCAAAACCCGCCTGGAGGTCATCCGGTGCAACCTGCTGTAGGTGACCCTGCTCTGGCAGGGGGGTTGGGCTGGATGATCTCCAGAGCTCCTTTCCAACCCTAACCAATCTGTGATTCTGTGATCAGAGCTGTTCTTCGAAATCTGTTCCTAGGAAATCGCTGCGAGAAGGAGGATGCACCTGAGGAGCAGGCCTAAGATGGAGGATTGAACAAAGAAGTAGCTCTTACCTGAGGAATCGGCTATCCCATGGAACAACTTCTGAGAAAGATTCTGCAACATTACTAGGGGTCCGCCAAAACATACAATTACTTGCCATGTTCCAGTTAAAGCCTAAACTATCGAGTTGGCATTTCTTTTTAAAAGTGTATAAAGAAGCGGTAATGGGCCAAATCCTCAAGCCACTGTAAATCAACACGATTTGCTTGCCTCTGCTGGAACACCCGCTCTCTATTTCAGTTCAGGAGCTAACACACCGTATCTTAATATGCATTTAGGTTAATATTTGCACTTTGCAGGGCTAGGTAGATTGCACGGCTGGCACATATCAGACTAAATGTCACTTCCGAAAGCTAAGGGACCGAACCGGAAGCTGCCATTCAGAGGGACTACCTGACAACATGTGGAACCTCTCCGGAAAAGCCTTCCCACCTCAAGCAACTCCTTTTGATTAATCTTTCACATAGACAATACACGTTATACACACCGACACACCCCCCCGGCCTTTGCCTCCACAGATCCTGTGGTTGGCTAATTAAAGGAGGAGGTGTAACTATCAATCTAATCTGGCTTGTTCTCAAATTTACCATAATTTCCACACTTGAGAGGCTGGTGAAATGAAACAGCACTACTACACTTTCCCATTCATCAGCCGGAAGCAGAACAACTCAGAGAACCGGGCGAAAAATAATTAGGATGCGGGATCAGGTGTTGCGCGCGTGCATCTGTGCCTGTACAGGGGCACGCAGGCACATGAGCATTCACGGGAGGCAGCAGCAGTAGCACGGGGGGAGATGAGCACCACCAGTCATTTGACCTCGACAGGTGAATGCTTGCAGATGTACTCACAGCACACTTATTAGAAGAGGCCCAAATGCCCGAGAAAACTGCCGTCAGATTACGCCGGAAACAACAACGGCTTTTTAAACAACTACAGCCGCCAGAACGGTACCGGCGGCAGCACTGCAGGAGCTGCTCAGGAACCGCTGGGGCAACCCCAGCGCACCGGGTGCTCAGCGCGTGGCCCTGACCCCACCGCATGGCATGTCACCCTTGGGCAGGAAGCTTGACATTTTCTGGAAGCACCGGTGTCATTTCACGGGCTTTGCCGTCGCTTTGCGCTTGTGGGGTAACACTATAGAGTTTTTCAGAAAGTGTTGGAGCAACTTTGGTACCTTTTCCATTCAGGCACACTGGGAGTGAGGTGTGGGGCTGCTGCCAGGGGCTCTGCTCAGCACAGCATGGCTGGAGCTGGCCCAGGACCTCCTTCGAAAGACAGACTGGTCAGACACACAGCTATCCTGAATCATCAAGGATAATCCTATGTTCAAGTTCCTACGTTCCAGTTCAAGTTCAAGTTCCTACGTTCCAATTGGTGCCCGTTACCTCTTGTCCTGGATCATCAAAGATGATCCAGGACAAGAGGTAACGGGTACAAACTGGAACGTAGGAACTTCTATCAAAGCATGAGGAGGAACTTCTTTACTTTGAGGGTGGCAGAGCGCTGGAACAGGCTGCCCAGGGAGGCAGTAGAGTCTCCCACCCCAGAGACATTCAAAACCCGCCTGGAGGTCATCCGGTGCAACCTGCTGTAGGTGACCCTGCTCTGGCAGGGGGGTTGGGCTGGATGATCTCCAGAGCTCCTTTCCAACCCTAACCAATCTGTGATTCTGTGATCAGAGCTGTTCTTCGAAATCTGTTCCTAGGAAATCGCTGCGAGAAGGAGGATGCACCTGAGGAGCAGGCCTAAGATGGAGGATTGAACAAACAAGTAGCTCTTACCTGAGGAATCGGCTATCCCATGGAACAACTTCTGAGAAAGATTCTGCAACATTACTAGGGGTCCGCCAAAACATACAATTACTTGCCATGTTCCAGTTAAAGCCTAAACTATCGAGTTGGCATTTCTTTTTAAAAGTGTATAAAGAAGCGGTAATGGGCCAAATCCTCAAGCCACTGTAAATCAACACGATTTGCTTGCCTCTGCTGGAACACCCGCTCTCTATTTCAGTTCAGGAGCTAACACACAGTATCTTAATATGCATTTAGGTTAATATTTGCACTTTGCAGGGCTAGGTAGATTGCACGGCTGGCACATATCAGACTAAATGTCACTTCCGAAAGCTAAGGGACCGAACCGGAAGCTGCCATTCAGAGGGACTACCTGACAACATGTGGAACCTCTCCGGAAAAGCCTTCCCACCTCAAGCAACTCCTTTTGATTAATCTTTCACATAGACAATACACGTTATACACACCGACACACCCCCCCGGCCTTTGCCTCCACAGATCCTGTGGTTGGCTAATTAAAGGAGGAGGTGTAACTATCAATCTAATCTGGCTTGTTCTCAAATTTACCATAATTTCCACACTTGAGAGGCTGGTGAAATGAAACAGCACTACTACACTTTCCCATTCATCAGCCGGAAGCAGAACAACTCAGAGAACCGGGCGAAAAATAATTAGGATGCGGGATCAGGTGTTGCGCGCGTGCATCTGTGCCTGTACAGGGGCACGCAGGCACATGAGCATTCACGGGAGGCAGCAGCAGTAGCACGGGGGGAGATGAGCACCACCAGTCATTTGACCTCGACAGGTGAATGCTTGCAGATGTACTCACAGCACACTTATTAGAAGAGGCCCAAATGCCCGAGAAAACTGCCGTCAGATTACGCCGGAAACAACAACGGCTTTTTAAACAACTACAGCCGCCAGAACGGTACCGGCGGCAGCACTGCAGGAGCTGCTCAGGAACCGCTGGGGCAACCCCAGCGCACCGGGTGCTCAGCGCGTGGCCCTGACCCCACCGCATGGCATGTCACCCTTGGGCAGGAAGCTTGACATTTTCTGGAAGCACCGGTGTCATTTCACGGGCTTTGCCGTCGCTTTGCGCTTGTGGGGTAACACTATAGAGTTTTTCAGAAAGTGTTGGAGCAACTTTGGTACCTTTTCCACTCAGGCACACTGGGAGTGAGCTGTGGGGCTGCTGCCAGGGGCTCTGCTCAGCACAGCATGGCTGGAGCTGGCCCAGGACCTCCTTCGAAAGACAGACTGGTCAGACACACAGCTATCCTGAATCATCAAGGATAATCCTATGTTCAAGTTCCTACGTTCCAGTTCAAGTTCAAGTTCCTACGTTCCAATTGGTGCCCGTTACCTCTTGTCCTGGATCATCAAAGATGATCCAGGACAAGAGGTAACGGGTACAAACTGGAACGTAGGAACTTCTATCAAAGCATGAGGAGGAACTTCTTTACTTTGAGGGTGGCAGAGCGCTGGAACAGGCTGCCCAGGGAGGCAGTAGAGTCTCCCACCCCAGAGACATTCAAAACCCGCCTGGAGGTCATCCGGTGCAACCTGCTGTAGGTGACCCTGCTCTGGCAGGGGGGTTGGGCTGGATGATCTCCAGAGCTCCTTTCCAACCCTAACCAATCTGTGATTCTGTGATCAGAGCTGTTCTTCGAAATCTGTTCCTAGGAAATCGCTGCGAGAAGGAGGATGCACCTGAGGAGCAGGCCTAAGATGGAGGATTGAACAAACAAGTAGCTCTTACCTGAGGAATCGGCTATCCCATGGAACAACTTCTGAGAAAGATTCTGCAACATTACTAGGGGTCCGCCAAAACATACAATTACTTGCCATGTTCCAGTTAAAGCCTAAACTATCGAGTTGGCATTTCTTTTTAAAAGTGTATAAAGAAGCGGTAATGGGCCAAATCCTCAAGCCACTGTAAATCAACACGATTTGCTTGCCTCTGCTGGAACACCCGCTCTCTATTTCAGTTCAGGAGCTAACACACCGTATCTTAATATGCATTTAGGTTAATATTTGCACTTTGCAGGGCTAGGTAGATTGCACGGCTGGCACATATCAGACTAAATGTCACTTCCGAAAGCTAAGGGACCGAACCGGAAGCTGCCATTCAGAGGGACTACCTGACAACATGTGGAACCTCTCCGGAAAAGCCTTCCCACCTCAAGCAACTCCTTTTGATTAATCTTTCACATAGACAATACACGTTATACACACCGACACACCCCCCCGGCCTTTGCCTCCACAGATCCTGTGGTTGGCTAATTAAAGGAGGAGGTGTAACTATCAATCTAATCTGGCTTGTTCTCAAATTTACCATAATTTCCACACTTGAGAGGCTGGTGAAATGAAACAGCACTACTACACTTTCCCATTCATCAGCCGGAAGCAGAACAACTCAGAGAACCGGGCGAAAAATAATTAGGATGCGGGATCAGGTGTTGCGCGCGTGCATCTGTGCCTGTACAGGGGCACGCAGGCACATGAGCATTCACGGGAGGCAGCAGCAGTAGCACGGGGGGAGATGAGCACCACCAGTCATTTGACCTCGACAGGTGAATGCTTGCAGATGTACTCACAGCACACTTATTAGAAGAGGCCCAAATGCCCGAGAAAACTGCCGTCAGATTACGCCGGAAACAACAACGGCTTTTTAAACAACTACAGCCGCCAGAACGGTACCGGCGGCAGCACTGCAGGAGCTGCTCAGGAACCGCTGGGGCAACCCCAGCGCACCGGGTGCTCAGCGCGTGGCCCTGACCCCACCGCATGGCATGTCACCCTTGGGCAGGAAGCTTGACATTTTCTGGAAGCACCGGTGTCATTTCACGGGCTTTGCCGTCGCTTTGCGCTTGTGGGGTAACACTATAGAGTTTTTCAGAAAGTGTTGGAGCAACTTTGGTACCTTTTCCATTCAGGCACACTGGGAGTGAGGTGTGGGGCTGCTGCCAGGGGCTCTGCTCAGCACAGCATGGCTGGAGCTGGCCCAGGACCTCCTTCGAAAGACAGACTGGTCAGACACACAGCTATCCTGAATCATCAAGGATAATCCTATGTTCAAGTTCCTACGTTCCAGTTCAAGTTCAAGTTCCTACGTTCCAATTGGTGCCCGTTACCTCTTGTCCTGGATCATCAAAGATGATCCAGGACAAGAGGTAACGGGTACAAACTGGAACGTAGGAACTTCTATCAAAGCATGAGGAGGAACTTCTTTACTTTGAGGGTGGCAGAGCGCTGGAACAGGCTGCCCAGGGAGGCAGTAGAGTCTCCCACCCCAGAGACATTCAAAACCCGCCTGGAGGTCATCCGGTGCAACCTGCTGTAGGTGACCCTGCTCTGGCAGGGGGGTTGGGCTGGATGATCTCCAGAGCTCCTTTCCAACCCTAACCAATCTGTGATTCTGTGATCAGAGCTGTTCTTCGAAATCTGTTCCTAGGAAATCGCTGCGAGAAGGAGGATGCACCTGAGGAGCAGGCCTAAGATGGAGGATTGAACAAACAAGTAGCTCTTACCTGAGGAATCGGCTATCCCATGGAACAACTTCTGAGAAAGATTCTGCAACATTACTAGGGGTCCGCCAAAACATACAATTACTTGCCATGTTCCAGTTAAAGCCTAAACTATCGAGTTGGCATTTCTTTTTAAAAGTGTATAAAGAAGCGGTAATGGGCCAAATCCTCAAGCCACTGTAAATCAACACGATTTGCTTGCCTCTGCTGGAACACCCGCTCTCTATTTCAGTTCAGGAGCTAACACACAGTATCTTAATATGCATTTAGGTTAATATTTGCACTTTGCAGGGCTAGGTAGATTGCACGGCTGGCACATATCAGACTAAATGTCACTTCCGAAAGCTAAGGGACCGAACCGGAAGCTGCCATTCAGAGGGACTACCTGACAACATGTGGAACCTCTCCGGAAAAGCCTTCCCACCTCAAGCAACTCCTTTTGATTAATCTTTCACATAGACAATACACGTTATACACACCGACACACCCCCCCGGCCTTTGCCTCCACAGATCCTGTGGTTGGCTAATTAAAGGAGGAGGTGTAACTATCAATCTAATCTGGCTTGTTCTCAAATTTACCATAATTTCCACACTTGAGAGGCTGGTGAAATGAAACAGCACTACTACACTTTCCCATTCATCAGCCGGAAGCAGAACAACTCAGAGAACCGGGCGAAAAATAATTAGGATGCGGGATCAGGTGTTGCGCGCGTGCATCTGTGCCTGTACAGGGGCACGCAGGCACATGAGCATTCACGGGAGGCAGCAGCAGTAGCACGGGGGGAGATGAGCACCACCAGTCATTTGACCTCGACAGGTGAATGCTTGCAGATGTACTCACAGCACACTTATTAGAAGAGGCCCAAATGCCCGAGAAAACTGCCGTCAGATTACGCCGGAAACAACAACGGCTTTTTAAACAACTACAGCCGCCAGAACGGTACCGGCGGCAGCACTGCAGGAGCTGCTCAGGAACCGCTGGGGCAACCCCAGCGCACCGGGTGCTCAGCGCGTGGCCCTGACCCCACCGCATGGCATGTCACCCTTGGGCAGGAAGCTTGACATTTTCTGGAAGCACCGGTGTCATTTCACGGGCTTTGCCGTCGCTTTGCGCTTGTGGGGTAACACTATAGAGTTTTTCAGAAAGTGTTGGAGCAACTTTGGTACCTTTTCCACTCAGGCACACTGGGAGTGAGCTGTGGGGCTGCTGCCAGGGGCTCTGCTCAGCACAGCATGGCTGGAGCTGGCCCAGGACCTCCTTCGAAAGACAGACTGGTCAGACACACAGCTATCCTGAATCATCAAGGATAATCCTATGTTCAAGTTCCTACGTTCCAGTTCAAGTTCAAGTTCCTACGTTCCAATTGGTGCCCGTTACCTCTTGTCCTGGATCATCAAAGATGATCCAGGACAAGAGGTAACGGGTACAAACTGGAACGTAGGAACTTCTATCAAAGCATGAGGAGGAACTTCTTTACTTTGAGGGTGGCAGAGCGCTGGAACAGGCTGCCCAGGGAGGCAGTAGAGTCTCCCACCCCAGAGACATTCAAAACCCGCCTGGAGGTCATCCGGTGCAACCTGCTGTAGGTGACCCTGCTCTGGCAGGGGGGTTGGGCTGGATGATCTCCAGAGCTCCTTTCCAACCCTAACCAATCTGTGATTCTGTGATCAGAGCTGTTCTTCGAAATCTGTTCCTAGGAAATCGCTGCGAGAAGGAGGATGCACCTGAGGAGCAGGCCTAAGATGGAGGATTGAACAAACAAGTAGCTCTTACCTGAGGAATCGGCTATCCCATGGAACAACTTCTGAGAAAGATTCTGCAACATTACTAGGGGTCCGCCAAAACATACAATTACTTGCCATGTTCCAGTTAAAGCCTAAACTATCGAGTTGGCATTTCTTTTTAAAAGTGTATAAAGAAGCGGTAATGGGCCAAATCCTCAAGCCACTGTAAATCAACACGATTTGCTTGCCTCTGCTGGAACACCCGCTCTCTATTTCAGTTCAGGAGCTAACACACCGTATCTTAATATGCATTTAGGTTAATATTTGCACTTTGCAGGGCTAGGTAGATTGCACGGCTGGCACATATCAGACTAAATGTCACTTCCGAAAGCTAAGGGACCGAACCGGAAGCTGCCATTCAGAGGGACTACCTGACAACATGTGGAACCTCTCCGGAAAAGCCTTCCCACCTCAAGCAACTCCTTTTGATTAATCTTTCACATAGACAATACACGTTATACACACCGACACACCCCCCCGGCCTTTGCCTCCACAGATCCTGTGGTTGGCTAATTAAAGGAGGAGGTGTAACTATCAATCTAATCTGGCTTGTTCTCAAATTTACCATAATTTCCACACTTGAGAGGCTGGTGAAATGAAACAGCACTACTACACTTTCCCATTCATCAGCCGGAAGCAGAACAACTCAGAGAACCGGGCGAAAAATAATTAGGATGCGGGATCAGGTGTTGCGCGCGTGCATCTGTGCCTGTACAGGGGCACGCAGGCACATGAGCATTCACGGGAGGCAGCAGCAGTAGCACGGGGGGAGATGAGCACCACCAGTCATTTGACCTCGACAGGTGAATGCTTGCAGATGTACTCACAGCACACTTATTAGAAGAGGCCCAAATGCCCGAGAAAACTGCCGTCAGATTACGCCGGAAACAACAACGGCTTTTTAAACAACTACAGCCGCCAGAACGGTACCGGCGGCAGCACTGCAGGAGCTGCTCAGGAACCGCTGGGGCAACCCCAGCGCACCGGGTGCTCAGCGCGTGGCCCTGACCCCACCGCATGGCATGTCACCCTTGGGCAGGAAGCTTGACATTTTCTGGAAGCACCGGTGTCATTTCACGGGCTTTGCCGTCGCTTTGCGCTTGTGGGGTAACACTATAGAGTTTTTCAGAAAGTGTTGGAGCAACTTTGGTACCTTTTCCATTCAGGCACACTGGGAGTGAGGTGTGGGGCTGCTGCCAGGGGCTCTGCTCAGCACAGCATGGCTGGAGCTGGCCCAGGACCTCCTTCGAAAGACAGACTGGTCAGACACACAGCTATCCTGAATCATCAAGGATAATCCTATGTTCAAGTTCCTACGTTCCAGTTCAAGTTCAAGTTCCTACGTTCCAATTGGTGCCCGTTACCTCTTGTCCTGGATCATCAAAGATGATCCAGGACAAGAGGTAACGGGTACAAACTGGAACGTAGGAACTTCTATCAAAGCATGAGGAGGAACTTCTTTACTTTGAGGGTGGCAGAGCGCTGGAACAGGCTGCCCAGGGAGGCAGTAGAGTCTCCCACCCCAGAGACATTCAAAACCCGCCTGGAGGTCATCCGGTGCAACCTGCTGTAGGTGACCCTGCTCTGGCAGGGGGGTTGGGCTGGATGATCTCCAGAGCTCCTTTCCAACCCTAACCAATCTGTGATTCTGTGATCAGAGCTGTTCTTCGAAATCTGTTCCTAGGAAATCGCTGCGAGAAGGAGGATGCACCTGAGGAGCAGGCCTAAGATGGAGGATTGAACAAACAAGTAGCTCTTACCTGAGGAATCGGCTATCCCATGGAACAACTTCTGAGAAAGATTCTGCAACATTACTAGGGGTCCGCCAAAACATACAATTACTTGCCATGTTCCAGTTAAAGCCTAAACTATCGAGTTGGCATTTCTTTTTAAAAGTGTATAAAGAAGCGGTAATGGGCCAAATCCTCAAGCCACTGTAAATCAACACGATTTGCTTGCCTCTGCTGGAACACCCGCTCTCTATTTCAGTTCAGGAGCTAACACACAGTATCTTAATATGCATTTAGGTTAATATTTGCACTTTGCAGGGCTAGGTAGATTGCACGGCTGGCACATATCAGACTAAATGTCACTTCCGAAAGCTAAGGGACCGAACCGGAAGCTGCCATTCAGAGGGACTACCTGACAACATGTGGAACCTCTCCGGAAAAGCCTTCCCACCTCAAGCAACTCCTTTTGATTAATCTTTCACATAGACAATACACGTTATACACACCGACACACCCCCCCGGCCTTTGCCTCCACAGATCCTGTGGTTGGCTAATTAAAGGAGGAGGTGTAACTATCAATCTAATCTGGCTTGTTCTCAAATTTACCATAATTTCCACACTTGAGAGGCTGGTGAAATGAAACAGCACTACTACACTTTCCCATTCATCAGCCGGAAGCAGAACAACTCAGAGAACCGGGCGAAAAATAATTAGGATGCGGGATCAGGTGTTGCGCGCGTGCATCTGTGCCTGTACAGGGGCACGCAGGCACATGAGCATTCACGGGAGGCAGCAGCAGTAGCACGGGGGGAGATGAGCACCACCAGTCATTTGACCTCGACAGGTGAATGCTTGCAGATGTACTCACAGCACACTTATTAGAAGAGGCCCAAATGCCCGAGAAAACTGCCGTCAGATTACGCCGGAAACAACAACGGCTTTTTAAACAACTACAGCCGCCAGAACGGTACCGGCGGCAGCACTGCAGGAGCTGCTCAGGAACCGCTGGGGCAACCCCAGCGCACCGGGTGCTCAGCGCGTGGCCCTGACCCCACCGCATGGCATGTCACCCTTGGGCAGGAAGCTTGACATTTTCTGGAAGCACCGGTGTCATTTCACGGGCTTTGCCGTCGCTTTGCGCTTGTGGGGTAACACTATAGAGTTTTTCAGAAAGTGTTGGAGCAACTTTGGTACCTTTTCCACTCAGGCACACTGGGAGTGAGCTGTGGGGCTGCTGCCAGGGGCTCTGCTCAGCACAGCATGGCTGGAGCTGGCCCAGGACCTCCTTCGAAAGACAGACTGGTCAGACACACAGCTATCCTGAATCATCAAGGATAATCCTATGTTCAAGTTCCTACGTTCCAGTTCAAGTTCAAGTTCCTACGTTCCAATTGGTGCCCGTTACCTCTTGTCCTGGATCATCAAAGATGATCCAGGACAAGAGGTAACGGGTACAAACTGGAACGTAGGAACTTCTATCAAAGCATGAGGAGGAACTTCTTTACTTTGAGGGTGGCAGAGCGCTGGAACAGGCTGCCCAGGGAGGCAGTAGAGTCTCCCACCCCAGAGACATTCAAAACCCGCCTGGAGGTCATCCGGTGCAACCTGCTGTAGGTGACCCTGCTCTGGCAGGGGGGTTGGGCTGGATGATCTCCAGAGCTCCTTTCCAACCCTAACCAATCTGTGATTCTGTGATCAGAGCTGTTCTTCGAAATCTGTTCCTAGGAAATCGCTGCGAGAAGGAGGATGCACCTGAGGAGCAGGCCTAAGATGGAGGATTGAACAAACAAGTAGCTCTTACCTGAGGAATCGGCTATCCCATGGAACAACTTCTGAGAAAGATTCTGCAACATTACTAGGGGTCCGCCAAAACATACAATTACTTGCCATGTTCCAGTTAAAGCCTAAACTATCGAGTTGGCATTTCTTTTTAGAAGTGTATAAAGAAGCGGTAATGGGCCAAATCCTCAAGCCACTGTAAATCAACACGATTTGCTTGCCTCCGCTGGAACACCCGCTCTCTATTTCAGTTCAGGAGCTAACACACAGTATCTTAATATGCATTTAAGGTTAATATTTGCACTTTGCAGGGCTAGGTAGATTGCACGGCTGGCACATATCAGACTAAATGTCACTTCCGAAAGCTAAGGGACCGAACCGGAAGCTGCCATTCAGAGGGACTACCTGACAACATGTGGAACCTCTCCGGAAAAGCCTTCCCACCTCAAGCAACTCCTTTTGATTAATCTTTCACATAGACAATACACGTTATACACACCGACACACCCCCCCGGCCTTTGCCTCCACAGATCCTGTGGTTGGCTAATTAAAGGAGGAGGTGTAACTATCAATCTAATCTGGCTTGTTCTCAAATTTACCATAATTTCCACACTTGAGAGGCTGGTGAAATGAAACAGCACTACTACACTTTCCCATTCATCAGCCGGAAGCAGAACAACTCAGAGAACCGGGCGAAAAATAATTAGGATGCGGGATCAGGTGTTGCGCCTGTGCATCTGTGCCTGTACAGGGGCATGCAGGCACATGAGCATTCACGGGAGGCAGCAGCAGTAGCACGGGGGGAGATGAGCACCACCAGTCATTTGACCTCGACAGGTGAATGCTTGCAGATGTACTCACAGCACACTTATTAGAAGAGGCCCAAATGCCCGAGAAAACTGCCGTCAGATTACGCCGGAAACAACAACGGCTTTTTAAACAACTACAGCCGCCAGAACGGTACCGGCGGCAGCACTGCAGGAGCTGCTCAGGAACCGCTGGGGCAACCCCAGCGCACCGGGTGCTCAGCGCGTGGCCCTGACCCCACCGCATGGCATGTCACCCTTGGGCAGGAAGCTTGACATTTTCTGGAAGCACCGGTGTCATTTCACGGGCTTTGCCGTCGCTTTGCGCTTGTGGGGTAACACTATAGAGTTTTTCAGAAAGTGTTGGAGCAACTTTGGTACCTTTTCCATTCAGGCACACTGGGAGTGAGCTGTGGGGCTGCTGCCAGGGGCTCTGCTCAGCACAGCATGGCTGGAGCTGGCCCAGGACCTCCTTCGAAAGACAGACTGGTCAGACACACAGCTATCCTGAATCATCAAGGATAATCCTATGTTCAAGTTCCTACGTTCCAGTTCAAGTTCAAGTTCCTACGTTCCAATTGGTGCCCGTTACCTCTTGTCCTGGATCATCAAAGATGATCCAGGACAAGAGGTAACGGGTACAAACTGGAACGTAGGAACTTCTATCAAAGCATGAGGAGGAACTTCTTTACTTTGAGGGTGGCAGAGCGCTGGAACAGGCTGCCCAGGGAGGCAGTAGAGTCTCCCACCCCAGAGACATTCAAAACCCGCCTGGAGGTCATCCGGTGCAACCTGCTGTAGGTGACCCTGCTCTGGCAGGGGGGTTGGGCTGGATGATCTCCAGAGCTCCTTTCCAACCCTAACCAATCTGTGATTCTGTGATCAGAGCTGTTCTTCGAAATCTGTTCCTAGGAAATCGCTGCGAGAAGGAGGATGCACCTGAGGAGCAGGCCTAAGATGGAGGATTGAACAAAGAAGTAGCTCTTACCTGAGGAATCGGCTATCCCATGGAACAACTTCTGAGAAAGATTCTGCAACATTACTAGGGGTCCGCCAAAACATACAATTACTTGCCATGTTCCAGTTAAAGCCTAAACTATCGAGTTGGCATTTCTTTTTAAAAGTGTATAAAGAAGCGGTAATGGGCCAAATCCTCAAGCCACTGTAAATCAACACGATTTGCTTGCCTCCGCTGGAACACCCGCTCTCTATTTCAGTTCAGGAGCTAACACACAGTATCTTAATATGCATTTAGGTTAATATTTGCACTTTGCAGGGCTAGGTAGATTGCACGGCTGGCACATATCAGACTAAATGTCACTTCCGAAAGCTAAGGGACCGAACCGGAAGCTGCCATTCAGAGGGACTACCTGACAACATGTGGAACCTCTCCGGAAAAGCCTTCCCACCTCAAGCAACTCCTTTTGATTAATCTTTCACATAGACAATACACGTTATACACACCGACACACCCCCCCGGCCTTTGCCTCCACAGATCCTGTGGTTGGCTAATTAAAGGAGGAGGTGTAACTATCAATCTAATCTGGCTTGTTCTCAAATTTACCATAATTTCCACACTTGAGAGGCTGGTGAAATGAAACAGCACTACTACACTTTCCCATTCATCAGCCGGAAGCAGAACAACTCAGAGAACCGGGCGAAAAATAATTAGGATGCGGGATCAGGTGTTGCGCGCGTGCATCTGTGCCTGTACAGGGGCACGCAGGCACATGAGCATTCACGGGAGGCAGCAGCAGTAGCACGGGGGGAGATGAGCACCACCAGTCATTTGACCTCGACAGGTGAATGCTTGCAGATGTACTCACAGCACACTTATTAGAAGAGGCCCAAATGCCCGAGAAAACTGCCGTCAGATTACGCCGGAAACAACAACGGCTTTTTAAACAACTACAGCCGCCAGAACGGTACCGGCGGCAGCACTGCAGGAGCTGCTCAGGAACCACTGGGGCAACCCCAGCGCACCGGGTGCTCAGCGCGTGGCCCTGACCCCACCGCATGGCATGTCACCCTTGGGCAGGAAGCTTGACATTTTCTGGAAGCACCGGTGTCATTTCACGGGCTTTGCCGTCGCTTTGCGCTTGTGGGGTAACACTATAGAGTTTTTCAGAAAGTGTTGGAGCAACTTTGGTACCTTTTCCATTCAGGCACACTGGGAGTGAGCTGTGGGGCTGCTGCCAGGGGCTCTGCTCAGCACAGCATGGCTGGAGCTGGCCCAGGACCTCCTTCGAAAGACAGACTGGTCAGACACACAGCTATCCTGAATCATCAAGGATAATCCTATGTTCAAGTTCCTACGTTCCAGTTCAAGTTCAAGTTCCTACGTTCCAATTGGTGCCCGTTACCTCTTGTCCTGGATCATCAAAGATGATCCAGGACAAGAGGTAACGGGTACAAACTGGAACGTAGGAACTTCTATCAAAGCATGAGGAGGAACTTCTTTACTTTGAGGGTGGCAGAGCGCTGGAACAGGCTGCCCAGGGAGGCAGTAGAGTCTCCCACCCCAGAGACATTCAAAACCCGCCTGGAGGTCATCCGGTGCAACCTGCTGTAGGTGACCCTGCTCTGGCAGGGGGGTTGGGCTGGATGATCTCCAGAGCTCCTTTCCAACCCTAACCAATCTGTGATTCTGTGATCAGAGCTGTTCTTCGAAATCTGTTCCTAGGAAATCGCTGCGAGAAGGAGGATGCACCTGAGGAGCAGGCCTAAGATGGAGGATTGAACAAACAAGTAGCTCTTACCTGAGGAATCGGCTATCCCATGGAACAACTTCTGAGAAAGATTCTGCAACATTACTAGGGGTCCGCCAAAACATACAATTACTTGCCATGTTCCAGTTAAAGCCTAAACTATCGAGTTGGCATTTCTTTTTAAAAGTGTATAAAGAAGCGGTAATGGGCCAAATCCTCAAGCCACTGTAAATCAACACGATTTGCTTGCCTCCGCTGGAACACCCGCTCTCTATTTCAGTTCAGGAGCTAACACACAGTATCTTAATATGCATTTAGGTTAATATTTGCACTTTGCAGGGCTAGGTAGATTGCACGGCTGGCACATATCAGACTAAATGTCACTTCCGAAAGCTAAGGGACCGAACCGGAAGCTGCCATTCAGAGGGACTACCTGACAACATGTGGAACCTCTCCGGAAAAGCCTTCCCACCTCAAGCAACTCCTTTTGATTAATCTTTCACATAGACAATACACGTTATACACACCGACACACCCCCCCGGCCTTTGCCTCCACAGATCCTGTGGTTGGCTAATTAAAGGAGGAGGTGTAACTATCAATCTAATCTGGCTTGTTCTCAAATTTACCATAATTTCCACACTTGAGAGGCTGGTGAAATGAAACAGCACTACTACACTTTCCCATTCATCAGCCGGAAGCAGAACAACTCAGAGAACCGGGCGAAAAATAATTAGGATGCGGGATCAGGTGTTGCGCGCGTGCATCTGTGCCTGTACAGGGGCATGCAGGCACATGAGCATTCACGGGAGGCAGCAGCAGTAGCACGGGGGGAGATGAGCACCACCAGTCATTTGACCTCGACAGGTGAATGCTTGCAGATGTACTCACAGCACACTTATTAGAAGAGGCCCAAATGCCCGAGAAAACTGCCGTCAGATTACGCCGGAAACAACAACGGCTTTTTAAACAACTACAGCCGCCAGAACGGTACCGGCGGCAGCACTGCAGGAGCTGCTCAGGAACCGCTGGGGCAACCCCAGCGCACCGGGTGCTCAGCGCGTGGCCCTGACCCCACCGCATGGCATGTCACCCTTGGGCAGGAAGCTTGACATTTTCTGGAAGCACCGGTGTCATTTCACGGGCTTTGCCGTCGCTTTGCGCTTGTGGGGTAACACTATAGAGTTTTTCAGAAAGTGTTGGAGCAACTTTGGTACCTTTTCCATTCAGGCACACTGGGAGTGAGCTGTGGGGCTGCTGCCAGGGGCTCTGCTCAGCACAGCATGGCTGGAGCTGGCCCAGGACCTCCTTCGAAAGACAGACTGGTCAGACACACAGCTATCCTGAATCATCAAGGATAATCCTATGTTCAAGTTCCTACGTTCCAGTTCAAGTTCAAGTTCCTACGTTCCAATTGGTGCCCGTTACCTCTTGTCCTGGATCATCAAAGATGATCCAGGACAAGAGGTAACGGGTACAAACTGGAACCTAGGAACTTCTATCAAAGCATGAGGAGGAACTTCTTTACTTTGAGGGTGGCAGAGCGCTGGAACAGGCTGCCCAGGGAGGCAGTAGAGTCTCCCACCCCAGAGACATTCAAAACCCGCCTGGAGGTCATCCGGTGCAACCTGCTGTAGGTGACCCTGCTCTGGCAGGGGGGTTGGGCTGGATGATCTCCAGAGGTCCTTTCCAACCCTAACCAGTCTGTGATTCTGTGATCAGAGCTGTTCTTCGAAATCTGTTCCTAGGAAATCGCTGCGAGAAGGAGGATGCACCTGAGGAGCAGGCCTAAGATGGAGGATTGAACAAAGAAGTAGCTCTTACCTGAGGAATCGGCTATCCCATGGAACAACTTCTGAGAAAGATTCTGCAACATTACTAGGGGTCCGCCAAAACATACAATTACTTGCCATGTTCCAGTTAAAGCCTAAACTATCGAGTTGGCATTTCTTTTTAAAAGTGTATAAAGAAGCGGTAATGGGCCAAATCCTCAAGCCACTGTAAATCAACACGATTTGCTTGCCTCTGCTGGAACACCCGCTCTCTATTTCAGTTCAGGAGCTAACACACCGTATCTTAATATGCATTTAGGTTAATATTTGCACTTTGCAGGGCTAGGTAGATTGCACGGCTGGCACATATCAGACTAAATGTCACTTCCGAAAGCTAAGGGACCGAACCGGAAGCTGCCATTCAGAGGGACTACCTGACAACATGTGGAACCTCTCCGGAAAAGCCTTCCCACCTCAAGCAACTCCTTTTGATTAATCTTTCACATAGACAATACACGTTATACACACCGACACACCCCCCCGGCCTTTGCCTCCACAGATCCTGTGGTTGGCTAATTAAAGGAGGAGGTGTAACTATCAATCTAATCTGGCTTGTTCTCAAATTTACCATAATTTCCACACTTGAGAGGCTGGTGAAATGAAACAGCACTACTACACTTTCCCATTCATCAGCCGGAAGCAGAACAACTCAGAGAACCGGGCGAAAAATAATTAGGATGCGGGATCAGGTGTTGCGCGCGTGCATCTGTGCCTGTACAGGGGCACGCAGGCACATGAGCATTCACGGGAGGCAGCAGCAGTAGCACGGGGGGAGATGAGCACCACCAGTCATTTGACCTCGACAGGTGAATGCTTGCAGATGTACTCACAGCACACTTATTAGAAGAGGCCCAAATGCCCGAGAAAACTGCCGTCAGATTACGCCGGAAACAACAACGGCTTTTTAAACAACTACAGCCGCCAGAACGGTACCGGCGGCAGCACTGCAGGAGCTGCTCAGGAACCGCTGGGGCAACCCCAGCGCACCGGGTGCTCAGCGCGTGGCCCTGACCCCACCGCATGGCATGTCACCCTTGGGCAGGAAGCTTGACATTTTCTGGAAGCACCGGTGTCATTTCACGGGCTTTGCCGTCGCTTTGCGCTTGTGGGGTAACACTATAGAGTTTTTCAGAAAGTGTTGGAGCAACTTTGGTACCTTTTCCATTCAGGCACACTGGGAGTGAGGTGTGGGGCTGCTGCCAGGGGCTCTGCTCAGCACAGCATGGCTGGAGCTGGCCCAGGACCTCCTTCGAAAGACAGACTGGTCAGACACACAGCTATCCTGAATCATCAAGGATAATCCTATGTTCAAGTTCCTACGTTCCAGTTCAAGTTCAAGTTCCTACGTTCCAATTGGTGCCCGTTACCTCTTGTCCTGGATCATCAAAGATGATCCAGGACAAGAGGTAACGGGTACAAACTGGAACGTAGGAACTTCTATCAAAGCATGAGGAGGAACTTCTTTACTTTGAGGGTGGCAGAGCGCTGGAACAGGCTGCCCAGGGAGGCAGTAGAGTCTCCCACCCCAGAGACATTCAAAACCCGCCTGGAGGTCATCCTGTGCAACCTGCTGTAGGTGACCCTGCTCTGGCAGGGGGGTTGGGCTGGATGATCTCCAGACCTCCTTTCCAACCCTAACCAATCTGTGATTCTGTGATCAGAGCTGTTCTTCGAAATCTGTTCCTAGGAAATCGCTGCGAGAAGGAGGATGCACCTGAGGAGCAGGCCTAAGATGGAGGATTGAACAAACAAGTAGCTCTTACCTGAGGAATCGGCTATCCCATGGAACAACTTCTGAGAAAGATTCTGCAACATTACTAGGGGTCCGCCAAAACATACAATTACTTGCCATGTTCCAGTTAAAGCCTAAACTATCGAGTTGGCATTTCTTTTTAAAAGTGTATAAAGAAGCGGTAATGGGCCAAATCCTCAAGCCACTGTAAATCAACACGATTTGCTTGCCTCTGCTGGAACACCCGCTCTCTATTTCAGTTCAGGAGCTAACACACAGTATCTTAATATGCATTTAGGTTAATATTTGCACTTTGCAGGGCTAGGTAGATTGCACGGCTGGCACATATCAGACTAAATGTCACTTCCGAAAGCTAAGGGACCGAACCGGAAGCTGCCATTCAGAGGGACTACCTGACAACATGTGGAACCTCTCCGGAAAAGCCTTCCCACCTCAAGCAACTCCTTTTGATTAATCTTTCACATAGACAATACACGTTATACACACCGACACACCCCCCCGGCCTTTGCCTCCACAGATCCTGTGGTTGGCTAATTAAAGGAGGAGGTGTAACTATCAATCTAATCTGGCTTGTTCTCAAATTTACCATAATTTCCACACTTGAGAGGCTGGTGAAATGAAACAGCACTACTACACTTTCCCATTCATCAGCCGGAAGCAGAACAACTCAGAGAACCGGGCGAAAAATAATTAGGATGCGGGATCAGGTGTTGCGCGCGTGCATCTGTGCCTGTACAGGGGCACGCAGGCACATGAGCATTCACGGGAGGCAGCAGCAGTAGCACGGGGGGAGATGAGCACCACCAGTCATTTGACCTCGACAGGTGAATGCTTGCAGATGTACTCACAGCACACTTATTAGAAGAGGCCCAAATGCCCGAGAAAACTGCCGTCAGATTACGCCGGAAACAACAACGGCTTTTTAAACAACTACAGCCGCCAGAACGGTACCGGCGGCAGCACTGCAGGAGCTGCTCAGGAACCGCTGGGGCAACCCCAGCGCACCGGGTGCTCAGCGCGTGGCCCTGACCCCACCGCATGGCATGTCACCCTTGGGCAGGAAGCTTGACATTTTCTGGAAGCACCGGTGTCATTTCACGGGCTTTGCCGTCGCTTTGCGCTTGTGGGGTAACACTATAGAGTTTTTCAGAAAGTGTTGGAGCAACTTTGGTACCTTTTCCATTCAGGCACACTGGGAGTGAGCTGTGGGGCTGCTGCCAGGGGCTCTGCTCAGCACAGCATGGCTGGAGCTGGCCCAGGACCTCCTTCGAAAGACAGACTGGTCAGACACACAGCTATCCTGAATCATCAAGGATAATCCTATGTTCAAGTTCCTACGTTCCAGTTCAAGTTCAAGTTCCTACGTTCCAATTGGTGCCCGTTACCTCTTGTCCTGGATCATCAAAGATGATCCAGGACAAGAGGTAACGGGTACAAACTGGAACCTAGGAACTTCTATCAAAGCATGAGGAGGAACTTCTTTACTTTGAGGGTGGCAGAGCGCTGGAACAGGCTGCCCAGGGAGGCAGTAGAGTCTCCCACCCCAGAGACATTCAAAACCCGCCTGGAGGTCATCCGGTGCAACCTGCTGTAGGTGACCCTGCTCTGGCAGGGGGGTTGGGCTGGATGATCTCCAGAGGTCCTTTCCAACCCTAACCAGTCTGTGATTCTGTGATCAGAGCTGTTCTTCGAAATCTGTTCCTAGGAAATCGCTGCGAGAAGGAGGATGCACCTGAGGAGCAGGCCTAAGATGGAGGATTGAACAAAGAAGTAGCTCTTACCTGAGGAATCGGCTATCCCATGGAACAACTTCTGAGAAAGATTCTGCAACATTACTAGGGGTCCGCCAAAACATACAATTACTTGCCATGTTCCAGTTAAAGCCTAAACTATCGAGTTGGCATTTCTTTTTAAAAGTGTATAAAGAAGCGGTAATGGGCCAAATCCTCAAGCCACTGTAAATCAACACGATTTGCTTGCCTCTGCTGGAACACCCGCTCTCTATTTCAGTTCAGGAGCTAACACACCGTATCTTAATATGCATTTAGGTTAATATTTGCACTTTGCAGGGCTAGGTAGATTGCACGGCTGGCACATATCAGACTAAATGTCACTTCCGAAAGCTAAGGGACCGAACCGGAAGCTGCCATTCAGAGGGACTACCTGACAACATGTGGAACCTCTCCGGAAAAGCCTTCCCACCTCAAGCAACTCCTTTTGATTAATCTTTCACATAGACAATACACGTTATACACACCGACACACCCCCCCGGCCTTTGCCTCCACAGATCCTGTGGTTGGCTAATTAAAGGAGGAGGTGTAACTATCAATCTAATCTGGCTTGTTCTCAAATTTACCATAATTTCCACACTTGAGAGGCTGGTGAAATGAAACAGCACTACTACACTTTCCCATTCATCAGCCGGAAGCAGAACAACTCAGAGAACCGGGCGAAAAATAATTAGGATGCGGGATCAGGTGTTGCGCGCGTGCATCTGTGCCTGTACAGGGGCACGCAGGCACATGAGCATTCACGGGAGGCAGCAGCAGTAGCACGGGGGGAGATGAGCACCACCAGTCATTTGACCTCGACAGGTGAATGCTTGCAGATGTACTCACAGCACACTTATTAGAAGAGGCCCAAATGCCCGAGAAAACTGCCGTCAGATTACGCCGGAAACAACAACGGCTTTTTAAACAACTACAGCCGCCAGAACGGTACCGGCGGCAGCACTGCAGGAGCTGCTCAGGAACCGCTGGGGCAACCCCAGCGCACCGGGTGCTCAGCGCGTGGCCCTGACCCCACCGCATGGCATGTCACCCTTGGGCAGGAAGCTTGACATTTTCTGGAAGCACCGGTGTCATTTCACGGGCTTTGCCGTCGCTTTGCGCTTGTGGGGTAACACTATAGAGTTTTTCAGAAAGTGTTGGAGCAACTTTGGTACCTTTTCCATTCAGGCACACTGGGAGTGAGGTGTGGGGCTGCTGCCAGGGGCTCTGCTCAGCACAGCATGGCTGGAGCTGGCCCAGGACCTCCTTCGAAAGACAGACTGGTCAGACACACAGCTATCCTGAATCATCAAGGATAATCCTATGTTCAAGTTCCTACGTTCCAGTTCAAGTTCAAGTTCCTACGTTCCAATTGGTGCCCGTTACCTCTTGTCCTGGATCATCAAAGATGATCCAGGACAAGAGGTAACGGGTACAAACTGGAACGTAGGAACTTCTATCAAAGCATGAGGAGGAACTTCTTTACTTTGAGGGTGGCAGAGCGCTGGAACAGGCTGCCCAGGGAGGCAGTAGAGTCTCCCACCCCAGAGACATTCAAAACCCGCCTGGAGGTCATCCTGTGCAACCTGCTGTAGGTGACCCTGCTCTGGCAGGGGGGTTGGGCTGGATGATCTCCAGACCTCCTTTCCAACCCTAACCAATCTGTGATTCTGTGATCAGAGCTGTTCTTCGAAATCTGTTCCTAGGAAATCGCTGCGAGAAGGAGGATGCACCTGAGGAGCAGGCCTAAGATGGAGGATTGAACAAACAAGTAGCTCTTACCTGAGGAATCGGCTATCCCATGGAACAACTTCTGAGAAAGATTCTGCAACATTACTAGGGGTCCGCCAAAACATACAATTACTTGCCATGTTCCAGTTAAAGCCTAAACTATCGAGTTGGCATTTCTTTTTAAAAGTGTATAAAGAAGCGGTAATGGGCCAAATCCTCAAGCCACTGTAAATCAACACGATTTGCTTGCCTCTGCTGGAACACCCGCTCTCTATTTCAGTTCAGGAGCTAACACACAGTATCTTAATATGCATTTAGGTTAATATTTGCACTTTGCAGGGCTAGGTAGATTGCACGGCTGGCACATATCAGACTAAATGTCACTTCCGAAAGCTAAGGGACCGAACCGGAAGCTGCCATTCAGAGGGACTACCTGACAACATGTGGAACCTCTCCGGAAAAGCCTTCCCACCTCAAGCAACTCCTTTTGATTAATCTTTCACATAGACAATACACGTTATACACACCGACACACCCCCCCGGCCTTTGCCTCCACAGATCCTGTGGTTGGCTAATTAAAGGAGGAGGTGTAACTATCAATCTAATCTGGCTTGTTCTCAAATTTACCATAATTTCCACACTTGAGAGGCTGGTGAAATGAAACAGCACTACTACACTTTCCCATTCATCAGCCGGAAGCAGAACAACTCAGAGAACCGGGCGAAAAATAATTAGGATGCGGGATCAGGTGTTGCGCGCGTGCATCTGTGCCTGTACAGGGGCACGCAGGCACATGAGCATTCACGGGAGGCAGCAGCAGTAGCACGGGGGGAGATGAGCACCACCAGTCATTTGACCTCGACAGGTGAATGCTTGCAGATGTACTCACAGCACACTTATTAGAAGAGGCCCAAATGCCCGAGAAAACTGCCGTCAGATTACGCCGGAAACAACAACGGCTTTTTAAACAACTACAGCCGCCAGAACGGTACCGGCGGCAGCACTGCAGGAGCTGCTCAGGAACCGCTGGGGCAACCCCAGCGCACCGGGTGCTCAGCGCGTGGCCCTGACCCCACCGCATGGCATGTCACCCTTGGGCAGGAAGCTTGACATTTTCTGGAAGCACCGGTGTCATTTCACGGGCTTTGCCGTCGCTTTGCGCTTGTGGGGTAACACTATAGAGTTTTTCAGAAAGTGTTGGAGCAACTTTGGTACCTTTTCCATTCAGGCACACTGGGAGTGAGCTGTGGGGCTGCTGCCAGGGGCTCTGCTCAGCACAGCATGGCTGGAGCTGGCCCAGGACCTCCTTCGAAAGACAGACTGGTCAGACACACAGCTATCCTGAATCATCAAGGATAATCCTATGTTCAAGTTCCTACGTTCCAGTTCAAGTTCAAGTTCCTACGTTCCAATTGGTGCCCGTTACCTCTTGTCCTGGATCATCAAAGATGATCCAGGACAAGAGGTAACGGGTACAAACTGGAACGTAGGAACTTCTATCAAAGCATGAGGAGGAACTTCTTTACTTTGAGGGTGGCAGAGCGCTGGAACAGGCTGCCCAGGGAGGCAGTAGAGTCTCCCACCCCAGAGACATTCAAAACCCGCCTGGAGGTCATCCGGTGCAACCTGCTGTAGGTGACCCTGCTCTGGCAGGGGGGTTGGGCTGGATGATCTCCAGACCTCCTTTCCAACCCTAACCAATCTGTGATTCTGTGATCAGAGCTGTTCTTCGAAATCTGTTCCTAGGAAATCGCTGCGAGAAGGAGGATGCACCTGAGGAGCAGGCCTAAGATGGAGGATTGAACAAACAAGTAGCTCTTACCTGAGGAATCGGCTATCCCATGGAACAACTTCTGAGAAAGATTCTGCAACATTACTAGGGGTCCGCCAAAACATACAATTACTTGCCATGTTCCAGTTAAAGCCTAAACTATCGAGTTGGCATTTCTTTTTAAAAGTGTATAAAGAAGCGGTAATGGGCCAAATCCTCAAGCCACTGTAAATCAACACGATTTGCTTGCCTCCGCTGGAACACCCGCTCTCTATTTCAGTTCAGGAGCTAACACACAGTATCTTAATATGCATTTAGGTTAATATTTGCACTTTGCAGGGCTAGGTAGATTGCACGGCTGGCACATATCAGACTAAATGTCACTTCCGAAAGCTAAGGGACCGAACCGGAAGCTGCCATTCAGAGGGACTACCTGACAACATGTGGAACCTCTCCGGAAAAGCCTTCCCACCTCAAGCAACTCCTTTTGATTAATCTTTCACATAGACAATACACGTTATACACACCGACACACCCCCCCGGCCTTTGCCTCCACAGATCCTGTGGTTGGCTAATTAAAGGAGGAGGTGTAACTATCAATCTAATCTGGCTTGTTCTCAAATTTACCATAATTTCCACACTTGAGAGGCTGGTGAAATGAAACAGCACTACTACACTTTCCCATTCATCAGCCGGAAGCAGAACAACTCCGAGAACCGGGCGAAAAATAATTAGGATGCGGGATCAGGTGTTGCGCGCGTGCATCTGTGCCTGTACAGGGGCACGCAGGCACATGAGCATTCACGGGAGGCAGCAGCAGTAGCACGGGGGGAGATGAGCACCACCAGTCATTTGACCTCGACAGGTGAATGCTTGCAGATGTACTCACAGCACACTTATTAGAAGAGGCCCAAATGCCCGAGAAAACTGCCGTCAGATTACGCCGGAAACAACAACGGCTTTTTAAACAACTACAGCCGCCAGAACGGTACCGGCGGCAGCACTGCAGGAGCTGCTCAGGAACCGCTGGGGCAACCCCAGCGCACCGGGTGCTCAGCGCGTGGCCCTGACCCCACCGCATGGCATGTCACCCTTGGGCAGGAAGCTTGACATTTTCTGGAAGCACCGGTGTCATTTCACGGGCTTTGCCGTCGCTTTGCGCTTGTGGGGTAACACTATAGAGTTTTTCAGAAAGTGTTGGAGCAACTTTGGTACCTTTTCCATTCAGGCACACTGGGAGTGAGGTGTGGGGCTGCTGCCAGGGGCTCTGCTCAGCACAGCATGGCTGGAGCTGGCCCAGGACCTCCTTCGAAAGACAGACTGGTCAGACACACAGCTATCCTGAATCATCAAGGATAATCCTATGTTCAAGTTCCTACGTTCCAGTTCAAGTTCAAGTTCCTACGTTCCAATTGGTGCCCGTTACCTCTTGTCCTGGATCATCAAAGATGATCCAGGACAAGAGGTAACGGGTACAAACTGGAACGTAGGAACTTCTATCAAAGCATGAGGAGGAACTTCTTTACTTTGAGGGTGGCAGAGCGCTGGAACAGGCTGCCCAGGGAGGCGGTAGAGTCTCCCACCCCAGAGACATTCAAAACCCGCCTGGAGGTCATCCTGTGCAACCTGCTGTAGGTGACCCTGCTCTGGCAGGGGGGTTGGACTGGATGATCTCCAGAGCTCCTTTCCAACCCTAACCAATCTGTGATTCTGTGATCAGAGCTGTTCTTCGAAATCTGTTCCTAGGAAATCGCTGCGAGAAGGAGGATGCACCTGAGGAGCAGGCCTAAGATGGAGGATTGAACAAAGAAGTAGCTCTTACCTGAGGAATCGGCTATCCCATGGAACAACTTCTGAGAAAGATTCTGCAACATTACTAGGGGTCCGCCAAAACATACAATTACTTGCCATGTTCCAGTTAAAGCCTAAACTATCGAGTTGGCATTTCTTTTTAAAAGTGTATAAAGAAGCGGTAATGGGCCAAATCCTCAAGCCACTGTAAATCAACACGATTGGCTTGCCTCCGCTGGAACACCCGCTCTCTATTTCAGTTCAGGAGCTAACACACAGTATCTTAATATGCATTTAGGTTAATATTTGCACTTTGCAGGGCTAGGTAGATTGCACGGCTGGCACATATCAGACTAAATGTCACTTCCGAAAGCTAAGGGACCGAACCGGAAGCTGCCATTCAGAGGGACTACCTGACAACATGTGGAACCTCTCCGGAAAAGCCTTCCCACCTCAAGCAACTCCTTTTGATTCATCTTTCACATAGACAATACATGTTATATACACCGACACACCCCCCCGGCCTTTGCCTCCACAGATCCTGTGGTTGGCTAATTAAAGGAGGAGGTGTAACTATCAATCTAATCTGGCTTGTTCTCAAATTTACCATAATTTCCACACTTGAGAGGCTGGTGAAATGAAACAGCACTACTACACTTTCCCATTCATCAGCCGGAAGCAGAACAACTCAGAGAACCGGGCGAAAAATAATTAGGATGCGGGATCAGGTGTTGCGCGCGTGCATCTGTGCCTGTACAGGGGCACGCAGGCACATGAGCATTCACGGGAGGCAGCAGCAGTAGCACGGGGGGAGATGAGCACCACCAGTCATTTGACCTCGACAGGTGAATGCTTGCAGATGTACTCACAGCACACTTATTAGAAGAGGCCCAAATGCCCGAGAAAACTGCCGTCAGATTACGCCGGAAACAACAACGGCTTTTTAAACAACTACAGCCGCCAGAACGGTACCGGCGGCAGCACTGCAGGAGCTGCTCAGGAACCGCTGGGGCAACCCCAGCGCACCGGGTGCTCAGCGCGTGGCCCTGACCCCACCGCATGGCATGTCACCCTTGGGCAGGAAGCTTGACATTTTCTGGAAGCACCGGTGTCATTTCACGGGCTTTGCCGTCGCTTTGCGCTTGTGGGGTAACACTATAGAGTTTTTCAGAAAGTGTTGGAGCAACTTTGGTACCTTTTCCATTCAGGCACACTGGGAGTGAGCTGTGGGGCTGCTGCCAGGGGCTCTGCTCAGCACAGCATGGCTGGAGCTGGCCCAGGACCTCCTTCGAAAGACAGACTGGTCAGACACACAGCTATCCTGAATCATCAAGGATAATCCTATGTTCAAGTTCCTACGTTCCAGTTCAAGTTCAAGTTCCTACGTTCCAATTGGTGCCCGTTACCTCTTGTCCTGGATCATCAAAGATGATCCAGGACAAGAGGTAACGGGTACAAACTGGAACCTAGGAACTTCTATCAAAGCATGAGGAGGAACTTCTTTACTTTGAGGGTGGCAGAGCGCTGGAACAGGCTGCCCAGGGAGGCGGTAGAGTCTCCCACCCCAGAGACATTCAAAACCCGCATGGAGGTCATCCTGTGCAACCTGCTGTAGGTGACCCTGCTCTGGGAGGGGGGTTGGACTGGATGATCTCCAGAGCTCCTTTCCAACCCTAACCAATCTGTGATTCTGTGATCAGAGCTGTTCTTCGAAATCTGTTCCTAGGAAATCGCTGCGAGAAGGAGGATGCACCTGAGGAGCAGGCCTAAGATGGAGGATTGAACAAACAAGTAGCTCTTACCTGAGGAATCGGCTATCCCATGGAACAACTTCTGAGAAAGATTCTGCAACATTACTAGGGGTCCGCCAAAACATACAATTACTTGCCATGTTCCAGTTAAAGCCTAAACTATCGAGTTGGCATTTCTTTTTAAAAGTGTATAAAGAAGCGGTAATGGGCCAAATCCTCAAGCCACTCTAAATCAACACGATTTGCTTGCCTCCGCTGGAACACCCGCTCTCTATTTCAGTTCAGGAGCTAACACACAGTATCTTAATATGCATTTATGTTAATATTTGCACTTTGCAGGGCTAGGTAGATTGCACGGCTGGCACATATCAGACTAAATGTCACTTCCGAAAGCTAAGGGACCGAACCGGAAGCTGCCATTCAGAGGGACTACCTGACAACATGTGGAACCTCTCCGGAAAAGCCTTCCCACCTCAAGCAACTCCTTTTGATTCATCTTTCACATAGACAATACATGTTATATACACCGACACACCCCCCCGGCCTTTGCCTCCACAGATCCTGTGGTTGGCTAATTAAAGGAGGAGGTGTAACTATCAATCTAATCTGGCTTGTTCTCAAATTTACCATAATTTCCACACTTGAGAGGCTGGTGAAATGAAACAGCACTACTACACTTTCCCATTCATCAGCCGGAAGCAGAACAACTCAGAGAACCGGGCGAAAAATAATTAGGATGCGGGATCAGGTGTTGCGCGCGTGCATCTGTGCCTGTACAGGGGCACGCAGGCACATGAGCATTCACGGGAGGCAGCAGCAGTAGCACGGGGGGAGATGAGCACCACCAGTCATTTGACCTCGACAGGTGAATGCTTGCAGATGTACTCACAGCACACTTATTAGAAGAGGCCCAAATGCCCGAGAAAACTGCCGTCAGATTACGCCGGAAACAACAACGGCTTTTTAAACAACTACAGCCGCCAGAACGGTACCGGCGGCAGCACTGCAGGAGCTGCTCAGGAACCACTGGGGCAACCCCAGCGCACCGGGTGCTCAGCGCGTGGCCCTGACCCCACCGCATTGGCATGTCACCCTTGGGCAGGAAGCTTGACATTTTCTGGAAGCACCGGTGTCATTTCACGGGCTTTGCCGTCGCTTTGCGCTTGTGGGGTAACACTATAGAGTTTTTCAGAAAGTGTTGGAGCAACTTTGGTACCTTTTCCATTCAGGCACACTGGGAGTGAGGTGTGGGGCTGCTGCCAGGGGCTCTGCTCAGCACAGCATGGCTGGAGCTGGCCCAGGACCTCCTTCGAAAGACAGACTGGTCAGACACACAGCTATCCTGAATCATCAAGGATAATCCTATGTTCAAGTTCCTACCTTCCAGTTCAAGTTCAAGTTCCTACGTTCCAATTGGTGCCCGTTACCTCTTGTCCTGGATCATCAAAGATGATCCAGGACAAGAGGTAACGGGTACAAACTGGAACCTAGGAACTTCTATCAAAGCATGAGGAGGAACTTCTTTACTTTGAAGGTGGCAGAGCGCTGGAACAGGCTGCCCAGAGAGGCAGTAGAGTCTCCCACCCCAGAGACATTCAAAACCCGCCTGGAGGTCATCCGGTGCAACCTGCTGTAGGTGACCCTGCTCTGGCAGGGGGGTTGGACTGGATGATCTCCAGAGCTCCTTTCCAACCCTAACCAATCTGTGATTCTGTGATCAGAGCTGTTCTTCGAAATCTGTTCCTAGGAAATCGCTGCGAGAAGGAGGATGCACCTGAGGAGCAGGCCTAAGATGGAGGATTGAACAAACAAGTAGCTCTTACCTGAGGAATCGGCTATCCCATGGAACAACTTCTGAGAAAGATTCTGCAACATTACTAGGGGTCCGCCAAAACATACAATTACTTGCCATGTTCCAGTTAAAGCCTAAACTATCGAGTTGGCATTTCTTTTTAAAAGTGTATAAAGAAGCGGTAATGGGCCAAATCCTCAAGCCACTGTAAATCAACACGATTTGCTTGCCTCCGCTGGAACACCCGCTCTCTATTTCAGTTCAGGAGCTAACACACAGTATCTTAATATGCATTTAGGTTAATATTTGCACTTTGCAGGGCTAGGTAGATTGCACGGCTGGCACATATCAGACTAAATGTCACTTCCGAAAGCTAAGGGACCGAACCGGAAGCTGCCATTCAGAGGGACTACCTGACAACATGTGGAACCTCTCCGGAAAAGCCTTCCCACCTCAAGCAACTCCTTTTGATTCATCTTTCACATAGACAATACATGTTATATACACCGACACACCCCCCCGGCCTTTGCCTCCACAGATCCTGTGGTTGGCTAATTAAAGGAGGAGGTGTAACTATCAATCTAATCTGGCTTGTTCTCAAATTTACCATAATTTCCACACTTGAGAGGCTGGTGAAATGAAACAGCACTACTACACTTTCCCATTCATCAGCCGGAAGCAGAACAACTCAGAGAACCGGGCGAAAAATAATTAGGATGCGGGATCAGGTGTTGCGCGCGTGCATCTGTGCCTGTACAGGGGCACGCAGGCACATGAGCATTCACGGGAGGCAGCAGCAGTAGCACGGGGGCAGATGAGCACCACCAGTCATTTGACCTCGACAGGTGAATGCTTGCAGATGTACTCACAGCACACTTATTAGAAGAGGCCCAAATGCCCGAGAAAACTGCCGTCAGATTACGCCGGAAACAACAACGGCTTTTTAAACAACTACAGCCGCCAGAACGGTACCGGCGGCAGCACTGCAGGAGCTGCTCAGGAACCGCTGGGGCAACCCCAGCGCACCGGGTGCTCAGCGCGTGGCCCTGACCCCACCGCATGGCATGTCACCCTTGGGCAGGAAGCTTGACATTTTCTGGAAGCACCGGTGTCATTTCACGGGCTTTGCCGTCGCTTTGCGCTTGTGGGGTAACACTATAGAGTTTTTCAGAAAGTGTTGGAGCAACTTTGGTACCTTTTCCATTCAGGCACACTGGGAGTGAGCTGTGGGGCTGCTGCCAGGGTCTCTGCTCAACACAGCATGGCTGGAGCTGGTCCAGGACCTCCTTCGAAAGACAGACTGGTCAGACACACAGCTATCCTGAATCATCAAGGATAATCCTATGTTCAAGTTCCTACGTTCCAGTTCAAGTTCCTACGTTCCAATTGGTGCCCGTTACCTCTTGTCCTGGATCATCAAAGATGATCCAGGACAAGAGGTAACGGGTACAAACTGGAACGTAGGAACTTCTATCAAAGCATGAGGAGGAACTTATTTACTTTGAGGGTGGCAGAGCGCTGGAACAGGCTGCCCAGGGAGGCGGTAGAGTCTCCCACCCCAGAAACATTCAAAACCCGCATGGAGGTCATCCTGTGCAACCTGCTGTAGGTGACCCTGCTCTGGCAGGGGGGTTGGGCTGGATGATCTCCAGAGCTCCTTTCCAACCCTAACTAATCTGTGATTCTGTGATCAGAGCTGTTCTTCGAAATCTGTTCCTAGGAAATCGCTGCGAGAAGGAGGATGCACCTGAGGAGCAGGCCTAAGATGGAGGATTGAACAAACAAGTAGCTCTTACCTGAGGAATCGGCTATCCCATGGAACAACTTCTGAGAAAGATTCTGCAACATTACTAGGGGTCCGCCAAAACATACAATTACTTGCCATGTTCCAGTTAAAGCCTAAACTATCGAGTTGGCATTTCTTTTTAAAAGTGTATAAAGAAGCGGTAATGGGCCAAATCCTCAAGCCACTGTAAATCAACACGATTTGCTTGCCTCCGCTGGAACACCCGCTCTCTATTTCAGTTCAGGAGCTAACACACAGTATCTTAATATGCATTTAGGTTAATATTTGCACTTTGCAGGGCTAGGTAGATTGCACGGCTGGCACATATCAGACTAAATGTCACTTCCGAAAGCTAAGGGACCGAACCGGAAGCTGCCATTCAGAGGGACTACCTGACAACATGTGGAACCTCTCCGGAAAAGCCTTCCCACCTCAAGCAACTCCTTTTGATTAATCTTTCACATAGACAATACACGTTATACACACCGACACACCCCCCCGGCCTTTGCCTCCACAGATCCTGTGGTTGGCTAATTAAAGGAGGAGGTGTAACTATCAATCTAATCTCGCTTGTTCTCAAATTTACCATAATTTCCACACTTGAGAGGCTGGTGAAATGAAACAGCACTACTACACTTTCCCATTCATCAGCCGGAAGCAGAACAACTCAGAGAACCGGGCGAAAAATAATTAGGATGCGGGATCAGGTGTTGCGCGCGTGCATCTGTGCCTGTACAGGGGCACGCAGGCACATGAGCATTCACGGGAGGCAGCAGCAGTAGCACGGGGGGAGATGAGCACCACCAGTCATTTGACCTCGACAGGTGAATGCTTGCAGATGTACTCACAGCACACTTATTAGAAGAGGCCCAAATGCCCGAGAAAACTGCCGTCAGATTACGCCGGAAACAACAACGGCTTTTTAAACAACTACAGCCGCCAGAACGGTACCGGCGGCAGCACTGCAGGAGCTGCTCAGGAACCACTGGGGCAACCCCAGCGCACCGGGTGCTCAGCGCGTGGCCCTGACCCCACCGCATTGGCATGTCACCCTTGGGCAGGAAGCTTGACATTTTCTGGAAGCACCGGTGTCATTTCACGGGCTTTGCCGTCGCTTTGCGCTTGTGGGGTAACACTATAGAGTTTTTCAGAAAGTGTTGGAGCAACTTTGGTACCTTTTCCATTCAGGCACACTGGGAGTGAGCTGTGGGGCTGCTGCCAGGGGCTCTGCTCAGCACAGCATGGCTGGAGCTGGCCCAGGACCTCCTTCGAAAGACAGACTGGTCAGACAAACAGCTATCCTGAATCATCAAGGATAATCCTATGTTCAAGTTCCTACGTTGCAGTTCAAGTTCAAGTTCCTACGTTCCAATTGGTGCCCGTTACCTCTTGTCCTGGATCATCAAAGATGATCCAGGACAAGAGGTAACGGGTACAAACTGGAACCTAGGAACTTCTATCAAAGCATGAGGAGGAACTTCTTTACTTTGAGGGTGGCAGAGCGCTGGAACAGGCTGCCCAGGGAGGCAGTAGAGTCTCCCACCCCAGAGACATTCAAAACCCGCCTGGAGGTCATCCTGTGCAACCTGCTGTAGGTGACCCTGCTCTGGCAGGGGGGTTGGACTGGATGATCTCCAGAGCTCCTTTCCAACCCTAACCAATTTGTGATTCTGTGATCAGAGCTGTTCTTCGAAATCTGTTCCTAGGAAATCGCTGCGAGAAGGAGGATGCACCTGAGGAGCAGGCCTAAGATGGAGGATTGAACAAACAAGTAGCTCTTACCTGAGGAATCGGCTATCCCATGGAACAACTTCTGAGAAAGATTCTGCAACATTACTAGGGGTCCGCCAAAACATACAATTACTTGCCATGTTCCAGTTAAAGCCTAAACTATCGAGTTGGCATTTCTTTTTAAAAGTGTATAAAGAAGCGGTAATGGGCCAAATCCTCAAGCCACTGTAAATCAACACGATTTGCTTGCCTCCGCTGGAACACCCGCTCTCTATTTCAGTTCAGGAGCTAACACACAGTATCTTAATATGCATTTATGTTAATATTTGCACTTTGCAGGGCTAGGTAGATTGCACGGCTGGCACATATCAGACTAAATGTCACTTCCGAAAGCTAAGGGACCGAACCGGAAGCTGCCATTCAGAGGGACTACCTGACAACATGTGGAACCTCTCCGGAAAAGCCTTCCCACCTCAAGCAACTCCTTTTGATTCATCTTTCACATAGACAATACATGTTATATACACCGACACACCCCCCCGGCCTTTGCCTCCACAGATCCTGTGGTTGGCTAATTAAAGGAGGAGGTGTAACTATCAATCTAATCTGGCTTGTTCTCAAATTTACCATAATTTCCACACTTGAGAGGCTGGTGAAATGAAACAGCACTACTACACTTTCCCATTCATCAGCCGGAAGCAGAAGAACTCAGAGAACCGGGCGAAAAATAATTAGGATGCGGGATCAGGTGTTGCGCGCGTGCATCTGTGCCTGTACAGGGGCACGCAGGCACATGAGCATTCACGGGAGGCAGCAGCAGTAGCACGGGGGCAGATGAGCACCACCAGTCATTTGACCTCGACAGGTGAATGCTTGCAGATGTACTCACAGCACACTTATTAGAAGAGGCCCAAATGCCCGAGAAAACTGCCGTCAGATTACGCCGGAAACAACAACGGCTTTTTAAACAACTACAGCCGCCAGAACGGTACCGGCGGCAGCACTGCAGGAGCTGCTCAGGAACCGCTGGGGCAACCCCAGCGCACCGGGTGCTCAGCGCGTGGCCCTGACCCCACCGCATGGCATGTCACCCTTGGGCAGGAAGCTTGACATTTTCTGGAAGCACCGGTGTCATTTCACGGGCTTTGCCGTCGCTTTGCGCTTGTGGGGTAACACTATAGAGTTTTTCAGAAAGTGTTGGAGCAACTTTGGTACCTTTTCCATTCAGGCACACTGGGAGTGAGCTGTGGGGCTGCTGCCAGGGTCTCTGCTCAACACAGCATGGCTGGAGCTGGTCCAGGACCTCCTTCAAAAGACAGACTGGTCAGACACACAGCTATCCTGAATCATCAAGGATAATCCTATGTTCAAGTTCCTACGTTCCAGTTCAAGTTCCTACGTTCCAATTGGTGCCCGTTACCTCTTGTCCTGGATCATCAAAGATGATCCAGGACAAGAGGTAACGGGTACAAACTGGAACGTAGGAACTTCTATCAAAGCATGAGGAGGAACTTATTTACTTTGAGGGTGGCAGAGCGCTGGAACAGGCTGCCCAGGGAGGCGGTAGAGTCTCCCACCCCAGAAACATTCAAAACCCGCATGGAGGTCATCCTGTGCAACCTGCTGTAGGTGACCCTGCTCTGGCAGGGGGGTTGGGCTGGATGATCTCCAGAGCTCCTTTCCAACCCTAACTAATCTGTGATTCTGTGATCAGAGCTGTTCTTCGAAATCTGTTCCTAGGAAATCGCTGCGAGAAGGAGGATGCACCTGAGGAGCAGGCCTAAGATGGAGGATTGAACAAACAAGTAGCTCTTACCTGAGGAATCGGCTATCCCATGGAACAACTTCTGAGAAAGATTCTGCAACATTACTAGGGGTCCGCCAAAGCATACAATTACTTGCCATGTTCCAGTTAAAGCCTAAACTATCGAGTTGGCATTTCTTTTTAAAAGTGTATAAAGAAGCGGTAATGGGCCAAATCCTCAAGCCACTGTAAATCAACACGATTTGCTTGCCTCCGCTGGAACACCCGCTCTCTATTGCAGTTCAGGAGCTAACACACAGTATCTTAATATGCATTTAGGTTAATATTTGCACTTTGCAGGGCTAGGTAGATTGCACGGCTGGCACATATCAGACTAAATGTCACTTCCGAAAGCTAAGGGACCGAACCGGAAGCTGCCATTCAGAGGGACTACCTGACAACATGTGGAACCTCTCCGGAAAAGCCTTCCCACCTCAAGCAACTCCTTTTGATTCATCTTTCACATAGACAATACATGTTATATACACCGACACACCCCCCCGGCCTTTGCCTCCACAGATCCTGTGGTTGGCTAATTAAAGGAGGAGGTGTAACTATCAATCTAATCTCGCTTGTTCTCAAATTTACCATAATTTCCACACTTGAGAGGCTGGTGAAATGAAACAGCACTACTACACTTTCCCATTCATCAGCCGGAAGCAGAACAACTCAGAGAACCGGGCGAAAAATAATTAGGATGCGGGATCAGGTGTTGCGCGCGTGCATCTGTGCCTGTACAGGGGCACGCAGGCACATGAGCATTCACGGGAGGCAGCAGCAGTAGCACGGGGGCAGATGAGCACCACCAGTCATTTGACCTCGACAGGTGAATGCTTGCAGATGTACTCACAGCACACTTATTAGAAGAGGCCCAAATGCCCGAGAAAACTGCCGTCAGATTACGCCGGAAACAACAACGGCTTTTTAAACAACTACAGCCGCCAGAACGGTACCGGCGGCAGCACTGCAGGAGCTGCTCAGGAACCGCTGGGGCAACCCCAGCGCACCGGGTGCTCAGCGCGTGGCCCTGACCCCACCGCATGGCATGTCACCCTTGGGCAGGAAGCTTGACATTTTCTGGAAGCACCGGTGTCATTTCACGGGCTTTGCCGTCGCTTTGCGCTTGTGGGGTAACACTATAGAGTTTTTCAGAAAGTGTTGGAGCAACTTTGGTACCTTTTCCATTCAGGCACACTGGGAGTGAGCTGTGGGGCTGCTGCCAGGGGCTCTGCTCAGCACAGCATGGCTGGAGCTGGCCCAGGACCTCCTTCGAAAGACAGACTGGTCAGACACACAGCTATCCTGAATCATCAAGGATAATCCTATGTTCAAGTTCCTACGTTCCAGTTCAAGTTCAAGTTCCTACGTTCCAATTGGTGCCCGTTACCTCTTGTCCTGGATCATCAAAGATGATCCAGGACAAGAGGTAACGGGTACAAACTGGAACGTAGGAACTTCTATCAAAGCATGAGGAGGAACTTCTTTACTTTGAGGGTGGCAGAGCGCTGGAACAGGCTGCCCAGGGAGGCGGTAGAGTCTCCCACCCCAGAGACATTCAAAACCCGCCTGGAGGTCATCCTGTGCAACCTGCTGTAGGTGACCCTGCTCTGGCAGGGGGGTTGGACTGGATGATCTCCAGAGCTCCTTTCCAACCCTAACCAATCTGTGATTCTGTGATCAGAGCTGTTCTTCGAAATCTGTTCCTAGGAAATCGCTGCGAGAAGGAGGATGCACCTGAGGAGCAGGCCTAAGATGGAGGATTGAACAAAGAAGTAGCTCTTACCTGAGGAATCGGCTATCCCATGGAACAACTTCTGAGAAAGATTCTGCAACATTACTAGGGGTCCGCCAAAACATACAATTACTTGCCATGTTCCAGTTAAAGCCTAAACTATCGAGTTGGCATTTCTTTTTAAAAGTGTATAAAGAAGCGGTAATGGGCCAAATCCTCAAGCCACTGTAAATCAACACGATTGGCTTGCCTCCGCTGGAACACCCGCTCTCTATTTCAGTTCAGGAGCTAACACACAGTATCTTAATATGCATTTAGGTTAATATTTGCACTTTGCAGGGCTAGGTAGATTGCACGGCTGGCACATATCAGACTAAATGTCACTTCCGAAAGCTAAGGGACCGAACCGGAAGCTGCCATTCAGAGGGACTACCTGACAACATGTGGAACCTCTCCGGAAAAGCCTTCCCACCTCAAGCAACTCCTTTTGATTAATCTTTCACATAGACAATACACCTTATATACACCGACACACCCCCCCGGCCTTTGCCTCCACAGATCCTGTGGTTGGCTAATTAAAGGAGGAGGTGTAACTATCAATCTAATCTGGCTTGTTCTCAAATTTACCATAATTTCCACACTTGAGAGGCTGGTGAAATGAAACAGCACTACTACACTTTCCCATTCATCAGCCGGAAGCAGAACAACTCAGAGAACCGGGCGAAAAATAATTAGGATGCGGGATCAGGTGTTGCGCGCGTGCATCTGTGCCTGTACAGGGGCACGCAGGCACATGAGCATTCACGGGAGGCAGCAGCAGTAGCACGGGGGCAGATGAGCACCGCCAGTCATTTGACCTCGACAGGTGAATGCTTGCAGATGTACTCACAGCACACTTATTAGAAGAGGCCCAAATGCCCGAGAAAACTGCCGTCAGATTACGCCGGAAACAACAACGGCTTTTTAAACAACTACAGCCGCCAGAACGGTACCGGCGGCAGCACTGCAGGAGCTGCTCAGGAACCGCTGGGGCAACCCCAGCGCACCGGGTGCTCAGCGCGTGGCCCTGACCCCACCGCATGGCATGTCACCCTTGGGCAGGAAGCTTGACATTTTCTGGAAGCACCGGTGTCATTTCACGGGCTTTGCCGTCGCTTTGCGCTTGTGGGGTAACACTATAGAGTTTTTCAGAAAGTGTTGGAGCAACTTTGGTACCTTTTCCATTCAGGCACACTGGGAGTGAGCTGTGGGGCTGCTGCCAGGGGCTCTGCTCAGCACAGCATGGCTGGAGCTGGCCCAGGACCTCCTTCGAAAGACAGACTGGTCAGACACACAGCTATCCTGAATCATCAAGGATAATCCTATGTTCAAGTTCCTACGTTCCAGTTCAAGTTCAAGTTCCTACGTTCCAATTGGTGCCCGTTACCTCTTGTCCTGGATCATCAGCAAAGGTGCCAGCGGGGAAAAGTAATGCTGGTTCTCACTGCCTCCTGGAACCCTTTCAAATGCCCCAGACAATTTGGCCCTCTCTGCTTTCCTGCGGACTCCATCCTCAAAAGCACCTCTTTTCGATTTCGGCAGCCTCCAGAGCAAAAAAGACAAACGTCCAGCTTTTGCTGCCACAGCAAAGGTGCCAGCGGGGAAAAGTAATGCTGGTTCTCACTGCCTCCTGGAACCCTTTCAAATGCCCCAGACTATTTGGCCCTCTCTGCTTTCCTGCGGACTCCATCCTCAAAAGCACCTGTTTTCGCTTTCGGCAGCCTCCAGAGCAAAAAAGACAAAGGTCCAGCTTTTGCTGCCACAGCAAAGGTGCCAGCGGGGAAAAGTAATGCTGGTTCTCACTGCCTCCTGGAACCCTTTCAAATGCCCCAGACTATTTGGCCCTCTCTGCTTTCCTGCGGACTCCATCCTCAAAAGCACCTGTTTTCGCTTTCGGCAGCCTCCAGAGCAAAAAAGACAAACGTCCAGCTTTTGCTGCCACAGCAAAGGTGCCAGCTAGGAAAAGCAATGCTGGTCCTCACTGCGTCCTGGAACCTCTTCAAATGCCACAGACAATTTGGCCCTCTCTGCTTTCCTGCGGACTCCATCCTCAAAAGTACCTGTTTTCGCTTTCGGCAACCTCCAGAGCAAAAAAGACAAACGTCCAGCTTTTGCTGCCACAGCAAAGGTGCCAGCGGGGAAAAGTTATGCTGGTCCTCATTGCCTCCTGGAACCTCTTCAAATGCCACAGACAATTTGGCCCTCTCTGCTTTCCTGCGGACTCCATCCTCAAAAGCACCTGTTTTCGCTTTCGGCAACCTCCGGAGCAAAAAAGACAAACGTCCAGGTTTTCCTGCCACAGCAAAGGTGCCAGCTAGGAAAAGTAATGCTAGTCCTCACTGCGTCCTGGAACCTCTTCAAATGCCCCAGACAATTTGGCCCTCTCTGCTTTCCTGCGGACTCCATCCTCAAAAGCACCTGTTTTCGCTTTCGGCATCCTCAGGAGCAAAAAAGACAAACGTCCAGCTTTTGCTGCCACAGCAGAGGTGCCACCGGGGAAAAGTAATGCTGGTTCTCACTGCCTCCTGGAACTCTTTCAAATGCCCCAGACAATTTGGCCCTCTCTGCTTTCCTGCGGACTCCATCCTCAAAAGCACCTGTTTTCGCTTTCGGCAGCCTCAGGAGCAAAAAAGACAAACGTCCAGGTTTTGCTGCCACAGCAAAGGTGCCAGCGGGGAAAAGTAATGCTGGTTCTCACTGCCTCCTGGAACCCTTTCAAATGCCACAGACAATTTGGCTCTCTCTGCTTTCCTGCGGACTCCATCCTCAAAAGCACCTGTTTTTGCTTTCGGCAGCCTCAGGAGCAAAAAAGACAAACGTCCAGCTTTTGCTGCCACAGCAAAGGTGCCAGCGGGCAAAAGTAATGCTGGTTCTCACTGCCTCCTGGAACCCTTTCAAATGCCCCAGACAATTTGGCCCTCTCTGCTTTCCTGCGGACTCCATCCTCAAAAGTACCTCTTTTCGCTTTCGGCAGCCTCAGGAGCAAAAAAGACAAACGTCCAGCTTTTGCTGCCACAGCAAAGGTGCCAGCGGGGAAAAGTAATGCTGGTTCTCACTACCTCCTAAAACTCTTTCAAATGCCCCAGACAATTTGGACCTCTCTGCTTTCCTGCGGACTCCATCCTCAAAAGCACCTGTTTTCGCTTTCGGCAACCTCCGGAGCAAAAAAGACAAACGTCCAGCTTTTGCTGCCACAGCAGAGGTGCCAGCCGGGAAAAGTAATGCTGGTTCTCACTGCGTCCTGGAACCCTTTCAAATGCCCCAGACTATTTGGCCCTCTCTGCTTTCCTGCGGACTCCATCCTCAAATGCACCTGTTTTCGCTTTCGGCAGCCTCCGGAGCAAAAACGACAAACGTCCAGCTTTTGCTGCCACAGCAAAGGTGCCAGCGGGCAAAAGTAATGCTGGTTCTCACTGCCTCCTGGAACCTCTTCAAATGCCACAGACAATTTGGCCCTCTCTGCTTTCCTGCGGACTCCATCCTCAAAAGCACCTGTTTTCGCTTTCGGCAGCCTCCGGAGCAAAAAAGACAAACGTCCAGCTTTTGCTGCCGCAGCAAAGGTGCCAGCGGGGAAAAGTAATGCTGGTCCTCATTGCCTCCTGGAACCTCTTCAAATGCCACAGACAATTTGGCCCTCTCTGCTTTCCTGCGGACTCCATCCTCAAAAGCACCTGTTTTCGCTTTCGGCAGCCTCCGGAGCAAAAAAGACAAACGTCCAGGTTTTGCTGCCACAGCAAAGGTGCCAGCTAGGAAAAGTAATGCTGGTCCTCACTGCGTCCTGGAACCTCTTCAAATGCCCCAGACAATTTGGCCCTCTCTGCTTTCCTGCGGACTCCATCCTCAAAAGCACCTGTTTTCGCTTTCGGCAGCCTCCAGAGCAAAAAAGACAAACGTCCAGCTTTTGCTGCCACAGCAAAGGTGCCAGCGGGGAAAAGTAATGCTGGTTCTCACTACCTCCTAGAACTCTTTCAAATGCCCCAGACAATTTGGCCCTCTCTGCTTTCCTGCGGACTGCATCCTCAAAAGCACCTGTTTTCGCTTTCGGCAGCCTCCAAAGCAAAAAAGACAAACGTCCAGGTTTTGCTGCCATAGCAAAGGTGCCAGCGGGGAAAAGTAATGCTGGTTCTCACTACCTCCTAGAACTCTTTCAAATGCCCCAGACAATTTGGCCCTCTCTGCTTTCCTGCGGACTCCATCCTCAAAAGCACCTGTTTTCGCTTTCGGCAACCTCCGGAGCAAAAAAGACAAACGTCCAGCTTTTGCTGCCACAGCAAAGGTGCCAGCCGGGAAAAGTAATGCTGGTTCTCACTGCGTCCTGGAACCCTTTCAAATGCCCCAGACTATTTGGCCCTCTCTGCTTTCCTGCGGACTCCATCCTCAAAAGCACCTGTTTTCGCTTTCGGCAGCCTCCGGAGCAAATCGACAAACGTCCAGCTTTTGCTGCCACAGCAAAGGTGCCAGCGGGGAAAAGTAATGCTGGTTCTCACTGCCTCCTGGAACCTCTTCAAATGCCACAGACAATTTGGCCCTCTCTGCTTTCCTGCGGACTCCATCCTCAAAAGCACCTGTTTTCGCTTTCGGCAGCCTCCGGAGCAAAAAAGACAAACGTCCAGCTTTTGCTGCCGCAGCAAAGGTGCCAGCGGGGAAAAGTAATGCTGGTCCTCATTGCCTCCTGGAACCTCTTCAAATGCCACAGACAATTTGGCCCTCTCTGCTTTCCTGCGGACTCCATCCTCAAAAGCACCTGTTTTCGCTTTCGGCAACCTCAGGAGCAAAAAAGACAAACGTCCACCTTTTGCTGCCACAGCAAAGGTGCCAGCGGGGAAAAGTGATGCTGGTCCTCATTGCCTCCTGGAACCCCTTCAAATGCCACAGACAATTTGGCCCTCTCTGCTTTCCTGCGGACTCCATCCTCAAAAGCACCTGTTTTCGCTTTCGGCAACCTCAGTAACAATAAAGACAAACGTCCAGGTTTTCCTGCCACAGCAAAGGTGCCAGCGGGGAAAAGTAATGCTGGTTCTCACTGCCTCCTGGAACCCTTTCAAATGCCACAGACAATTTGGCCCTCTCTACTTTCCTGCGGACTCCATCCTCAAAAGCACCTGTTTTCGCTTTCGGCAGCCTCAGGAGCAAAAAAGACAAACGTCCAGGTTTTGCTGCCACAGCAAAGGTGCCAGCGGGCAAAAGTAATGCTGGTTCTCACTGCCTCCTGGAACCCTTTCAAATGCCCCAGACAATTTGGCCCTCTCTGCTTTCCTGCGGACTCCATCCTCAAAAGCACCTGTTTTCGCTTTCGGCAGCCTCCGGAGCAAAAAAGACAAACGTCCAGCTTTTGCTGCCACAGCAAAGGTGCCAGCGGGCAAAAGTAATGCTGGTCCTCATTGCTTCCTGGAACCTCTTCAAAAGCCACAGACAATTTGGCCCTCTCTGCTTTCCTGCGGACTCCATCCTCAAAAGCACCTGTTTTCGCTTTCGGCAACCTCAGGAGCAAAAAAGACAAATGTCCAGCTTTTGCTGCCGCAGCGAAGGTGCCAGCGGGCAAAAGTAATGCTGGTTCTCACTGCCTCCTGGAACTCTTTCAAATGCCCCAGACAATTTGGCCCTCATGCTTTCCTGCGGACTCCATCCTCAAAAGCACCTGTTTTCGCTTTCGGCATCCTCAGGAGCAAAAAAGACAAACATCCAGCTTTTGCTGCCACAGCAGAGGTGCCAGCGGGGAAAAGTAATGCTGGTTCTCACTGCCTCCTGGAACCCTTTCAAATGCCCCAGGCAATTTGGCCCTCTCTGCTTTCCTGCGGACTCCATCCTCAAAAGCACCTGTTTTCGCTTTCGGCAGCCTCCAGAGCAAAAAAGACAAACGTCCAGCTTTTGCTGCCACAGCAAAGGTGCCAGCGAGGAAAAGGGATGCTGGTCCTCATTGCCTCCTGGAACCTCTTCAAATGCCACAGACAATTTGGCCCTCTCTGCTTTCCTGCGGACTCCATCCTCAAAAGCACCTGTTTTCGCTTTCGGCAACCTCAGTAACAATAGAGACAAACATCCAGGTTTTCCTGCCAAAGCAAAGGTGCCAGCGGGCAAAAGTAATGCTGGTTCTCACTGCCTCCTGGAAACCTTTCAAATGCCCCAGACAATTTGGCCCTCTCTGCTTTCCTGCGGACTCCATCCTCAAAAGCACCTGTTTTCGCTTTCGGCAGCCTCCAGAGCAAAAAAGACAAACGTCCAGGTTTTGCTGCCACAGCAAAGGTGCCAGCTAGGAAAAGTAATGCTGGTTCTCACTGCGTCCTGGAGCCTCTTCAAATGCAACAGACAATTTGGCCCTCTCTGCTTTCCTGCGGACTCCATCCTCAAAAGTACCTGTTTTCGCTTTCGGCAGCCTCCGGAGCAAAAAAGACAAACGTCCAGCTTTTGCTGCCACAGCAAAGGTGCCAGCGGGGAACAGTAATGCTGGTTCTCACTACCTCCTAGAACTCTTTCAAATGCCCCAGACAATTTGGCCCTCTCTGCTTTCCTGCGGACTCCATCCTCAAAAGCACCTGTTTTCGCTTTCGGCAACCTCCGGAGCAAAAAAGACAAACGTCCAGCTTTTGCTGCCACAGCAAAGGTGCCAGCAGGGAAAAGTAATGCTGGTTCTCACTGCGTCCTGGAACCCTTTCAAATGCCCCAGACTATTTGGCCCTCTCTGCTTTCCTGCGGACTCCATCCTCAAAAGCACCTGTTTTCGCTTTCGGCAGCCTCCGGAGCAAAAAAGACAAATGTCCAGCTTTTGCTGCCACAGCAAAGGTGCCAGCGGGGAAAAGTTATGCTGGTCCTCATTGCCTCCTGGAACCTCTTCAAAAGCCACAGACAATTTGGCCCTCTCTGCTTTCCTGCGGATTCCATCCTCAAAAGCACCTGTTTTCGCTTTCGGCAACCTCCGGAGCAAAAAAGACAAATGTCCAGCTTTTGCTGCCGCAGCAAAGGTGCCAGCGGGGAAAAGTAATGCTGGTTCTCACTGCCTCCTAGAACCCTTTCAAATGCCACAGACAATTAGGCCCTCTCTGCTTTCCTGCGGACTCCATCCTCAAAAGCACCTGTTTTCGCTTTCGGCAACCTCCGGAGCAAAAAAGACAAATGTCCAGCTTTTGCTGCCGCAGCAAAGGTGCCAGCGGGCAAAAGGAATGCTGGTTCTCACTGCCTTCTGGAACTCTTTCAAATGCCCCAGACAATTTGGCCCTCTCTGCTTTCCTGCGGACTCCATCCTCAAAAGCACCTGTTTTCGCTTTCGGCAACCTCCGGAGCAAAAAAGACAAACGTCCAGCTTTTGCTGCCACAGCAAAGGTGCCAGCCGGGAAAAGTAATGCTGGTTCTCACTGCGTCCTGGAACCCTTTCAAATGCCCCAGACTATTTGGCCCTCTCTGCTTTCCTGCGGACTCCATCCTCAAAAGCACCTGTTTTCGCTTTCGGCAGCCTCCGGAGCAAAAACGACAAACGTCCAGCTTTTGCTGCCACAGCAAAGGTGCCAGCGGGGAAAAGTAATGCTGGTTCTAACTGCCTCCTGGAACCTCTTCAAATGCCACAGACAATTTGGCCCTCTCTGCTTTCCTGCGGACTCCATCCTCAAAAGCACCTGTTTTCGCTTTCGGCAGCCTCCGGAGCAAAAAAGACAAACGTCCAGCTTTTGCTGCCGCAGCAAAGGTGCCAGCGGGGAAAAGTAATGCTGGTCCTCATTGCCTCCTGGAACCTCTTCAAATGCCACAGACAATTTGGCCCTCTCTGCTTTCCTGCGGACTCCATCCTCAAAAGCACCTGTTTTCGCTTTCGGCAACCTCAGGAGCAAAAAAGACAAACGTCCACCTTTTGCTGCCACAGCAAAGGTGCCAGCGGGGAAAAGTGATGCTGGTCCTCATTGCCTCCTGGAACCCCTTCAAATGCCACAGACAATTTGGCCCTCTCTGCTTTCCTGCGGACTCCATCCTCAAAAGCACCTGTTTTCGCTTTCGGCAACCTCAGTAACAATAAAGACAAACGTCCAGGTTTTCCTGCCACAGCAAAGGTGCCAGCGGGGAAAAGTAATGCTGGTTCTCACTGCCTCCTGGAACCCTTTCAAATGCCACAGACAATTTGGCCCTCTCTACTTTCCTGCGGACTCCATCCTCAAAAGCACCTGTTTTCGCTTTCGGCAGCCTCCGGAGCAAAAAAGACAAACGTCCAGGTTTTGCTGCCACAGCAAAGGTGCCAGCGGGCAAAAGTAATGCTGGTTCTCACTGCCTCCTGGAACCCTTTCAAATGCCCCAGACAATTTGGCCCTCTCTGCTTTCCTGCAGACTGCATCCTCAAAAGCACCTGTTTTCGCTTTCGGCAGCCTCCGGAGCAAAAAAGACAAACGTCCAGCTTTTGCTGCCACAGCAAAGGTGCCAGCGGGGAAAAGTAATGCTGGTCCTCATTGCTTCCTGGAACCTCTTCAAAAGCCACAGACAATTTGGCCCTCTCTGCTTTCCTGCGGACTCCATCCTCAAAAGCACCTGTTTTCGCTTTCGGCAAACTCAGGAGCAAAAAAGACAAACGTCCAGCTTTTCTGCCGCAGCAAAGGTGCCAGCGGGCAAAAGTAATGCTGGTTCTCACTGCCTCCTGGAACTCTTTCAAATGCCCCAGACAATTTGGCCCTCTCTGCTTTCCTGCGGACTCCATCCTCAAAAGCACCTGTTTTCGCTTTCGGCAACCTCCGGAGCAAAAAAGACAAACGTCCAGCTTTTGCTGCCACAGCAAAGGTGCCAGCAGGGAAAAGTAATGCTGGTTCTCACTGCGTCCTGGAACCCTTTCAAATGCCCCAGACTATTTGGCCCTCTCTGCTTTCCTGCGGACTCCATCCTCAAAAGCACCTGTTTTCGCTTTCGGCAGCCTCCGGAGCAAAAAAGACAAATGTCCAGCTTTTGCTGCCACAGCAAAGGTGCCAGCGGGGAAAAGTTATGCTGGTCCTCATTGCCTCCTGGAACCTCTTCAAAAGCCACAGACAATTTGGCCCTCTCTGCTTTCCTGCGGATTCCATCCTCAAAAGCACCTGTTTTCGCTTTCGGCAACCTCCGGAGCAAAAAAGACAAATGTCCAGCTTTTGCTGCCGCAGCAAAGGTGCCAGCGGGGAAAAGTAATGCTGGTTCTCACTGCCTCCTAGAACCCTTTCAAATGCCACAGACAATTAGGCCCTCTCTGCTTTCCTGCGGACTCCATCCTCAAAAGCACCTGTTTTCGCTTTCGGCAACCTCCGGAGCAAAAAAGACAAATGTCCAGCTTTTGCTGCCGCAGCAAAGGTGCCAGCGGGCAAAAGGAATGCTGGTTCTCACTGCCTTCTGGAACTCTTTCAAATGCCCCAGACAATTTGGCCCTCTCTGCTTTCCTGCGGACTCCATCCTCAAAAGCACCTGTTTTCGCTTTCGGCAACCTCCGGAGCAAAAAAGACAAATGTCCAGCTTTTGCTGCCACAGCAAAGGTGCCAGCCGGGAAAAGTAATGCTGGTTCTCACTGCGTCCTGGAACCCTTTCAAATGCCCCAGACTATTTGGCCCTCTCTGCTTTCCTGCGGACTCCATCCTCAAAAGCACCTGTTTTCGCTTTCGGCAGCCTCCGGAGCAAAAACGACAAACGTCCAGCTTTTGCTGCCACAGCAAAGGTGCCAGCGGGGAAAAGTAATGCTGGTTCTCACTGCCTCCTGGAACCTCTTCAAATGCCACAGACAATTTGGCCCTCTCTGCTTTCCTGCGGACTCCATCCTCAAAAGCACCTGTTTTCGCTTTCGGCAGCCTCCGGAGCAAAAAAGACAAACGTCCAGCTTTTGCTGCCGCAGCAAAGGTGCCAGCGGGGAAAAGTAATGCTGGTCCTCATTGCCTCCTGGAACCTCTTCAAATGCCACAGACAATTTGGCCCTCTCTGCTTTCCTGCGGACTCCATCCTCAAAAGCACCTGTTTTCGCTTTCGGCAACCTCAGGAGCAAAAAAGACAAACGTCCACCTTTTGCTGCCACAGCAAAGGTGCCAGCGGGGAAAAGTGATGCTGGTCCTCATTGCCTCCTGGAACCCCTTCAAATGCCACAGACAATTTGGCCCTCTCTGCTTTCCTGCGGACTCCATCCTCAAAAGCACCTGTTTTCGCTTTCGGCAGCCTCAGTAACAATAAAGACAAACGTCCAGGTTTTCCTGCAACAGCAAAGGTGCCAGCGGGGAAAAGTAATGCTGGTTCTCACTGCCTCCTGGAACCCTTTCAAATGCCACAGACAATTTGGCCCTCTCTACTTTCCTGCGGACTCCATCCTCAAAAGCACCTGTTTTCGCTTTCGGCAGCCTCCGGAGCAAAAAAGACAAACGTCCAGGTTTTGCTGCCACAGCAAAGGTGCCAGCGGGCAAAAGTAATGCTGGTTCTCACTGCCTCCTGGAACCCTTTCAAATGCCCCAGACAATTTGGCCCTCTCTGCTTTCCTGCAGACTGCATCCTCAAAAGCACCTGTTTTCGCTTTCGGCAGCCTCCGGAGCAAAAAAGACAAACGTCCAGCTTTTGCTGCCACAGCAAAGGTGCCAGCGGGGAAAAGTAATGCTGGTCCTCATTGCTTCCTGGAACCTCTTCAAAAGCCACAGACAATTTGGCCCTCTCTGCTTTCCTGCGGACTCCATCCTCAAAAGCACCTGTTTTCGCTTTCGGCAAACTCAGGAGCAAAAAAGACAAACGTCCAGCTTTTCTGCCGCAGCAAAGGTGCCAGCGGGCAAAAGTAATGCTGGTTCTCACTGCCTCCTGGAACTCTTTCAAATGCCCCAGACAATTTGGCCCTCTCTGCTTTCCTGCGGACTCCATCCTCAAAAGCACCTGTTTTCGCTTTCGGCAGCCTCCAGAGCAAAAAAGACAAACGTCCACCTTTTGCTGCCACAGCAAAGGTGCCAGCGAGGAAAAGTGATGCTGGTCCTCATTGCCTCCTGGAACCTCTTCAAAAGCCACAGACAATTTGGCCCTCTCTGCTTTCCTGCGGACTCCATCCTCAAAAGCACCTGTTTTCGCTTTTGGCAACCTCAGTAACAATAAAGACAAACGTCCAGGTTTTCCTGCCACAGCAAAGGTGCCAGCGGGCAAAAGTAATGCTGGTTCTCACTGCCTCCTGGAACCCTTTCAAATGCCACAGACAATTTGGCCCTCTCTACTTTCCTGCGGACTCCATCCTCAAAAGCACCTGTTTTCGCTTTCGGCAGCCTCCGGAGCAAAAAAGACAAACGTCCAGCTTTTGCTGCCACAGCAAAGGTGCCAGCCGGGAAAAGTAATGCTGGTTCTCACTGCGTCCTGGAACCCTTTCAAATGCCCCAGACCATTTGGCCCTCTCTGCTTTCCTGCGGACTCCATCCTCAAAAGCACCTCTTTTCTCTTTCGGCAGCCTCCAGAGCAAAAAAGACAAACGTCCAGCTTTTGCTGCCACAGCAAAGGTGCCAGCGGGGAAAAGTAATGCTGGTTCTCACTACCTCCTAGAACTCTTTCAAATGCCCCAGACAATTTGGCCCTCTCTGCTTTCCTGCGGACTCCATCCTCAAAAGCACCTGTTTTCGCTTTCGGCAACCTCCGGAGCAAAAAAGACAAACGTCCAGCTTTTGCTGCCACAGCAAAGGTGCCAGCGGGGAAAAGTAATGCTGGTTCTCACTGCGTCCTGGAACCCTTTCAAATGCCCCAGACAATTTGGCCCTCTCTGCTTTCCTGCGGACTCCATCCTCAAAAGCACCTGTTTTCGCTTTCGGCAGCCTCAGGAGCAAAAAAGACAAACGTCCAGCTTTTGCTGCCACAGCAAAGGTGCCAGCGGGGAAAAGTTATGCTGGTCCTCATTGCCTCCTGGAACCTCTTCAAAAGCCACAGACAATTTGGCCCTCTCTGCTTTCCTGCGGATTCCATCCTCAAAAGCACCTGTTTTCGCTTTCGGCAACCTCAGGAGCAAAAAAGACAAATGTCCAGCTTTTGCTGCCGCAGCAAAGGTGCCAGCGGGCAAAAGTAATGCTGGTTCTCACTGCCTCCTGGAACTCTTTCAAATGCCCCAGACAATTTGGCCCTCTCTGCTTTCCTGCGGACTCCATCCTCAAAAGCACCTGTTTTCGCTTTCGGCATCCTCAGGAGCAAAAAAGACAAACGTCCAGCTTTTGCTGCCACAGCAGAGGTGCCAGCGGGGAAAAGTAATGCTGGTTCTCACTGCCTCCTGGAACTCTTTCAAATGCCACAGACAATTTGGCCCTCTCTGCTTTCCTGCGGACTCCATCCTCAAAAGCACCTGTTTTCGCTTTCGGCAATCTCAGGAGCAAAAAAGACAAACGTCCAGCTTTTGCTGCCGCAGCAAAGGTGCCAGCGGGCAAAAGTAATGCTGGTTCTCACTGCCTCCTGGAACTCTTTCAAATGCCCCAGACAATTTGGCCCTCTCTGCTTTCCTGCGGACTCCATCCTCAAAAGCACCTGTTTTCGCTTTCGGCAGCCTCCAGAGCAAAAAAGACAAACGTCCAGGTTTTGCTGCCACAGCAAAGGTGCCAGCGGGGAAAAGTAATGCTGGTTCTCACTACCTCCTAGAACTCTTTCAAATGCCCCAGACAATTTGGCCCTCTCTGCTTTCCTGCGGACTCCATCCTCAAAAGCACCTGTTTTCGCTTTCGGCAACCTCCGGAGCAAAAAAGACAAACGTCCAGCTTTTGCTGCCACAGCAAAGGTGCCAGCGGGGAAAAGTAATGCTGGTTCTCACTGCGTCCTGGAACCCTTTCAAATGCCCCAGACAATTTGGCCCTCTCTGCTTTCCTGCGGACTCCATCCTCAAAAGCACCTGTTTTCGCTTTCGGCAGCCTCAGGAGCAAAAAAGACAAACGTCCAGCTTTTGCTGCCACAGCAAAGGTGCCAGCGGGGAAAAGTTATGCTGGTCCTCATTGCCTCCTGGAACCTCTTCAAAAGCCACAGACAATTTGGCCCTCTCTGCTTTCCTGCGGATTCCATCCTCAAAAGCACCTGTTTTCGCTTTCGGCAACCTCAGGAGCAAAAAAGACAAATGTCCAGCTTTTGCTGCCGCAGCAAAGGTGCCAGCGGGCAAAAGTAATGCTGGTTCTCACTGCCTCCTGGAACTCTTTCAAATGCCCCAGACAATTTGGCCCTCTCTGCTTTCCTGCGGACTCCATCCTCAAAAGCACCTGTTTTCGCTTTCGGCATCCTCAGGAGCAAAAAAGACAAACGTCCAGCTTTTGCTGCCACAGCAGAGGTGCCAGCGGGGAAAAGTAATGCTGGTTCTCACTGCCTCCTAGAACCCTTTCAAATGCCACAGACAATTTGGCCCTCTCTGCTTTCCTGCGGACTCCATCCTCAAAAGCACCTGTTTTCGCTTTCGGCAATCTCAGGAGCAAAAAAGACAAACGTCCAGCTTTTGCTGCCGCAGCAAAGGTGCCAGCGGGCAAAAGTAATGCTGGTTCTCACTGCCTCCTGGAACTCTTTCAAATGCCCCAGACAATTTGGCCCTCTCTGCTTTCCTGCGGACTCCATCCTCAAAAGCACCTGTTTTCGCTTTCGGCAGCCTCCAGAGCAAAAAAGACAAACGTCCAGGTTTTGCTGCCACAGCAAAGGTGCCAGCGGGGAAAAGTAATGCTGGTTCTCACTACCTCCTAGAACTCTTTCAAATGCCCCAGACAATTTGGCCCTCTCTGCTTTCCTGCGGACTCCATCCTCAAAAGCACCTGTTTTCGCTTTCGGCAACCTCCGGAGCAAAAAAGACAAACGTCCAGCTTTTGCTGCCACAGCAAAGGTGCCAGCGGGGAAAAGTAATGCTGGTTCTCACTGCGTCCTGGAACACTTTCAAATGCCCCAGACAATTTGGCCCTCTCTGCTTTCCTGCGGACTCCATCCTCAAAAGCACCTGTTTTCGCTTTCGGCAACCTCAGGAGCAAAAAAGACAAACGTCCAGCTTTTCCTGCCACAGCAAAGGTGCCAGCCGGGAAAAGTAATGCTGGTCCTCATTGCCTCCTGGAACCTCTTCAAATGCCACAGACAATTTGGCCCTCTCTGCTTTCCTGCGGACTCCATTCTCAAAAGCACCTGTTTTCGCTTTCGGCAACCTCAGGAGCAAAAAAGACAAACGTCCACCTTTTGCTGCCACAGCAAAGGTGCCAGCGGGGAAAAGTGATGCTGGTCCTCATTGCCTCCTGGAACCTCTTCAAATGCCACAGACAATTTGGCCCTCTCGGCTTTCCTGCGGACTCCATCCTCAAAAGCACCTGTTTTCGCTTTCGGCAGCCTCCGGAGCAAAAAAGACAAACGTCCAGGTTTTGCTGCCACAGCAAAGGTGCCAGCGGGCAAAAGTAATGCTGGTTCTCACTACCTCCTAGAACTCTTTCAAATGCCCCAGACAATTTAGCCCTCTCTGCTTTCCTGCGGACTCCATCCTCAAAAGCACCTGTTTTCGCTTTCGGCAACCTCCGGAGCAAAAAAGACAAACGTCCAGCTTTTGCTGCCACAGCAAAGGTGCCAGCGGGGAAAAGTAATGCTGGTTCTCACTGCGTCCTGGAACACTTTCAAATGCCCCAGATAATTTGGCCCTCTCTGCTTTCCTGCGGACTCCATCCTCAAAAGCACCTGTTTTCGCTTTCGGCAACCTCAGGAGCAAAAAAGACAAACGTCCAGCTTTTGCTGCCACAGCAAAGGTGCCAGCCGGGAAAAGTAATGCTGGTCCTCATTGCCTCCTGGAACCTCTTCAAATGCCACAGACAATTTGGCCCTCTCTGCTTTCCTGCGGACTCCATTCTCAAAAGCACCTGTTTTCGCTTTCGGCAACCTCAGGAGCAAAAAAGACAAACGTCCAGCTTTTGCTGCCACAGCAAATGTGCCAGCGGGGAAAAGTGATGCTGGTCCTCATTGCCTCCTGGAACCATTTCAAATGCCACAGACAATTTGGCCCTCTCTGCTTTCCTGCGGACTCCATCCTCAAAAGCACCTGTTTTCGCTTTCGGCAACCTCAGGAACAATAAAGACAAACGTCCAGGTTTTCCTGCCACAGCAAAGGTGCCATCGGGCAAAAGTAATGCTGGTTCTCACTGCCTCCTGGAACTCTTTCAAATGCCCCAGACAATTTGGCCCTCTCTGCTTTCCTGCGGACTGCATCCTCAAAAGCACCTGTTTTCGCTTTCGGCAGCCTCCAGAGCAAAAAAGACAAACGTCCAGGTTTTGCTGCCACAGCAAAGGTGCCAGCGGGGAAAAGTAATGCTGGTTCTCACTGCCTCCTGGAACCTCTTCAAATGCCACAGACAATTTGGCCCTCTCTGCTTTCCTGCGGACTCCATCCTCAAAAGCGTCTGTTTTCGCTTTCGGCAACCTCAGTAACAATAAAGACAAACGTCCAGGTTTTCCTGCCACAGCAAAGGTGCCAGCGGGGAAAAGTAATGCTGGTTCTCACTGCCTCCTGGAACCCTTTCAAATGCCACAGACAATTTGGCCCTCTCTACTTTCCTGCGGACTCCATCCTCAAAAGCACCTGTTTTCGCTTTCGGCAGCCTCCGGAGCAAAAAAGACAAACGTCCAGGTTTTGCTGCCACAGCAAAGGTGCCAGCGGGCAAAAGTAATGCTGGTTCTCACTGCCTCCTGGAACCCTTTCAAATGCCCCAGACAATTTGGCCCTCTCTGCTTTCCTGCAGACTGCATCCTCAAAAGCACCTGTTTTCGCTTTCGGCAGCCTCCGGAGCAAAAAAGACAAACGTCCAGCTTTTGCTGCCACAGCAAAGGTGCCAGCGGGGAAAAGTAATGCTGGTCCTCATTGCTTCCTGGAACCTCTTCAAAAGCCACAGACAATTTGGCCCTCTCTGCTTTCCTGCGGACTCCATCCTCAAAAGCACCTGTTTTCGCTTTCGGCAAACTCAGGAGCAAAAAAGACAAACGTCCAGCTTTTCTGCCGCAGCAAAGGTGCCAGCGGGCAAAAGTAATGCTGGTTCTCACTGCCTCCTGGAACTCTTTCAAATGCCCCAGACAATTTGGCCCTCTCTGCTTTCCTGCGGACTCCATCCTCAAAAGCACCTGTTTTCGTTTTCGGCATCCTCAGGAGCAAAAAAGACAAACGTCCAGCCTTTGCTGCCACAGCAGAGGTGCCAGCAGGGAAAAGTAATGCTGGTTCTCACTGCCTCCTGGAACCCTTTCAAATGCCCCAGACAATTTGGCCCTCTCTGCTTTCCTGCGGACTCCATCCTCAAAAGCACCTGTTTTCGCTTTCGGCAGCCTCCAGAGCAAAAAAGACAAACGTCCACCTTTTGCTGCCACAGCAAAGGTGCCAGCGAGGAAAAGTGATGCTGGTCCTCATTGCCTCCTGGAACCTCTTCAAATGCCACAGACAATTTGGCCCTCTCTGCTTTCCTGCGGACTCCATCCTCAAAAGCACCTGTTTTCGCTTTTGGCAACCTCAGTAACAATAAAGACAAACGTCCAGGTTTTCCTGCCACAGCAAAGGTGCCAGCGGGCAAAAGTAATGCTGGTTCTCACTGCCTCCTGGAACCCTTTCAAATGCCACAGACAATTTGGCCCTCTCTACTTTCCTGCGGACTCCATCCTCAAAAGCACCTGTTTTCGCTTTCGGCAGCCTCAGGAGCAAAAAAGACAAACGTCCAGCTTTTGCTGCCACAGCAAAGGTGCCAGCCGGGAAAAGTAATGCTGGTTCTCACTGCGTCCTGGAACCCTTTCAAATGCCCCAGACCATTTGGCCCTCTCTGCTTTCCTGCGGACTCCATCCTCAAAAGCACCTCTTTTCTCTTTCGGCAGCCTCCAGAGCAAAAAAGACAAACGTCCAGCTTTTGCTGCCACAGCAAAGGTGCCAGCGGGGAAAAGTAATGCTGGTTCTCACTACCTCCTAGAACTCTTTCAAATGCCCCAGACAATTTGGCCCTCTCTGCTTTCATGCGGACTCCATCCTCAAAAGCACCTGTTTTCGCTTTCGGCAACCTCCGGAGCAAAAAAGACAAACGTCCAGCTTTTGCTGCCACAGCAAAGGTGCCAGCGGGGAAAAGTAATGCTGGTTCTCACTGCGTCCTGGAACCCTTTCAAATGCCCCAGACTATTTGGCCCTCTCTGCTTTCCTGCGGACTCCATCCTCAAAAGCACCTGTTTTCGCTTTCGGCAGCCTCAGGAGCAAAAAAGACAAACGTCCAGCTTTTGCTGCCACAGCAAAGGTGCCAGCGGGGAAAAGTTATGCTGGTCCTCATTGCCTCCTGGAACCTCTTCAAAAGCCACAGACAATTTGGCCCTCTCTGCTTTCCTGCGGATTCCATCCTCAAAAGCACCTGTTTTCGCTTTCGGCAACCTCAGGAGCAAAAAAGACAAATGTCCAGCTTTTGCTGCCGCAGCAAAGGTGCCAGCGGGCAAAAGTAATGCTGGTTCTCACTGCCTCCTGGAACTCTTTCAAATGCCCCAGACAATTTGGCCCTCTCTGCTTTCCTGCGGACTCCATCCTCAAAAGCACCTGTTTTCGCTTTCGGCATCCTCCGGAGCAAAAAAGACAAACGTCCAGCTTTTGCTGCCACAGCAGAGGTGCCAGCGGGGAAAAGTAATGCTGGTTCTCACTGCCTCCTAGAACCCTTTCAAATGCCACAGACAATTTGGCCCTCTCTGCTTTCCTGCGGACTCCATCCTCAAAAGCACCTGTTTTCGCTTTCGGCAATCTCAGGAGCAAAAAAGACAAACGTCCAGCTTTTGCTGCCGCAGCAAAGGTGCCAGCGGGCAAAAGTAATGCTGGTTCTCACTGCCTCCTGGAACTCTTTCAAATGCCCCAGACAATTTGGCCCTCTCTGCTTTCCTGCGGACTCCATCCTCAAAAGCACCTGTTTTCGCTTTCGGCAGCCTCCAGAGCAAAAAAGACAAACGTCCAGGTTTTGCTGCCACAGCAAAGGTGCCAGCGGGGAAAAGTAATGCTGGTTCTCACTACCTCCTAGAACTCTTTCAAATGCCCCAGACAATTTGGCCCTCTCTGCTTTCCTGCGGACTCCATCCTCAAAAGCACCTGTTTTCGCTTTCGGCAACCTCCGGAGCAAAAAAGACAAACGTCCAGCTTTTGCTGCCACAGCAAAGGTGCCAGCGGGGAAAAGTAATGCTGGTTCTCACTGCGTCCTGGAACACTTTCAAATGCCCCAGACAATTTGGCCCTCTCTGCTTTCCTGCGGACTCCATCCTCAAAAGCACCTGTTTTCGCTTTCGGCAACCTCAGGAGCAAAAAAGACAAACGTCCAGCTTTTCCTGCCACAGCAAAGGTGCCAGCCGGGAAAAGTAATGCTGGTCCTCATTGCCTCCTGGAACCTCTTCAAATGCCACAGACAATTTGGCCCTCTCTGCTTTCCTGCGGACTCCATTCTCAAAAGCACCTGTTTTCGCTTTCGGCAACCTCAGGAGCAAAAAAGACAAACGTCCACCTTTTGCTGCCACAGCAAAGGTGCCAGCGGGGAAAAGTGATGCTGGTCCTCATTGCCTCCTGGAACCTCTTCAAATGCCACAGACAATTTGGCCCTCTCTGCTTTCCTGCGGACTCCATCCTCAAAAGCACCTGTTTTCGCTTTCGGCAGCCTCCGGAGCAAAAAAGACAAACGTCCAGGTTTTGCTGCCACAGCAAAGGTGCCAGCGGGCAAAAGTAATGCTGGTTCTCACTACCTCCTAGAACACTTTCAAATGCCCCAGACAATTTGGCCCTCTCTGCTTTCCTGCGGACTCCATCCTCAAAAGCACCTGTTTTCGCTTTCGGCAACCTCAGGAGCAAAAAAGACAAACGTCCAGCTTTTGCTGCCACAGCAAAGGTGCCAGCCGGGAAAAGTAATGCTGGTCCTCATTGCCTCCTGGAACCTCTTCAAATGCCACAGACAATTTGGCCCTCTCTGCTTTCCTGCGGACTCCATCCTCAAAAGCACCTGTTTTAGCTTTCGGCAACCTCAGGAGCAAAAAAGACAAACGTCCAGCTTTTGCTGCCACAGCAAAGGTGCCAGCGGGGAAAAGTGATGCTGGTCCTCATTGCCTCCTGGAACCATTTCAAATGCCACAGACAATTTGGCCCTCTCTGCTTTCCTGCGGACTCCATCCTCAAAAGCACCTGTTTTTGCTTTCGGCAACCTCAGGAACAATAAAGACAAACGTCCAGGTTTTCCTGCCACAGCAAAGGTGCCATCGGGCAAAAGTAATGCTGGTTCTCACTGCCTCCTGGAACTCTTTCAAATGCCCCAGACAATTTGGCCCTCTCTGCTTTCCTGCGGACTGCATCCTCAAAAGCACCTGTTTTCGCTTTCGGCAGCCTCCAGAGCAAAAAAGACAAACGTCCAGGTTTTGCTGCCACAGCAAAGGTGCCAGCGGGGAAAAGTAATGCTGGTTCTCACTGCCTCCTGGAACTCTTTCACATGCCCCAGTCAATTTGGCCCTCTCTGCTTTCCTGCGGACTCCATCCTCAAAAGCACCTGTTTTCGCTTTCGGCAGCCTCCGGAGCAAAAAAGACAAACGTCCAGCTTTTGCTGCCACAGCAAAGGTGCCAGCTAGGAAAAGTAATGCTGGTCCTCATTGCCTCCTGGAACCTCTTCAAATGCCACAGACAATTTGGCCCTCTCTGCTTTCCTGCGGACTCCATCCTCAAAAGCACCTGTTTTCGCTTTCGGCAACCTCAGGAGCAAAAAAGACAAACGTCCAGGTTTTCCTGCCACAGCAAAGGTGCCAGCGGGCAAAAGTAATGCTGGTTCTCACTGCCTCCTGGAACTCTTTCAAATGCCCCAGACCATTTGGCCCTCTCTGCTTTCCTGCGGACTCCATCCTCAAAAGCACCTCTTTTCTCTTTCGGCAGCCTCCGGAGCAAAAAAGACAAACGTCCAGCTTTTGCTGCCACAGCAAAGGTGCCAGCGGGGAAAAGTAATGCTGGTCCTCATTGCCTCCTGGAACCTCTTCAAATGCCACAGACAATTTGGCCCTCTCTGCTTTCCTGCGGACTCCATCCTCAAAAGCACCTGTTTTCGCTTTCGGCAACCTCAGGAGCAAAAAAGACAAACGTCCACCTTTTGCTGCCACAGCAAAGGTGCCAGCGGGGAAAAGTGATGCTGGTCCTCATTGCCTCCTGGAACCTCTTCAAATGCCACAGACAATTTGGCCCTCTCTACTTTCCTGTGGAATCCATCCTCAAAAGCACCTGTTTTCGCTTTCGGCAACCTCAGGAACAATAAAGACAATCGTCCAGGTTTTCCTGCCACAGCAAAGGTGCCAGCGGGCAAAAGTAATGCTGGTTCTCACTGCCTCCTGGAACTCTTTCAAATGCCCCAGACAATTTGGCCCTCTCTGCTTTCCTGCGGACTCCATCCTCAAAAGCACCTGTTTTCGCTTTCGGCAGCCTCCAGAGCAAAAAAGACAAACGTCCAGCTTTTGCTGCCACAGCAAAGGTGCCAGCGGGCAAAAGTAATGCTGGTTCTCACTGCCTCCTGGAACTCTTTCAAATGCCCCAGTCAATTTGGCCCTCTCTGCTTTCCTGCGGACTCCATCCTCAAAAGCACCTGTTTTCGCTTTCGGCAGCCTCCGGAGCAAAAAAGACAAACGTCCAGCTTTTGCTGCCACAGCAAAGGTGCCAGCGGGGAAAAGTAATGCTGGTTCTCACTGCCTCCTGGAACTCTTTCAAATGCCCCAGACAATTTGGCCCTCTCTGCTTTCCTGCGGACTCCATCCTCAAAAGCACCTGTTTTCGCTTTCGGCAGCCTCCGGAGCAAAAAAGACAAACGTCCAGCTTTTGCTGCCACAGCAAAGGTGCCAGCGGGGAAAAGTAATGCTGGTTCTCACTGCCTCCTGGAACCCTTTCAAATGCCCCAGACAATTTGGCCCTCTCTGCTTTCCTGCCGACTCCATCCTCAAAAGCACCTGTTTTCGCTTTCGGCAGCCTCCAGAGCAAAAAAGACAAACGTCCAGCTTTTGCTGCCACAGCAAAGGTGCCAGCTAGGAAAAGTAATGCTGGTTCTCACTGCGTCCTGGAACCTCTTCAAATGCCACAGACAATTTGTCCCTCTCTGCTTTCCTGCGGACTCCATCCTCAAAAGCACCTGTTTTCGCTTTCGGCAACCTCAGGAGCAAAAAAGACAAACGTCCAGCTTTTGCTGCCACAGCAAAGGTGCCAGCGGGCAAAAGTAATGCTGGTTCTCACTGCCTCCTGGAACTCTTTCAAATGCCCCAGACCATTTGGCCCTCTCTGCTTTCCTGCGGACTCCATCCTCAAAAGCACCTGTTTTCGCTTTCGGCATCCTCAGGAGCAAAAAAGACAAACGTCCAGCTTTTGCTGCCACAGCAGAGGTGCCACCGGGGAAAAGTAATGCTGGTTCTCACTGCCTCCTGGAACTCTTTCAAATGCCCCAGACAATTTGGCCCTCTCTGCTTTCCTGCGGACTCCATCCTTAAAAGCACCTGTTTTCGCTTTCGGCAACCTCCGGAGCAAAAAAGACAAACGTCCAGCTTTTGCTGCCACAGCAAAGGTGCCAGCGGGGAAAAGTAATGCTGGTCCTCATTGCCTCCTGGAACCTCTTCAAATGCCACAGACAATTTGGCCCTCTCTGCTTTCCTGCGGACTCCATTCTCAAAAGCACCTGTTTTCGCTTTCGGCAACCTCAGGAGCAAAAAAGACAAACGTCCAGCTTTTGCTGCCACAGCAAAGGAGCCAGCGGGGAAAAGTGATGCTGGTCCTCATTGCCTCCTGGAACCTCTTCAAATGCCCCAGACAATTTGGCCCTCTCTGCTTTCCTGCGGACTCCATCCTCAAAAGCACCTGTTTTCGCTTTCGGCAACCTCAGGAACAATAAAGACAAACGTCCAGGTTTTCCTGCCACAGCAAAGGTGCCAGCCGGGAAAAGTAATGCTGGTTCTCACTGCCTCCTGGAACCCTTTCAAATGCCACAGACAATTTGGCCCTCTCTGCTTTCCTGCGGACTCCATCCTCAAAAGCACCTGTTTTCGCTTTCGGCAGCCTCCAGAGCAAAAAAGACAAACGTCCAGCTTTTGCTGCCACAGCAAAGGTGCCAGCGGGGAAAAGTAATGCTAGTTCTCACTACCTCCTGGAACTCTTTCAAATGCCACAGACAATTTGGCCCTCTCTGCTTTCCTGCGGACTCCATCCTCAAAAGCACCTGTTTTCGCTTTCGGCAGCCTGCAGAGCAAAAAAGACAAACGTCCAGCTTTTGCTGCCACAGCAAAGGTGCCAGCTAGGAAAAGTAATGCTGGTTCTCACTGCGTCCTGGAACCTCTTCAAATGCCACAGACAATTTGGCCCTCTCTGCTTTCCTGCGGACTCCATCCTCAAAAGTACCTGTTTTCGCTTTCGGCAACCTCAGGAGCAAAAAAGACAAACGTCCAGGTTTTCCTGCCACAGCAAAGGTGCCAGCGGGGAAAAGTTATGCTGGTCCTCATTGCCTCCTGGAACCTCTTCAAATGCCCCAGACCATTTGGCCCTCTCTGCTTTCCTGCGGACTCCATCCTCAAAAGCACCTGTTTTCGCTTTCGGCATCCTCAGGAGCAAAAAAGACAAACGTCCAGGTTTTGCTGCCACAGCAAAGGTGCCAGCGGGCAAAAGTAATGCTGGTTCTCACTGCCTCCTGGAACTCTTTCAAATGCCCCAGACAATTTGGCCCTCTCTGCTTTCCTGCGGACTCCATCCTCAAAAGCACCTGTTTTCGCTTTCGGCAGGCTCCGGAGCAAAAAAGACAAACGTCCAGGTTTTGCTGCCACAGCAAAGGTGCCAGCCGGGAAAAGTAATGCTGGTTCTCACTGCCTCCTGGAACTCTTTCAAATGCCCCGGACAATTTGGCCCTCTCTGCTTTCCTGCGGACTCCATCCTCAAAAGCACCTGTTTTCGCTTTCGGCATCCTCAGGAGCAAAAAAGACAAACGTCCAGCTTTTGCTGCCATAGCAGAGGTGCCAGCGGGGAAAAGTAATGCTGGTTCTCACTGCCTCCTGGAACCCTTTCAAATGCCCCAGACAATTTGGCCCTCTCTGCTTTCCTGCGGACTCCATCCTCAAAAGCACCTGTTTTCGCTTTCGGCAGCCTCCGGAGCAAAAAAGACAAACGTCCAGCTTTTGCTGCCACAGCAAAGGTGCCAGCGGGGAAAAGTAATGCTGGTTCTCACTGCCTCCTAGAACTCTTTCAAATGCCCCAGACAATTTGGCCCTCTCTGCTTTCCTGCGGACTCTATCCTCAAAAGCACCTGTTTTCGCTTTCGGCAGCCTGCAGAGCAAAAAAGACAAACGTCCAGCTTTTGCTGCCACAGCAAAGGTGCCAGCGGGCAAAAGTAATGCTGGTTCTCACTACCTCCTAGAACTCTTTCAAATGCCCCAGACAATTTGGCCCTCTCTGCTTTCCTGCGGACTCCATCCTCAAAAGCACCTGTTTTCGCTTTCGGCAACCTCCGGAGCAAAAAAGACAAACGTCCAGCTTTTGCTGCCACAGCAAAGGTGCCAGCGGGGAAAAGTAATGCTGGTTCTCACTGCCTCCTGGAACCCTTTCAAATGCCCCAGACTATTTGGCCCTCTCTGCTTTCCTGCGGACTCCATCCTCAAAAGCACCTGTTTTCGCTTTCGGCAGCCTCCGGAGCAAAAAGACAAACGTCCAGCTTTTGCTGCCATAGCAAAGGTGCCCGCGGGGAAAAGTAATGCTGGTCCTCATTGCCTCCTGGAACCTCTTCAAATGCCACAGACAATTTGGCCCTCTCTGCTTTCCTGCGGACTCCATTCTCAAAAGCACCTGTTTTCGCTTTCGGCAACCTCAGGAGCAAAAAAGACAAACGTCCAGCTTTTGCTGCCACAGCAAAGGTGCCAGCGGGGAAAAGTGATGCTGGTCCTCATTGCCTCCTGGAACCTCTTCAAATGCCACAGACAATTTGGCCCTCTCTGCTTTCCTGCGGACTCCATCCTCAAAAGCACCTGTTTTCGCTTTCGGCAACCTCAGGAACAATAAAGACAAACGTCCAGGTTTTCCTGCCACAGCAAAGGTGCCAGCGGGCAAAAGTAATGCTGGTTCTCACTGCCTCCTGGAACTCTTTCAAATGCCCCAGTCAATTTGGCCCTCTCTGCTTTCCTGCGGACTCCATCCTCAAAAGCACCTGTTTTCGCTTTCGGCAACCTCCAGAGCAAAAAAGACAAACGTCCAGCTTTTGCTGCCACAGCAAAGGTGCCAGCGGGGAAAAGTAATGCTAGTTCTCACTACCTCCTGGAACTCTTTCAAATGCCACAGACAATTTGGCCCTCTCTGCTTTCCTGCGGACTCCATCCTCAAAAGCACCTGTTTTCGCTTTCGGCAGCCTCCAGAGCAAAAAAGACAAACGTCCAGCTTTTGCTGCCACAGCAAAGGTGCCAGCTAGGAAAAGTAATGCTGGTTCTCACTGCGTCCTGGAACCTCTTCAAATGCCACAGACAATTTGGCCCTCTCTGCTTTCCTGCGGACTCCATCCTCAAAAGTACCTGTTTTCGCTTTCGGCAACCTCAGGAGCAAAAAAGACAAACGTCCAGGTTTTGCTGCCACAGCAAAGGTGCCAGCGGGGAAAAGTTATGCTGGTCCTCATTGCCTCCTGGAACCTCTTCAAATGCCACAGACAATTTGGCCCTCTCTGCTTTCCTGCGGACTCCATCCTCAAAAGCACCTGTTTTCGCTTTCGGCAACCTCAGGAGCAAAAAAGACAAACGTCCAGGTTTTCATGCCACAGCAAAGGTGCCAGCGGGCAAAAGTAATGCTGGTACTCACTGCCTCCTGGAACTCTTTCAAATGCCCCAGACCATTTGGCCCTCTCTGCTTTCCTGCGGACTCCATCCTCAAAAGCACCTGTTTTCGCTTTCGGCATCCTCAGGAGCAAAAAAGACAAACGTCCAGCTTTTGCTGCCACAGCAGAGGTGCCACCGGGGAAAAGTAATGCTGGTTCTCACTGCCTCCTGGAACTCTTTCAAATGCCCCAGACAATTTGGCCCTCTCTGCTTTCCTGCGGACTCCATCCTCAAAAGCACCTGTTTTCGCTTTCGGCAACCTCAGGAGCAAAAAAGACAAACGTCCAGCTTTTGCTGCCACAGCAAAGGTGCCAGCGGGGAAAAGTAATGCTGGTTCTCACTGCGTCCTGGAACCCTTTCAAATGCCCCAGACTATTTGGCCCTCTCTGCTTTCCTGCGGACTGCATCCTCAAAAGCACCTGTTTTCGCTTTCGGCAGCCTCCGGAGCAAAAAAGACAAACGTCCAGCTTTTGCTGCCACAGCAAAGGTGCCAGCGGGGAAAAGTAATGCTGGTCCTCATTGCCTCCTGGAACCTCTTCAAATGCCACAGACAATTTGGCCCTCTCTGCTTTCCTGCGGACTCCATCCTCAAAAGCACCTGTTTTCGCTTTCGGCAACCTCCAGAGCAAAAAAGACAAACGTCCAGCTTTTGCTGCCACAGCAAAGGTGCCAGCGGGGAAAAGTAATGCTAGTTCTCACTACCTCCTGGAACTCTTTCAAATGCCACAGACAATTTGGCCCTCTCTGCTTTCCTGCGGACTCCATCCTCAAAAGCACCTGTTTTCGCTTTCGGCAGCCTCCGGAGCAAATCGACAAACGTCCAGCTTTTGCTGCCACAGCAAAGGTGCCAGCTAGGAAAAGTAATGCTGGTTCTCACTGCGTCCTGGAACCTCTTCAAATGCCACAGACAATTTGGCCCTCTCTGCTTTCCTGCGGACTCCATCCTCAAAAGTACCTGTTTTCGCTTTCGGCAACCTCAGGAGCAAAAAAGACAAACGTCCAGGTTTTGCTGCCACAGCAAAGGTGCCAGCGGGGAAAAGTTATGCTGGTCCTCATTGCCTCCTGGAACCTCTTCAAATGCCACAGACAATTTGGCCCTCTCTGCTTTCCTGCGGACTCCATCCTCAAAAGCACCTGTTTTCGCTTTCGGCAACCTCAGGAGCAAAAAAGACAAACGTCCAGGTTTTCATGCCACAGCAAAGGTGCCAGCGGGCAAAAGTAATGCTGGTACTCACTGCCTCCTGGAACTCTTTCAAATGCCCCAGACCATTTGGCCCTCTCTGCTTTCCTGCGGACTCCATCCTCAAAAGCACCTGTTTTCGCTTTCGGCATCCTCAGGAGCAAAAAAGACAAACGTCCAGCTTTTGCTGCCACAGCAGAGGTGCCACCGGGGAAAAGTAATGCTGGTTCTCACTGCCTCCTGGAACTCTTTCAAATGCCCCAGACAATTTGGCCCTCTCTGCTTTCCTGCGGACTCCATCCTCAAAAGCACCTGTTTTCGCTTTCGGCAACCTCAGGAGCAAAAAAGACAAACGTCCAGCTTTTGCTGCCACAGCAAAGGTGCCAGCGGGGAAAAGTAATGCTGGTTCTCACTGCGTCCTGGAACCCTTTCAAATGCCCCAGACTATTTGGCCCTCTCTGCTTTCCTGCGGACTGCATCCTCAAAAGCACCTGTTTTCGCTTTCGGCAGCCTCCGGAGCAAAAAAGACAAACGTCCAGCTTTTGCTGCCACAGCAAAGGTGCCAGCGGGGAAAAGTAATGCTGGTCCTCATTGCCTCCTGGAACCTCTTCAAATGCCACAGACAATTTGGCCCTCTCTGCTTTCCTGCGGACTCCATCCTCAAAAGCACCTGTTTTCGCTTTCGGCAACCTCAGGAGCAAAAAAGACAAACGTCCACCTTTTGCTGCCACAGCAAAGGTGCCAGGGGGGAAAAGTGATGCTGGTCCTCATTGCCTCCTGGAACCTCTTCAAATGCCACAGACAATTTGGCCCTCTCTGCTTTCCTGCGGACTCCATCCTCAAAAGCACCTGTTTTCGCTTTCGGCAACCTCAGGAACAATAAAGACAAACGTCCAGGTTTTCCTGCCACAGCAAAGGTGCCAGCGGGCAAAAGTAATGCTGGTTCTCACTGCCTCCTGGAACTCTTTCAAATGCCCCAGACAATTTGGCCCTCTCTGCTTTCCTGCGGACTCCATCCTCAAAAGCACCTGTTTTCGCTTTCGGCAGCCTCCGGAGCAAAAAAGACAAACGTCCAGCTTTTGCTGCCACAGCAAAGGTGCCAGCGGAGAAAAGTAATGCTGGTTCTCACTGCCTCCTGGAACTCTTTCAAATGCCCCAGACTATTTGGCCCTCTCTGCTTTCCTGCGGACTCCATCCTCAAAAGCACCTGTTTTCGCTTTCGGCATCCTCAGGAGCAAAAAAGACAAACGTCCAGCTTTTGCTGCCACAGCAGAGGTGCCACCGGGGAAAAGTAATGCTGGTTCTCACTGCCTCCTGGAACTCTTTCAAATGCCCCAGACAATTTGGCCCTCTCTGCTTTCCTGCGGACTCCATCCTCAAAAGCACCTGTTTTCGCTTTCGGCAACCTCAGGAGCAAAAAAGACAAACGTCCAGCTTTTGCTGCCACAGCAAAGGTGCCAGCGGGGAAAAGTAATGCTGGTTCTCACTGCGTCCTGGAACCCTTTCAAATGCCCCAGACTATTTGGCCCTCTCTGCTTTCCTGCGGACTCCATCCTCAAAAGCACCTGTTTTCGCTTTCGGCAGCCTCCGGAGCAAAAAAGACAAACGTCCAGCTTTTGCTGCCACAGCAAAGGTGCCAGCGGGGAAAAGTAATGCTAGTTCTCACTACCTCCTGGAACTCTTTCAAATGCCACAGACAATTTGGCCCTCTCTGCTTTCCTGCGGACTCCATCCTCAAAAGCACCTGTTTTCGCTTTCGGCAGCCTGCAGAGCAAAAAAGACAAACGTCCAGGTTTTGCTGCCACAGCAAAGGTGCCAGCTAGGAAAAGTAATGCTGGTTCTCACTGCGTCCTGGAACCTCTTCAAATGCCACAGACAATTTGGCCCTCTCTGCTTTCCTGCGGACTCCATCCTCAAAAGTACCTGTTTTCGCTTTCGGCAACCTCAGGAGCAAAAAAGACAAACGTCCAGGTTTTCCTGCCACAGCAAAGGTGCCAGCGGGGAAAAGTTATGCTGGTCCTCATTGCCTCCTGGAACCTCTTCAAATGCCCCAGACCATTTGGCCCTCTCTGCTTTCCTGCGGACTCCATCCTCAAAAGCACCTGTTTCGCTTTCGGCATCCTCAGGAGCAAAAAAGACAAACGTCCAGGTTTTGCTGCCACAGCAAAGGTGCCAGCGGGCAAAAGTAATGCTGGTTCTCACTGCCTCCTGGAACTCTTTCAAATGCCCCAGACAATTTGGCCCTCTCTGCTTTCCTGCGGACTCCATCCTCAAAAGCACCTTTTTTCGCTTTCGGCAGGCTCCGGAGCAAAAAAGACAAACGTCCAGGTTTTGCTGCCACAGCAAAGGTGCCAGCCGGGAAAAGTAATGCTGGTTCTCACTGCCTCCTGGAACTCTTTCAAATGCCCCGGACAATTTGGCCCTCTCTGCTTTCCTGCGGACTCCATCCTCAAAAGCACCTGTTTTCGCTTTCGGCATCCTCAGGAGCAAAAAAGACAAACGTCCAGCTTTTGCTGCCATAGCAGAGGTGCCAGCGGGGAAAAGTAATGCTGGTTCTCACTGCCTCCTGGAACCCTTTCAAATGCCCCAGACAATTTGGCCCTCTCTGCTTTCCTGCGGACTCCATCCTCAAAAGCACCTGTTTTCGCTTTCGGCAGCCTCCGGAGCAAAAAAGACAAACGTCCAGCTTTTGCTGCCACAGCAAAGGTGCCAGCGGGGAAAAGTAATGCTAGTTCTCACTACCTCCTGGAACTCTTTCAAATGCCACAGACAATTTGGCCCTCTCTGCTTTCCTGCGGACTCTATCCTCAAAAGCACCTGTTTTCGCTTTCGGCAGCCTGCAGAGCAAAAAAGACAAACGTCCAGGTTTTGCTGCCACAGCAAAGGTGCCAGCGGGCAAAAGTAATGCTGGTTCTCACTACCTCCTAGAACTCTTTCAAATGCCCCAGACAATTTGGCCCTCTCTGCTTTCCTGCGGACTCCATCCTCAAAAGCACCTGTTTTCGCTTTCGGCAACCTCCGGAGCAAAAAAGACAAACGTCCAGCTTTTGCTGCCACAGCAAAGGTGCCAGCGGGGAAAAGTAATGCTGGTTCTCACTGCCTCCTGGAACCCTTTCAAATGCCCCAGACTATTTGGCCCTCTCTGCTTTCCTGCGGACTCCATCCTCAAAAGCACCTGTTTTCGCTTTCGGCAGCCTCCGGAGCAAAAAGACAAACGTCCAGCTTTTGCTGCCATAGCAAAGGTGCCCGCGGGGAAAAGTAATGCTGGTCCTCATTGCCTCCTGGAACCTCTTCAAATGCCACAGACAATTTGGCCCTCTCTGCTTTCCTGCGGACTCCATTCTCAAAAGCACCTGTTTTCGCTTTCGGCAACCTCAGGAGCAAAAAAGACAAACGTCCAGCTTTTGCTGCCACAGCAAAGGTGCCAGCGGGGAAAAGTGATGCTGGTCCTCATTGCCTCCTGGAACCTCTTCAAATGCCACAGACAATTTGGCCCTCTCTGCTTTCCTGCGGACTCCATCCTCAAAAGCACCTGTTTTCGCTTTCGGCAACCTCAGGAACAATAAAGACAAACGTCCAGGTTTTCCTGCCACAGCAAAGGTGCCAGCGGGCAAAAGTAATGCTGGTTCTCACTGCCTCCTGGAACTCTTTCAAATGCCCCAGTCAATTTGGCCCTCTCTGCTTTCCTGCGGACTCCATCCTCAAAAGCACCTGTTTTCGCTTTCGGCAACCTCCAGAGCAAAAAAGACAAACGTCCAGCTTTTGCTGCCACAGCAAAGGTGCCAGCGGGGAAAAGTAATGCTAGTTCTCACTACCTCCTGGAACTCTTTCAAATGCCACAGACAATTTGGCCCTCTCTGCTTTCCTGCGGACTCCATCCTCAAAAGCACCTGTTTTCGCTTTCGGCAGCCTGCAGAGCAAAAAAGACAAACGTCCAGCTTTTGCTGCCACAGCAAAGGTGCCAGCTAGGAAAAGTAATGCTGGTTCTCACTGCGTCCTGGAACCTCTTCAAATGCCCCAGACAATTTGGCCCTCTCTGCTTTCCTGCGGACTCCATCCTCAAAAGTACCTGTTTTCGCTTTCGGCAACCTCAGGAGCAAAAAAGACAAACGTCCAGGTTTTCCTGCCACAGCAAAGGTGCCAGCGGGGAAAAGTTATGCTGGTCCTCATTGCCTCCTGGAACCTCTTCAAATGCCACAGACAATTTGGCCCTCTCTGCTTTCCTGCGGACTGCATCCTCAAAAGCACCTGTTTTCGCTTTCGGCAACCTCAGGAGCAAAAAAGACAAACGTCCAGGTTTTCATGCCACAGCAAAGGTGCCAGCGGGCAAAAGTAATGCTGGTACTCACTGCCTCCTGGAACTCTTTCAAATGCCCCAGACCATTTGGCCCTCTCTGCTTTCCTGCGGACTCCATCCTCAAAAGCACCTGTTTTCGCTTTCGGCATCCTCAGGAGCAAAAAAGACAAACGTCCAGCTTTTGCTGCCACAGCAGAGGTGCCACCGGGGAAAAGTAATGCTGGTTCTCACTGCCTCCTGGAACTCTTTCAAATGCCCCAGACAATTTGGCCCTCTCTGCTTTCCTGCGGACTCCATCCTCAAAAGCACCTGTTTTCGCTTTCGGCAACCTCAGGAGCAAAAAAGACAAACGTCCAGCTTTTGCTGCCACAGCAAAGGTGCCAGCGGGGAAAAGTAATGCTGGTTCTCACTGCGTCCTGGAACCCTTTCAAATGCCCCAGACTATTTGGCCCTCTCTGCTTTCCTGCGGACTGCATCCTCAAAAGCACCTGTTTTCGCTTTCGGCAGCCTCCGGAGCAAAAAAGACAAACGTCCAGCTTTTGCTGCCACAGCAAAGGTGCCAGCGGGGAAAAGTAATGCTGGTCCTCATTGCCTCCTGGAACCTCTTCAAATGCCACAGACAATTTGGCCCTCTCTGCTTTCCTGCGGACTCCATCCTCAAAAGCACCTGTTTTCGCTTTCGGCAACCTCAGGAGCAAAAAAGACAAACGTCCACCTTTTGCTGCCACAGCAAAGGTGCCAGGGGGGAAAAGTGATGCTGGTCCTCATTGCCTCCTGGAACCTCTTCAAATGCCACAGACAATTTGGCCCTCTCTGCTTTCCTGCGGACTCCATCCTCAAAAGCACCTGTTTTCGCTTTCGGCAACCTCAGGAACAATAAAGACAAACGTCCAGGTTTTCCTGCCACAGCAAAGGTGCCAGCGGGCAAAAGTAATGCTGGTTCTCACTGCCTCCTGGAACTCTTTCAAATGCCCCAGACAATTTGGCCCTCTCTGCTTTCCTGCGGACTCCATCCTCAAAAGCACCTGTTTTCGCTTTCGGCAGCCTCCGGAGCAAAAAAGACAAACGTCCAGCTTTTGCTGCCACAGCAAAGGTGCCAGCGGAGAAAAGTAATGCTGGTTCTCACTGCCTCCTGGAACTCTTTCAAATGCCCCAGTCAATTTGGCCCTCTCTGCTTTCCTGCGGACTCCATCCTCAAAAGCACCTGTTTTCGCTTTCGGCAGCCTCAGGAGCAAAAAAGACAAACGTCCAGCTTTTGCTGCCACAGCAAAGGTACCAGCGGGCAAAAGTTATGCTGGTTCTCACTGCCTCCTGGAACTCTTTCAAATGCCACAGACAATTTGGCCCTCTCTGCTTTCCTGCGGACTCCATCCTCAAAAGCACCTGTTTTCGCTTTCGGCAGCCTCCGGAGCAAAAAAGACAAACGTCCAGGTTTTGCTGCCACAGCAAAGGTGCCAGCGGGCAAAAGTAATGCTGGTTCTCACTGCCTCCTGGAACCCTTTCAAATGCCCCAGACAATTTGGCCCTCTCTGCTTTCCTGCTGACTCCATCCTCAAAAGCACCTGTTTTCGCTTTCGGCAACCTCAGGAGCAAAAAAGACAAACGTCCAGCTTTTCCTGCCACAGCAAAGGTGCCAGCGGGGAAAAGTAATGCTGGTTCTCACTGCCTCCTGGAACTCTTTCAAATGCCCCAGACTATTTGGCCCTCTCTGCTTTCCTGCGGACTCCATCCTCAAAAGCACCTGTTTTCGCTTTCGGCATCCTCAGGAGCAAAAAAGACAAACGTCCAGCTTTTGCTGCCACAGCAGAGGTGCCACCGGGGAAAAGTAATGCTGGTTCTCACTGCCTCCTGGAACTCTTTCAAATGCCCCAGACAATTTGGCCCTCTCTGCTTTCCTGCGGACTCCATCCTCAAAAGCACCTGTTTTCGCTTTCGGCAACCTCAGGAGCAAAAAAGACAAACGTCCAGCTTTTGCTGCCACAGCAAAGGTGCCAGCGGGGAAAAGTAATGCTGGTTCTCACTGCGTACTGGAACCCTTTCAAATGCCCCAGACTATTTGGCCCTCTCTGCTTTCCTGCGGACTCCATCCTCAAAAGCACCTGTTTTCGCTTTCGGCAGCCTCCGGAGCAAAAAAGACAAACGTCCAGCTTTTGCTGCCACAGCAAAGGTGCCAGCCGGGAAAAGTAATGCTGGTCCTCATTGCCTCCTGGAACCTCTTCAAATGCCACAGACAATTTGGCCCTCTCTGCTTTCCTGCGGACTCCATCCTCAAAAGCACCTGTTTTCGCTTTCGGCAACCACAGGAGCAAAAAAGACAAACGTCCAGCTTTTGCTGCCACAGCAAAGGTGCCAGCGGGGAAAAGTGATGCTGGTCCTCATTGCCTCCTGGAACCTCTTCAAATGCCACAGACAATTTGGCCCTCTCTGCTTTCCTGCGGACTCCATCCTCAAAAGCACCTGTTTTCGCTTTCGGCAGCCTCCGGAGCAAAAAAGACAAACGTCCAGCTTTTGCTGCCACAGCAAAGGTGCCAGCGGAGAAAAGTAATGCTGGTTCTCACTGCCTCCTGGAACTCTTTCAAATGCCCCAGTCAATTTGGCCCTCTCTGCTTTCCTGCGGACTCCATCCTCAAAAGCACCTGTTTTCGCTTTCGGCAGCCTCCGGAGCAAAAAAGACAAACGTCCAGCTTTTGCTGCCACAGCAAAGGTGCCAGCGGGGAAAAGTAATGCTGGTTCTCACTGCCTCCTGGAACTCTTTCAAATGCCCCAGACAATTTGGCCCTCTCTGCTTTCATGCGGACTCCATCCTCAAAAGCACCTGTTTTCGCTTTCGGCAGCCTCCGGAGCAAAAAAGACAAACGTCCAGGTTTTGCTGCCACAGCAAAGGTGCCAGCGGGGAAAAGTAATGCTGGTTCTCACTGCCTCCTGGAACCCTTTCAAATGCCCCAGACAATTTGGCCCTCTCTGCTTTCCTGCGGACTCCATCCTCAAAAGCACCTGTTTTCGCTTTCGGCAACCTCAGGAGCAAAAAAGACAAACGTCCAGCTTTTGCTGCCACAGCAAAGGTGCCATCTAGGAAAAGTAATGCTGGTTCTCACTGCGTCCTGGAACCCTTTCAAATGCCCCAGACTATTTGGCCCTCTCTGCTTTCCTGCGGACTCCATCCTCAAAAGCACCTGTTTTCGCTTTCGGCAGCCTCCGGAGCAAAAAAGACAAACGTCCAGCTTTTGCTGCCACAGCAAAGGTGCCAGCGGGGAAAAGTAATGCTGGTCCTCATTGCCTCCTGGAACCTCTTCAAATGCCACAGACAATTTGGCCCTCTCTGCTTTCCTGCGGACTCCATCCTCAAAAGCACCTGTTTTCGCTTTCGGCAACCTCAGGAACAATAAAGACAAACGTCCAGGTTTTCCTGCCACAGCAAAGGTGCCAGCGGGCAAAAGTAATGCTGGTTCTCACTGCCTCCTGGAACTCTTTCAAATGCCCCAGACAATTTGGCCCTCTCTGCTTTCCTGCGGACTGCATCCTCAAAAGCACCTTTTTTCGCTTTCGCAGCCTCCGGAGCAAAAAAGACAAACGTCCAGCTTTTGCTGCCACAGCAAAGGTGCCAGCGGAGAAAAGTAATGCTGGTTGTCACTGCCTCCTGGAACTCTTTCAAATGCCACAGACAATTTGGCCCTCTCTGCTTTCCTGCGGACTCCATCCTCAAAAGCACCTGTTTTCGCTTTCGGCAGCCTCCGGAGCAAAAAAGACAAACGTCCAGCTTTTGCTGCCACAGCAAAGGTGCCAGCGGAGAAAAGTAATGCTGGTTGTCACTGCCTCCTGGAACTCTTTCAAATGCCCCAGTCAATTTGGCCCTCTCTGCTTTCCTGCGGACTCCATCCTCAAAAGCACCTGTTTTCGCTTTCGGCAGCCTCCGGAACAAAAAAGACAAACGTCCAGCTTTTGCTGCCACAGCAAAGGTGCCAGCCGGGAAAAGTAATGCTGGTTCTCACTGCCTCCTGGAACCCTTTCAAATGCCCCAGACAATTTGGCCCTCTCTGCTTTCCTGCCGACTCCATCCTCAAAAGCACCTGTTTTCGCTTTCGGCAGCCTCAGGAGCAAAAAAGACAAACGTCCAGCTTTTGCTGCCACAGCAAAGGTGCCAGCGGGGAAAAGTAATGCTAGTTCTCACTACCTCCTAGAACTCTTTCAAATGCCCCAGACAATTTGGCCCTCTCTGCTTTCCTGCGGACTCCATCCTCAAAAGCACCTGTTTTCGCTTTCGGCAGCCTCCGGAACAAAAAAGACAAACGTCCAGCTTTTGCTGCCACAGCAAAGGTGCCAGCTAGGAAAAGTAATGCTGGTTCTCACTGCGTCCTGGAACCTCTTCAAATGCCACAGACAATTTGGCCCTCTCTGCTTTCCTGCGGACTCCATCCTCAAAAGTACCTGTTTTCGCTTTCGGCAACCTCAGGAGCAAAAAAGACAAACGTCCAGGTTTTGCTGCCACAGCAAAGGTGCCAGCGGGGAAAAGTTATGCTGGTCCTCATTGCCTCCTGGAACCTCTTCAAATGCCACAGACAATTTGGCCCTCTCTGCTTTCCTGCGGACTCCATCCTCAAAAGCACCTGTTTTCGCTTTCGGCAACCTCAGGAGCAAAAAAGACAAACGTCCAGGTTTTCCTGCCACAGCAAAGGTGCCAGCGGGCAAAAGTAATGCTGGTTCTCACTGACTCCTGGAACTCTTTCAAATGCCCCAGACCATTTGGCCCTCTCTGCTTTCCTGCGGACTCCATCCTCAAAAGCACCTGTTTTCGCTTTTGGCAGCCTCCAGAGCAAAAAAGACAAACGTCCAGCTTTTGCTGCCACAGCAGAGGTGCCACCGGGGAAAAGTAATGCTGGTTCTCACTGCCTCCTGGAACCCTTTCAAATGCCCCAGACAATTTGGCCCTCTCTGCTTTCCTGCGGACTCCATCCTCAAAAGCACATGTTTTCGTTTTCGGCAGCCTCCGGAGCAAAAAAGACAAACGTCCAGGTTTTGCTGCCACAGCAAAGGTGCCAGCCGGGAAAAGTAATGCTGGTTCTCACTGCCTCCTGGAACTCTTTCAAATGCCCCAGACAATTTGGCCCTCTCTGCTTTCCTGCGGACTCCATCCTCAAAAGCACCTGTTTTCGCTTTCGGCATCCTCAGGAGCAAAAAAGACAAACGTCCAGGTTTTGCTGCCACAGCAGAGGTGCCAGCGGGGAAAAGTAATGCTGGTTCTCACTGCCTCCTGGAACCCTTTCAAATGCCACAGACAATTTGGCCCTCTCTACTTTCCTGCGGACTCCATCCTCAAAAGCACCTGTTTTCGCTTTCGGCAACCTCCGGAGCAAAAAAGACAAACGTCCAGGTTTTGCTGCCACAGCAAAGGTGCCAGCGGGCAAAAGTAATGCTGGTTCTCACTGCCTCCTGGAACCCTTTCAAATGCCCCAGACAATTTGGCCCTCTCTGCTTTCCTGCGGACTCCATCCTCAAAAGCACCTGTTTTCGCTTTCGGCAACCTCCGGAGCAAAAAAGACAAACGTCCAGGTTTTGCTGCCACAGCAAAGGTGCCAGCGGGCAAAAGTAATGCTGGTTCTCACTGCCTCCTGGAACCCTTTCAAATGCCCCAGACAATTTGGCCCTCTCTGCTTTCCTGCGGACTCCATCCTCAAAAGCACCTGTATTCGCTTTCGGCAGCCTCCAGAGCAAAAAAGACAAACGTCCAGCTTTTGCTGCCACAGCAAAGGTGCCAGCGGGGAAAAGTAATGCTGGTTCTCACTGCCTCCTGGAACCTCTTCAAAAGCCACAGACAATTTGGCCCTCTCTGCTTTCCTGCGGACTCCATCCTCAAAAGCACCTGTTTTCGCTTTCGGCAACCTCCGGAGCAAAAAAGACAAACGTCCAGCTTTTGCTGCCACAGCAAAGGTGCCAGCCGGGAAAAGTAATGCTGGTTCTCACTGCCTCCTGGAACCCTTTCAAATGCCCCAGACAATTTGGCCCTCTCTGCTTTCCTGCGGACTCCATCCTCAAAAGCACCTGTTTTCGCTTTCGGCATCCTCAGGAGCAAAAAAGACAAACGTCCAGCTTTTGCTGCCACAGCAAAGGTGCCAGCAGGGAAAAGTGATGCTGGTCCTCATTGCCTCCTGGAACCTCTTCAAATGCCACAGACAATTTGGCCCTCTCTGCTTTCCTGCGGACTCCATCCTCAAAAGCACCTGTTTTCGCTTTCGGCAACCTCAGGAACAATAAAGACAAACGTCCAGGTTTTCCTGCCACAGCAAAGGTGCCAGCGGGCAAAAGTAATGCTGGTTCTCACTGCCTCCTGGAACTCTTTCAAATGCCCCAGACAATTTGGCCCTCTCTGCTTTCCTGCGGACTGCATCCTCAAAAGCACCTGTTTTCGCTTTCGGCAGCCTCCGGAGCAAAAAAGACAAACGTCCAGCTTTTGCTGCCACAGCAAAGGTGCCAGCCGGGAAAAGTAATGCTGGTTCTCACTGCCTCCTGGAACCCTTTCAAATGCCACAGACAATTTGGCCCTCTCTGCTTTCCTGCGGACTCCATCCTCAAAAGCACCTGTTTTCGCTTTCGGCAGCCTCCGGAGCAAAAAAGACAAACGTCCAGCTTTTGCTGCCACAGCAGAGGTGCCAGCGGGGAAAAGTAATGCTGGTTCTCACTGCCTCCTGGAACCCTTTCAAATGCCCCAGACAATTTGGCCCTCTCTGCTTTCCTGCGGACTCCATCCTCAAAAGCACCTGTTTTCGCTTTCGGCAGCCTCAGGAGCAAAAAAGACAAACGTCCAGCTTTTGCTGCCACAGCAAAGGTGCCAGCGGGGAAAAGCAATGCTGGTTCTCACTGCCTCCTGGAACCCTTTCAAATGCCACAGACAATTTGGCCCTCTCTGCTTTCCTGCGGACTCCATCCTCAAAAGCACCTGTTTTCGCTTTCGGCATCCTCAGGAGCAAAAAAGACAAACGTCCAGGTTTTGCTGCCACAGCAAAGGTGCCAGCGGGCAAAAGTAATGCTGGTTCTCACTGCCTCCTGGAACCCTTTCAAATTCCCCAGACAATTTGGCCCTCTCTGCTTTCCTGCGGACTCCATCCTCAAAAGCACCTGTTTTCGCTTTCGGCAACCTCCGGAGCAAAAAAGACAAACGTCCAGCTTTTGCTGCCACAGCAAAGGTGCCAGCCGGGAAAAGTAATGCTGGTTCTCACTGCGTCCTGGAACCCTTTCAAATGCCCCAGACAATTTGGCCCTCTCTGCTTTCCTGCGGACTCCATCCTCAAAAACACCTGTTTTCGCTTTCGGCAGCCTCCGGAGCAAAAAAGACAAACGTCCAGCTTTTGCTGCCACAGCAAAGGTGCCAGCGGGGAAAAGTAATGCTGGTTCTCACTGCCTCCTGGAACCCTTTCAAATGCCCCAGACAATTTGGCCCTCTCTGCTTTCCTGCGGACTCCATCCTCAAAAGCACCTGTTTTCACTTTCGGCATCCTCAGGAGCAAAAAAGACAAACGTCCAGGTTTTGCTGCCACAGCAAAGGTGTCAGCGGGGAAAAGTAATGCTGGTTCTCACTGCCTCCTGGAACCTCTTCAAAAGCCACAGACAATTTGGCCCTCTCTGCTTTCCTGCGGACTCCATCCTCAAAAGCACCTGTTTTCGCTTTCGGCAGCCTCCGGAGCAAAAAAGACAAACGTCCAGCTTTTCCTGCCACAGCAAAGGTGCCAGCGGGGAAAAGTAATGCTGGTTCTCACTGCCTCCTGGATCCTCTTCAAATGCCACAGACAATTTGGCCCTCTCTGCTTTCCTGCGGACTCCATCCTCAAAAGCACCTGTTTTCGCTTTCGGCAACCTCCGGAGCAAAAAAGACAAACGTCCAGCTTTTGCTGCCACAGCAAAGGTGCCAGCCGGGAAAAGTAATGCTGGTTCTCACTGCCAACTGGAACCCTTTCAAATGCCCCAGACAATTTGGCCCTCTCTGCTTTCCTGCGGACTCCATCCTCAAAAGCACCTGTTTTCGCTTTCGGCAACCTCCGGAGCAAAAAAGACAAACGTCCAGGTTTTCCTGCCACAGCAAAGGTGCCAGCGGGCAAAAGTAATGCTGGTTCTCACTGCCTCCTGGAACTCTTTCAAATGCCCCAGACAATTTGGCCCTCTCTGCTTTCCTGCGGACTGCATCCTCAAAAGCACCTGTTTTCGCTTTCGGCAGCCTCCGGAGCAAAAAAGACAAACGTCCAGCTTTTGCTGCCACAGCAAAGGTGCCAGCCGGGAAAAGTAATGCTGGTTCTCACTGCCTCCTGGAACCCTTTCAAATGCCACAGACAATTTGGCCCTCTCTGCTTTCCTGCGGACTCCATCCTCAAAAGCACCTGTTTTCGCTTTCGGCAGCCTCCGGAGCAAAAAAGACAAACGTCCAGCTTTTGCTGCCACAGCAGAGGTGCCAGCGGGGAAAAGTAATGCTGGTTCTCACTGCCTCCTGGAACCCTTTCAAATGCCCCAGACAATTTGGCCCTCTCTGCTTTCCTGCGGACTCCATCCTCAAAAGCACCTGTTTTCGCTTTCGGCAGCCTCAGGAGCAAAAAAGACAAACGTCCAGCTTTTGCTGCCACAGCAAAGGTGCCAGCGGGGAAAAGTAATGCTGGTTCTCACTGCCTCCTGGAACCCTTTCAAATGCCACAGACAATTTGGCCCTCTCTGCTTTCCTGCGGACTCCATCCTCAAAAGCACCTCTTTTCGCATTCGGCAGCCTCCAGAGCAAAAAAGACAAACGTCCAGCTTTTGCTGCCACAGCAAAGGTGCCAGCGGGGAAAAGTGATGCTGGTCCTCATTGCCTCCTGGAACCTCTTCAAATGCCACAGACAATTTGGCCCTCTCTGCTTTCCTGCGGACTCCATCCTCAAAAGCACCTGTTTTCACTTTCGGCATCCTCAGGAGCAAAAAAGACAAACGTCCAGGTTTTGCTGCCACAGCAAAGGTGCCAGCGGGCAAAAGAAATGCTGGTTCTCACTGCCTCCTGGAACTCTTTCAAATGCCCCAGACCATTTGGCCCTCTCTGCTTTCCTGCGGACTGCATCCTCAAAAGCACCTTTTTTCGCTTTCGGCAGCATCCGGAGCAAAAAAGACAAACGTCCAGCTTTTGCTGCCACAGCAAAGGTGCCAGCGGGGAAAAGTAATGCTGGTTCTCACTGCCTCCTGGAACCCTTTCAAATGCACCACACAATTTGGCCCTCTCTGCTTTCCTGCGGACTCCATCCTCAAAAGCACCTGTTTTCGCTTTCGGCAGCCTCCGGAGCAAAAAAGACAAACGTCCAGCTTTTGCTGCCACAGCAAAGGTGCCAGCCGGGAAAAGTAATGCTGGTTCTCACTGCCTCCTGGAACCCTTTCAAATGCCCCAGACTATTTGGCCCTCTCTGCTTTCCTGCGGACTCCATCCTCAAAAGCACCTGTTTTCGCTTTCGGCAGCCTCCGGAGCAAAAAAGACAAACGTCCAGCTTTTGCTGCCACAGCAAAGGTGCCAGCAGGGAAAAGTAATGCTGGTCCTCATTGCCTCCTGGAACCTCTTCAAATGCCACAGACAATTTGGCCCTCTCTGCTTTCCTGCGGACTCCATCCTCAAAAGCACCTGTTTTCGCTTTCGGCAACCTCAGGAACAATAAAGACAAACGTCCAGGTTTTCCTGCCACAGCAAAGGTGCCAGCGGGCAAAAGTAATGCTGGTTCTCACTGCCTCCTGGAACTCTTTCAAATGCCCCAGACAATTTGGCCCTCTCTGCTTTCCTGCGGACTCCATCCTCAAAAGCACCTGTTTTCGCTTTCGGCAGCCTCCGGAGCAAAAAAGACAAACGTCCAGCTTTTGCTGCCACAGCAAAGGTGCCAGCCGGGAAAAGTAATGCTGGTTCTCACTGCCTCCTGGAACCCTTTCAAATGCCACAGACAATTTGGCCCTCTCTGCTTTCCTGCGGACTCCATCCTCAAAAGCACCTGTTTTCGCTTTCGGCAGCCTCCGGAGCAAAAAAGACAAACGTCCAGCTTTTGCTGCCACAGCAGAGGTGCCAGCGGGGAAAAGTAATGCTGGTTCTCACTGCCTCCTGGAACCCTTTCAAATGCCCCAGACAATTTGGCCCTCTCTGCTTTCCTGCGGACTCCGTCCTCAAAAGCACCTGTTTTCGCTTTCGGCAGCCTCAGGAGCAAAAAAGACAAACGTCCAGGTTTTGCTGCCACAGCAAAGGTGCCAGCGGGGAAAAGTAATGCTGGTTCTCACTGCCTCCTGGAACCCTTTCAAATGCCACAGACAATTTGGCCCTCTCTGCTTTCCTGCGGACTCCATCCTCAAAAGCACCTCTTTTCGCATTCGGCAGCCTCCAGAGCAAAAAAGACAAACGTCCAGCTTTTGCTGCCACAGCAAAGGTGCCAGCGGGGAAAAGTGATGCTGGTCCTCATTGCCTCCTGGAACCTCTTCAAATGCCACAGACAATTTGGCCCTCTCTGCTTTCCTGCGGACTCCATCCTCAAAAGCACCTGTTTTCACTTTCGGCATCCTCAGGAGCAAAAAAGACAAACGTCCAGGTTTTGCTGCCACAGCAAAGGTGCCAGCGGGGAAAAGTAATGCTGGTTCTCACTGCCTTCTGGAACCCTTTCAAATGCCCCAGACTATTTGGCCCTCTCTGCTTTCCTGCGGATTCCATCCTCAAAAGCACCTGTTTTCGCTTTCGGCAGCCTCCGGAGCAAAAAAGACAAACGTCCAGCTTTTGCTGCCACAGCAAAGGTGCCAGCGGGGAAAAGTAATGCTGGTCCTCATTGCCTCCTGGAACCTCTTCAAATGCCACAGACAATTTGGCCCTCTCTGCTTTCCTGCGGACTCCATCCTCAAAAGCACCTGTTTTCACTTTCGGCATCCTCAGGAGCAAAAAAGACAAACGTCCAGGTTTTGCTGCCACAGCAAAGGTGCCAGCGGGCAAAAGAAATGCTGGTTCTCACTGCCTCCTGGAACTCTTTCAAATGCCCCAGACAATTTGGCCCTCTCTGCTTTCCTGCGGACTGCATCCTCAAAAGCACCTTTTTTCGCTTTCGGCAACCTCCGGAGCAAAAAAGACAAACGTCCAGCTTTTGCTGCCACAGCAAAGGTGCCAGCGGGGAAAAGTAATGCTGGTTCTCACTGCCTCCTGGAACCCTTTCAAATGCACCACACAATTTGGCCCTCTCTGCTTTCCTGCGGACTCCATCCTCAAAAGCACCTGTTTTCGCTTTCGGCAACCTCCGGAGCAAAAAAGACAAACGTCCAGCTTTTGCTGCCACAGCAAAGGTGCCAGCCGGGAAAAGTAATGCTGGTTCTCACTGCCTCCTGGAACCCTTTCAAATGCCCCAGACTATTTGGCCCTCTCTGCTTTCCTGCGGACTCCATCCTCAAAAGCACCTGTTTTCGCTTTCGGCAGCCTGCGGAGCAAAAAAGACAAACGTCCAGCTTTTGCTGCCACAGCAAAGGTGCCAGCAGGGAAAAGTAATGCTGGTCCTCATTGCCTCCTGGAACCTCTTCAAATGCCACAGACAATTTGGCCCTCTCTGCTTTCCTGCGGACTCCATCCTCAAAAGCACCTGTTTTCGCTTTCGGCAACCTCAGGAGCAAAAAAGACAAACGTCCAGCTTTTGCTGCCACAGCAAAGGTGCCAGCGGGCAAAAGTGATGCTGGTCCTCATTGCCTCCTGGAACCTCTTCAAATGCCACAGACAATTTGGCCCTCTCTGCTTTCCTGCGGACTCCATCCTCAAAAGCACCTGTTTTCGCTTTCGGCAACCTCAGGAACAATAAAGACAAACGTCCAGGTTTTCCTGCCACAGCAAAGGTGCCAGCGGGCAAAAGTAATGCTGGTTCTCACTGCCTCCTGGAACTCTTTCAAATGTCCCAGACAATTTGGCCCTCTCTGCTTTCCTGCGGACTCCATCCTCAAAAGCACCTGTTTTCGCTTTCGGCAGCCTCCGGAGCAAAAAAGACAAACGTCCAGGTTTTGCTGCCACAGCAAAGGTGCCAGCGGGCAAAAGAAATGCTGGTTCTCACTGCCTCCTGGAACTCTTTCAAATGCCCCAGACCATTTGGCCCTCTCTGCTTTCCTGCGGACTGCATCCTCAAAAGCACCTGTTTTCGCTTTCGGCAGCCTCCGGAGCAAAAAAGACAAACGTCCAGCTTTTGCTGCCACAGCAAAGGTGCCAGCCGGGAAAGTAATGCTGGTTCTCACTGCCTCCTGGAACCCTTTCAAATGCCCCAGACTATTTGGCCCTCTCTGCTTTCCTGCGGACTGCATCCTCAAAAGCACCTGTTTTCGCTTTCGGCAGCCTCAGGAGCAAAAAAGACAAACGTCCAGCTTTTGCTGCCACAGCAAAGGTGCCAGCGGGGAAAAGTAATGCTGGTTCTCACTGCCTCCTGGAACCCTTTCAAATGCCACAGACAATTTGGCCCTCTCTGCTTTCCTGCGGACTCCATCCTCAAAAGCACCTGTTTTCGCTTTCGGCAGCCTCCGGAGCAAAAAAGACAAACGTCCAGCTTTTGCTGCCACAGCAAAGGTGCCAGCGGGGAAAAGTAATGCTGGTTCTCACTGCGTCCTGGAACCCTTTCAAATGCCCCGGACTATTTGGCCCTCTCTGCTTTCCTGCGGACTCCATCCTCAAAAGCACCTGTTTTCGCTTTCGGCAGCCTCCGGAGCAAAAAAGACAAACGTCCAGCTTTTGCTGCCACAGCAAAGGTGCCAGCGGGGAAAAGTAATGCTGGTCCTCATTGCCTCCTGGAACCTCTTCAAATGCCACAGACAATTTGGCCCTCTCTGCTTTCCTGCGGACTCCATCCTCAAAAGCACCTGTTTTCGCTTTCGGCAACCTCAGGAGCAAAAAAGACAAACGTCCAGCTTTTGCTGCCACAGCAAAGGTGCCAGCGGGCAAAAGTGATGCTGGTCCTCATTGCCTCCTGGAACCTCTTCAAATGCCACAGACAATTTGGCCCTCTCTGCTTTCCTGCGGACTCCATCCTCAAAAGCACCTGTTTTCGCTTTCGGCAACCTCAGGAACAATAAAGACAAACGTCCAGGTTTTCCTGCCACAGCAAAGGTGCCAGCGGGCAAAAGTAATGCTGGTTCTCACTGCCTCCTGGAACTCTTTCAAATGCCCCAGACAATTTGGCCCTCTCTGCTTTCCTGCGGACTCCATCCTCAAAAGCACCTGTTTTCGCTTTCGGCATCCTCAGGAGCAAAAAAGACAAACGTCCAGCTTTTGCTGCCACAGCAGAGGTTCCACCGGGGAAAAGTAATGCTGGTTCTCACTGCCTCCTGGAACTCTTTCAAATGCCCCAGACAATTTGGCCCTCTCTGCTTTCCTGCGGACTCCATCCTCAAAAGCACCTGGTTTTGTTTTTGGCAGCCTCAGGAGCAAAAAAGACAAACGTCCAGGTTTTGCTGCCACAGCAAAGGTGCCAGCCGGGAAAAGTAATGCTGGTTCTCACTGCCTCCTGGAACTCTATCAAATGCCCCAGACAATTTGGCCCTCTCTACTTTCCTGCGGACTCCATCCTCAAAAGCACCTGTTTTCGCTTTCGGCAACCTCCGGAGCAAAAAAGACAAACGTCCAGCTTTTGCTGCCACAGCAAAGGTGCCAGCAGGCAAAAGTAATGCTGGTTCTCACTGCCTCCTGGAACCCTTTCAAATGCCCCAGACAATTTGGCCCTCTCTGCTTTCCTGCGGACTCCATCCTCAAAAGCACCTGTTTTCACTTTCGGCATCCTCCAGAGGAAAAAAGACAAACGTCCAGGTTTTGCTGCCACAGCAAAGGTGCCAGCGGGGAAAAGTAATGCTGGTTCTCACTGCCTCCTGGAACCTCTTCAAAAGCCACAGACAATTTGGCCCTCTCTGCTTTCCTGCGGACTCCATCCTCAAAAGCACCTGTTTTCGCTTTCGGCAGCCTCCGGAGCAAAAAAGACAAACGTCCAGCTTTTGCTGCCACAGCAAAGGTGCCAGCGGGCAAAAGTTATGCTGGTTCTCACTGCCTCCTGGAACTCTTTCAAATGCCACAGACAATTTGGCCCTCTCTGCTTTCCTGCGGACTCCATCCTCAAAAGCACCTGTTTTCGCTTTCGGCAGCCTCCGGAGCAAAAAAGACAAACGTCCAGGTTTTGCTGCCACAGCAAAGGTGCCAGCGGGCAAAAGTAATGCTGGTTCTCACTGCCTCCTGGAACCCTTTCAAATGCCCCAGACAATTTGGCCCTCTCTGCTTTCCTGCGGACTCCATCCTCAAAAGTACCTGTTTTCGCTTTCGGCAACCTCAGGAGCAAAAAAGACAAACGTCCAGGTTTTGCTGCCACAGCAAAGGTGCCAGCGGGGAAAAGTTATGCTGGTCCTCATTGCCTCCTGGAACCTCTTCAAATGCCACAGACAATTTGGCCCTCTCTGCTTTCCTGCTGACTCCATCCTCAAAAGCACCTGTTTTCGCTTTCGGCAACCTCAGGAGCAAAAAAGACAAACGTCCAGCTTTTCCTGCCACAGCAAAGGTGCCAGCGGGGAAAAGTAATGCTGGTTCTCACTGCCTCCTGGAACTCTTTCAAATGCCCCAGACTATTTGGCCCTCTCTGCTTTCCTGCGGACTCCATCCTCAAAAGCACCTGTTTTCGCTTTCGGCATCCTCAGGAGCAAAAAAGACAAACGTCCAGCTTTTGCTGCCACAGCAGAGGTGCCACCGGGGAAAAGTAATGCTGGTTCTCACTGCCTCCTGGAACTCTTTCAAATGCCCCAGACAATTTGGCCCTCTCTGCTTTCCTGCGGACTCCATCCTCAAAAGCACCTGTTTTCGCTTTCGGCAACCTCAGGAGCAAAAAAGACAAACGTCCAGCTTTTGCTGCCACAGCAAAGGTGCCAGCGGGGAAAAGTAATGCTGGTTCTCACTGCGTCCTGGAACCCTTTCAAATGCCCCAGACTATTTGGCCCTCTCTGCTTTCCTGCGGACTCCATCCTCAAAAGCACCTGTTTTCGCTTTCGGCAGCCTCAGGAGCAAAAAAGACAAACGTCCAGCTTTTGCTGCCACAGCAAAGGTGCCAGCCGGGAAAAGTAATGCTGGTCCTCATTGCCTCCTGGAACCTCTTCAAATGCCACAGACAATTTGGCCCTCTCTGCTTTCCTGCGGACTCCATCCTCAAAAGCACCTGTTTTCGCTTTCGGCAACCACAGGAGCAAAAAAGACAAACGTCCAGCTTTTGCTGCCACAGCAAAGGTGCCAGCGGGGAAAAGTAATGCTGGTCCTCATTGCCTCCTGGAACCTCTTCAAATGCCACAGACAATTTGGCCCTCTCTGCTTTCCTGCGGACTCCATCCTCAAAAGCACCTGTTTTCGCTTTCGGCAACCTCAGGAAAAATAAAGACAAACGTCCAGGTTTTCCTGCCACAGCAAAGGTGCCAGCCGGGAAAAGTAATGCTGGTTCTCACTGCCTCCTGGAACTCTTTCAAATGCCCCAGACAATTTGGCCCTCTCTGCTTTCCTGCGGACTCCATCCTCAAAAGCACCTGTTTTCGCTTTCGGCAGCCTCCGGAGCAAAAAAGACAAACGTCCAGCTTTTGCTGCCACAGCAAAGGTGCCAGCGGAGAAAAGTAATGCTGGTTCTCACTGCCTCCTGGAACTCTTTCAAATGCCCCAGACAATTTGGCCCTCTCTGCTTTCCTGCGGACTCCATCCTCAAAAGCACCTGTTTTCGCTTTCGGCAGCCTCCGGAGCAAAAAAGACAAACGTCCAGCTTTTGCTGCCACAGCAAAGGTGCCAGCGGGGAAAAGTAATGCTGGTTCTCACTGCCTCCTGGAACTCTTTCAAATGCCCCAGACAATTTGGCCCTCTCTGCTTTCATGCGGACTCCATCCTCAAAAGCACCTGTTTTCGCTTTCGGCAGCCTCCGGAGCAAAAAAGACAAACGTCCAGGTTTTCCTGCCACAGCAAAGGTGCCAGCGGGGAAAAGTAATGCTGGTTCTCACTGCCTCCTGGAACCCTTTCAAATGCCCCAGACAATTTGGCCCTCTCTGCTTTCCTGCGGACTCCATCCTCAAAAGCACCTGTTTTCGCTTTCGGCAACCTCAGGAGCAAAAAAGACAAACGTCCAGCTTTTGCTGCCACAGCAAAGGTGCCAGCTAGGAAAAGTAATGCTGGTTCTCACTGCGTCCTGGAACCCTTTCAAATGCCCCATACTATTTGGCCCTCTCTGCTTTCCTGCGGACTCCATCCTCAAAAGCACCTGTTTTCGCTTTCGGCAACCTCAGGAGCAAAAAAGACAAACGTCCAGCTTTTGCTGCCACAGCAAAGGTGCCAGCGGGGAAAAGTAATGCTGGTTCTCACTGCGTCCTGGAACCCTTTCAAATGCCCCAGACTATTTGGCCCTCTCTGCTTTCCTGCGGACTCCATCCTCAAAAGCACCTGTTTTCGCTTTCGGCAGCCTCCGGAGCAAAAAAGACAAACGTCCAGGTTTTGCTGCCACAGCAAAGGTGCCATCCGGGAAAAGTAATGCTGGTCCTCATTGCCTCCTGGAACCTCTTCAAATGCCACAGACAATTTGGCCCTCTCTGCTTTCCTGAGGACTCCATCCTCAAAAGCACCTGTTTTCGCTTTCGGCAACCACAGGAGCAAAAAAGACAAACGTCCAGCTTTTGCTGCCACAGCAAAGGTGCCAGCGGGGAAAAGTAATGCTGGTCCTCATTGCCTCCTGGAACCTCTTCAAATGCCACAGACAATTTGGCCCTCTCTGCTTTCCTGCGGACTCCATCCTCAAAAGCACCTGTTTTCGCTTTCGGCAACCTCAGGAAAAATAAAGACAAACGTCCAGGTTTTCCTGCCACAGCAAAGGTGCCAGCCGGGAAAAGTAATGCTGGTTCTCACTGCCTCCTGGAACTCTTTCAAATGCCCCAGACAATTTGGGCCTCTCTGCTTTCCTGCGGACTCCATCCTCAAAAGCACCTGTTTTCGCTTTCGGCAGCCTCCGGAGCAAAAAAGACAAACGTCCAGCTTTTGCTGCCACAGCAAAGGTGCCAGCGGAGAAAAGTAATGCTGGTTCTCACTGCCTCCTGGAACTCTTTCAAATGCCCCAGTCAATTTGGCCCTCTCTGCTTTCCTGCGGACTCCATCCTCAAAAGCACCTGTTTTCGCTTTCGGCAGCCTCCGGAGCAAAAAAGACAAACGTCCAGCTTTTGCTGCCACAGCAAAGGTGCCAGCGGGGAAAAGTAATGCTGGTTCTCACTGCCTCCTGGAACTCTTTCAAATGCCCCAGACAATTTGGCCCTCTCTGCTTTCCTGCGGACTCCATCCTCAAAAGCACCTGTTTTCGCTTTCGGCAGCCTCCGGAGCAAAAAAGACAAACGTCCAGGTTTTGCTGCCACAGCAAAGGTGCCAGCGGGGAAAAGTAATGCTGGTTCTCACTGCCTCCTGGAACCCTTTCAAATGCCCCAGACAATTTGGCCCTCTCTGCTTTCCTGCGGACTCCATCCTCAAAAGCACCTGTTTTCGCTTTCGGCAACCTCAGGAGCAAAAAAGACAAACGTCCAGCTTTTGCTGCCACAGCATAGGTGCCAGCTAGGAAAAGTAATGCTGGTTCTCACTGCGTCCTGGAACCCTTTCAAATGCCCCAGACTATTTGGCCCTCTCTGCTTTCCTGCGGACTCCATCCTCAAAAGCACCTGTTTTCGCTTTCGGCAGCCTCCGGAGCAAAAAAGACAAACGTCCAGCTTTTGCTGCCACAGCAAAGGTGCCAGCGGAGAAAAGTAATGCTGGTTGTCACTGCCTCCTGGAACTCTTTCAAATGCCCCAGACAATTTGGCCCTCTCTGCTTTCCTGCGGACTCCATCCTCAAAAGCACCTGTTTTCGCTTTCGGCAGCCTCCGGAGCAAAAAAGACAAACGTCCAGCTTTTGCTGCCACAGCAAAGGTGCCAGCCGGGAAAAGTAATGCTGGTTCTCACTGCCTCCTGGAACCCTTTCAAATGCCCCAGACAATTTGGCCCTCTCTGCTTTCCTGCCGACTCCATCCTCAAAAGCACCTGTTTTCGCTTTCGGCAGCCTCAGGAGCAAAAAAGACAAACGTCCAGCTTTTGCTGCCACAGCAAAGGTGCCAGCGGGGAAAAGTAATGCTAGTTCTCACTACCTCCTAGAACTCTTTCAAATGCCCCAGACAATTTGGCCCTCTCTGCTTTCCTGCGGACTCCATCCTCAAAAGCACCTGTTTTCGCTTTCGGCAACCTCAGGAGCAAAAAAGACAAACGTCCAGCTTTTGCTGCCACAGCAAAGGTGCCAGCTAGGAAAAGTAATGCTGGTTCTCACTGCGTCCTGGAACCTCTTCAAATGCCACAGACAATTTGGCCCTCTCTGCTTTCCTGCGGACTCCATCCTCAAAAGTACCTGTTTTCGCTTTCGGCAACCTCAGGAGCAAAAAAGACAAACGTCCAGCTTTTGCTGCCACAGCAAAGGTGCCAGCGGGTAAAAGTTATGCTGGTCCTCATTGCCTCCTGGAACCTCTTCAAATGCCACAGACAATTTGGCCCTCTCTGCTTTCCTGCGGACTCCATCCTCAAAAGCACCTGTTTTCGCTTTCGGCAACCTCAGGAGCAAAAAAGACAAACGTCCAGGTTTTCCTGCCACAGCAAAGGTGCCAGCGGGCAAAAGTAAAGCTGGTTCTCACTGCCTCCTGGAACTCTTTCAAATGCCCCAGACCATTTGGCCCTCTCTGCTTTCCTGCGGACTCCATCCTCAAAAGCACCTGTTTTCGCTTTTGGCAGCCTCCGGAGCAAAAAAGACAAACGTCCAGCTTTTGCTGCCACAGCAGAGGTGCCACCGGGGAAAAGTAATGCTGGTTCTCACTGCCTCCTGGAACCCTTTCAAATGCCCCAGACAATTTGGCCCTCTCTGCTTTCCTGCGGACTCCATCCTCAAAAGCACCTGTTTTCGTTTTCGGCAGCATCGGGAGCAAAAAAGACAAACGTCCAGGTTTTGCTGCCACAGCAAAGGTGCCAGCCGGGAAAAGTAATGCTGGTTCTCACTGCCTCCTGGAACTCTTTCAAATGCCCCAGACAATTTGGCCCTCTCTGCTTTCCTGCGGACTCCATCCTCAAAAGCACCTGTTTTCGCTTTCGGCATCCTCAGGAGCAAAAAAGACAAACGTCCAGCTTTTGCTGCCACAGCAGAGGTGCCAGCGGGGAAAAGTAATGCTGGTTCTCACTGCCTCCTGGAACCCTTTCAAATGCCACAGACAATTTGGCCCTCTCTACTTTCCTGCGGACTCCATCCTCAAAAGCACCTGTTTTCGCTTTCGGCAACCTCCGGAGCAAAAAAGACAAACGTCCAGGTTTTGCTGCCACAGAAAAGGTGCCAGCGGGGAAAAGTAATGCTGGTTCTCACTGCCTCCTGGAACCCTTTCAAATGCCCCAGACAATTTGGCCCTCTCTGCTTTCCTGCGGACTCCATCCTCAAAAGCACCTGTTTTCGCTTTCGGCAACCTCCGGAGCAAAAAAGACAAACGTCCAGGTTTTGCTGCCACAGCAAAGGTGCCAGCGGGCAAAAGTAATGCTGGTTCTCACTGCCTCCTGGAACCCTTTCAAATGCCCCAGACAATTTGGCCCTCTCTGCTTTCCTGCGGACTCCATCCTCAAAAGCACCTGTATTCGCTTTCGGCAGCCTCCAGAGCAAAAAAGACAAACGTCCAGCTTTTGCTGCCACAGCAAAGGTGTCAGCGGGGAAAAGTAATGCTGGTTCTCACTGCCTCCTGGAACCTCTTCAAAAGCCACAGACAATTTGGCCCTCTCTGCTTTCCTGCGGACTCCATCCTCAAAAGCACCTGTTTTCGCTTTCGGCATCCTCAGGAGCAAAAAAGACAAATGTCCAGCTTTTGCTGCCACAGCAAAGGTGCCAGCGGGCAAAAGTAATGCTGGTTCTCACTGCCTCCTGGAACCCTTTCAAATGCCCCAGACAATTTGGCCCTCTCTGCTTTCCTGCGGACTCCATCCTCAAAAGCACCTGTTTTCGCTTTCGGCAGCCTCAGGAGCAAAAAAGACAAACGTCCAGCTTTTGCTGCCACAGCAAAGGTGCCAGCAGGGAAAAGTAATGCTGGTTCTCACTGCCTCCTGGAACTCTTTCAAATGCCCCAGACAATTTGGCCCTCTCTGCTTTCCTGCGGACTCCATCCTCAAAAGAACCTGTTTTCGCTTTCGGCAGCCTCCAGAGCAAAAAAGACAAACGTCCAGCTTTTGCTGCCACAGCAAAGGTGCCAGCGGGGAAAAGTAATGCTGGTTCTCACTACCTCCTAGAACTCTTTCAAATGCCCCAGACAATTTGGCCCTCTCTGCTTTCCTGCGGACTCCATCCTCAAAAGCACCTGTTTTCGCTTTCGGCAACCTCCGGAGCAAAAAAGACAAACGTCCAGCTTTTGCTGCCACAGCAAAGGTGCCAGCCGGGAAAAGTAATGCTGGTTCTCACTGCCTCCTGGAACCCTTTCAAATGCCCCAGACAATTTGGCCCTCTCTGCTTTCATGCGGACTCCATCCTCAAAAGCACCTGTTTTCGCTTTCGGCATCCTCAGGAGCAAAAAAGACAAACGTCCAGCTTTTGCTGCCACAGCAAAGGTGCCAGCAGGGAAAAGTGATGCTGGTCCTCATTGCCTCCTGGAACCTCTTCAAATGCCACAGACAATTTGGCCCTCTCTGCTTTCCTGCGGACTCCATCCTCAAAAGCACCTGTTTTCGCTTTCGGCAACCTCAGGAACAATAAAGACAAACGTCCAGGTTTTCCTGCCACAGCAAAGGTGCCAGCGGGCAAAAGTAATGCTGGTTCTCACTGCCTCCTGGAACTCTTTCAAATGCCCCAGACAATTTGGCCCTCTCTGCTTTCCTGCGGACTGCATCCTCAAAAGCACCTGTTTTCGCTTTCGGCAGCCTCCGGAGCAAAAAAGACAAACGTCCAGCTTTTGCTGCCACAGCAAAGGTGCCAGCCGGGAAAAGTAATGCTGGTTCTCACTGCCTCCTGGAACCCTTTCAAATGCCCCAGACAATTTGGCCCTCTCTGCTTTCCTGCGGACTCCATCCTCAAAAGCACCTGTTTTCGCTTTCGGCAGCCTCAGGAGCAAAAAAGACAAACGTCCAGCTTTTGCTGCCACAGCAAAGGTGCCAGCGGGGAAAAGCAATGCTGGTTCTCACTGCCTCCTGGAACCCTTTCAAATGCCACAGACAATTTGGCCCTCTCTGCTTTCCTGCGGACTCCATCCTCAAAAGCACCTGTTTTCGCTTTCGGCATCCTCAGGAGCAAAAAAGACAAACGTCCAGGTTTTGCTGCCACAGCAGAGGTGCCAGCGGGGAAAAGTAATGCTGGTTCTCACTGCCTCCTGGAACCCTTTCAAATGCCACAGACAATTTGGCCCTCTCTACTTTCCTGCGGACTCCATCCTCAAAAGCACCTGTTTTCGCTTTCGGCAACCTCCGGAGCAAAAAAGACAAACGTCCAGGTTTTGCTGCCACAGCAAAGGTGCCAGCGGGCAAAAGTAATGCTGGTTCTCACTGCGTCCTGGAACCTCTTCAAATGCCACAGACAATTTGGCCCTCTCTGCTTTCCTGCGGACTCCATCCTCAAAAGTACCTGTTTTCGCTTTCGGCAACCTCAGGAGCAAAAAAGACAAACGTCCAGGTTTTGCTGCCACAGCAAAGGTGCCAGCGGGTAAAAGTTATGCTGGTCCTCATTGCCTCCTGGAACCTCTTCAAATGCCACAGACAATTTGGCCCTCTCTGCTTTCCTGCGGACTCCATCCTCAAAAGCACCTGTTTTCGCTTTCGGCAACCTCAGGAGCAAAAAAGACAAACGTCCAGGTTTTCCTGCCACAGCAAAGGTGCCAGCGGGCAAAAGTAAAGCTGGTTCTCACTGCCTCCTGGAACTCTTTCAAATGCCCCAGACCATTTGGCCCTCTCTGCTTTCCTGCGGACTCCATCCTCAAAAGCACCTGTTTTCGCTTTTGGCAGCCTCCGGAGCAAAAAAGACAAACGTCCAGCTTTTGCTGCCACAGCAGAGGTGCCACCGGGGAAAAGTAATGCTGGTTCTCACTGCCTCCTGGAACCCTTTCAAATGCCCCAGACAATTTGGCCCTCTCTGCTTTCCTGCGGACTCCATCCTCAAAAGCACCTGTTTTCGTTTTCGGCAGCATCGGGAGCAAAAAAGACAAACGTCCAGGTTTTGCTGCCACAGCAAAGGTGCCAGCCGGGAAAAGTAATGCTGGTTCTCACTGCCTCCTGGAACTCTTTCAAATGCCCCAGACAATTTGGCCCTCTCTGCTTTCCTGCGGACTCCATCCTCAAAAGCACCTGTTTTCGCTTTCGGCATCCTCAGGAGCAAAAAAGACAAACGTCCAGCTTTTGCTGCCACAGCAGAGGTGCCAGCGGGGAAAAGTAATGCTGGTTCTCACTGCCTCCTGGAACCCTTTCAAATGCCACAGACAATTTGGCCCTCTCTACTTTCCTGCGGACTCCATCCTCAAAAGCACCTGTTTTCGCTTTCGGCAACCTCCGGAGCAAAAAAGACAAACGTCCAGGTTTTGCTGCCACAGAAAAGGTGCCAGCGGGGAAAAGTAATGCTGGTTCTCACTGCCTCCTGGAACCCTTTCAAATGCCCCAGACAATTTGGCCCTCTCTGCTTTCCTGCGGACTCCATCCTCAAAAGCACCTGTTTTCGCTTTCGGCAACCTCCGGAGCAAAAAAGACAAACGTCCAGGTTTTGCTGCCACAGCAAAGGTGCCAGCGGGCAAAAGTAATGCTGGTTCTCACTGCCTCCTGGAACCCTTTCAAATGCCCCAGACAATTTGGCCCTCTCTGCTTTCCTGCGGACTCCATCCTCAAAAGCACCTGTATTCGCTTTCGGCAGCCTCCAGAGCAAAAAAGACAAACGTCCAGCTTTTGCTGCCACAGCAAAGGTGTCAGCGGGGAAAAGTAATGCTGGTTCTCACTGCCTCCTGGAACCTCTTCAAAAGCCACAGACAATTTGGCCCTCTCTGCTTTCCTGCGGACTCCATCCTCAAAAGCACCTGTTTTCGCTTTCGGCATCCTCAGGAGCAAAAAAGACAAATGTCCAGCTTTTGCTGCCACAGCAAAGGTGCCAGCGGGCAAAAGTAATGCTGGTTCTCACTGCCTCCTGGAACCCTTTCAAATGCCCCAGACAATTTGGCCCTCTCTGCTTTCCTGCGGACTCCATCCTCAAAAGCACCTGTTTTCGCTTTCGGCAGCCTCAGGAGCAAAAAAGACAAACGTCCAGCTTTTGCTGCCACAGCAAAGGTGCCAGCAGGGAAAAGTAATGCTGGTTCTCACTGCCTCCTGGAACTCTTTCAAATGCCCCAGACAATTTGGCCCTCTCTGCTTTCCTGCGGACTCCATCCTCAAAAGAACCTGTTTTCGCTTTCGGCAGCCTCCAGAGCAAAAAAGACAAACGTCCAGCTTTTGCTGCCACAGCAAAGGTGCCAGCGGGGAAAAGTAATGCTGGTTCTCACTACCTCCTAGAACTCTTTCAAATGCCCCAGACAATTTGGCCCTCTCTGCTTTCCTGCGGACTCCATCCTCAAAAGCACCTGTTTTCGCTTTCGGCAACCTCCGGAGCAAAAAAGACAAACGTCCAGCTTTTGCTGCCACAGCAAAGGTGCCAGCCGGGAAAAGTAATGCTGGTTCTCACTGTCTCCTGGAACCCTTTCAAATGCCCCAGACAATTTGGCCCTCTCTGCTTTCCTGCGGACTCCATCCTCAAAAGCACCTGTTTTCGCTTTCGGCATCCTCAGGAGCAAAAAAGACAAACGTCCAGGTTTTGCTGCCACAGCAAAGGTGCCAGCGGGCAAAAGTAATGCTGGTTCTCACTGCCTCCTGGAACTCTTTCAAATGCCCCAGACAATTTGGCCCTCTCTGCTTTCCTGCGGACTGCATCCTCAAAAGCACCTGTTTTCGCTTTCGGCAGCCTCCGGAGCAAAAAAGGACAAACGTCCAGCTTTTGCTGCCACAGCAAAGGTGCCAGCCGGGAAAAGTAATGCTGGTTCTCACTGCCTCCTGGAAACCCTTTCAAATGCCCCAGACAATTTGGCCCTCTCTGCTTTCCTGCGGACTCCATCCTCAAAAGCACCTGTTTTCGCTTTCGGCAGCCTCAGGAGCAAAAAAGACAAACGTCCAGCTTTTGCTGCCACAGCAAAGGTGCCAGCGGGGAAAAGCAATGCTGGTTTCTCACTGCCTCCTGGAACCCTTTCAAATGCCACAGACAATTTGGCCCTCTCCTGCTTTCCTGCGGACTCCATCCTCAAAAGCACCTGTTTTCGCTTTCGGCATCCTCAGGAGCAAAAAAGACAAACGTCCAGGTTTTGCTGCCACAGCAGAGGTGCCAGCGGGGAAAGTAATGCTGGTTCTCACTGCCTCCTGGACCCTTTCAAATGCCACAGACAATTTGGCCCTCTCTACTTTCCTGCGGACTCCATCCTCAAAGCACCTGTTTTCGCTTTCGGCAACCCTCCGGAGCAAAAAAGACAAACGTCCAGGTTTTGCTGCCACAGCAAAGGTGCCAGCGGGCAAAAGTAATGCTGGTTCTCACTGCCTCCTGGAACCCTTTCAAATTCCCCAGACAATTTGGCCCTCTCTGCTTTCCTGCGGACTCCATCCTCAAAGCACCCTGTTTTCGCTTTCGGCAACCTCCGGAGCAAAAAAGACAAACGTCCAGCTTTTGCTGCCACAGCAAGGTGCCAGCGGGGAAAAGTAATGCTGGTTCTCACTGCCTCCTGGAACCCTTTCAAATGCCCCAGACAATTTGGCCCTCTCTGCTTTCCTGCGGACTCCATCCTCAAAGCACCTGTATTCGCTTTCGGCAGCCTCCAGAGCAAAAAAGACAAACGTCCAGCTTTTGCTGCCACAGCAAAGGTGCCAGCGGGGAAAAGTAATGCTGGTTCTCACTGCCTCCTGGAACCCTTTCAAATGCCCCAGACAATTTGGCCCTCTCTGCTTTCCTGCGGACTCCATCCTCAAAAGCACCTGTTTTCGCTTTCGGCATCCTCAGGAGCAAAAAGACAAACGTCCAGGTTTTGCTGCCACAGCAAAGGTGCCAGCGGGGAAAAGTAATGCTGGTTCTCACTGCCTCCTGGAACCCTTTCAAATGCCCCAGACAATTTGGCCCTCTCTGCTTCCTGCGGACTCCATCCTCAAAAGCACCTGTTTTCACTTTCGGCATCCTCAGGAGCAAAAAAGACAAACGTCCAGGTTTTGCTGCCACAGCAAGGTGTCAGCGGGGAAAAGTAATGCTGGTTCTCACTGCCTCCTGGAACCTCTTCAAAAGCCACAGACAATTTGGCCCTCTCTGCTTTCCTGCGGACTCCCATCCTCAAAAGCACCTGTTTTCGCTTTCGGCAGCCTCCGGAGCAAAAAAGACAAACGTCCAGCTTTTGCTGCCACAGCAAAGGTGCCAGCGGGGAAAAGTAATGCTGGTTCTCACTGCCTCCTGGAACCTCTTCAAATGCCACAGACAATTTGGCCCTCTCTGCTTTCCTGCGGACTCCATCCTCAAAAGCACCTGTTTTCGCTTTCGGCAACCTCCGGAGCAAAAAAGACAAACGTCCAGCTTTTGCTGCCACAGCAAAGGTGCCAGCCGGGAAAAGTAATGCTGGTTCTCACTGCCAACTGGAACCCTTTCAAATGCCCCAGACAATTTGGCCCTCTCTGCTTTCCTGCGGACTCCATCCTCAAAAGCACCTGTTTTCGCTTTCAGCAACCTCCGGAGCAAAAAAGACAAACGTCCAGCTTTTGCTGCCACAGCAAGGTGCCAGCCGGGAAAAGTAATGCTGGTTCTCACTGCGTCCTGGAACCCTTTCAAATGCCCCAGACAATTTGGCCCTCTCTGCTTTCCTGCGGACTCCATCCTCAAAGCACCTGTTTTCGCTTTCGGCAACCTCAGGAGCAAAAAAGACAAACGTCCCAGCTTTTGCTGCCACAGCAAAGGTGCCAGCGGGGAAAAGCAATGCTGGTTCTCACTGCCTCCTGGAACCCTTTCAAATGCCACGACAATTTGGCCCTCTCTGCTTTCCTGCGGACTCCATCCTCAAAAGCACCTGTTTTCGCTTTCGGCATCCTCAGGAGCAAAAAAGACAAACGTCCAGGTTTTGCTGCCACAGCAGAGGTGCCAGCGGGGAAAAGTAATGCTGGTTCTCACTGCCTCCTGGAACCCTTTCAAATGCCACAGACAATTTGGCCCTCTCTACTTTCCTGCCGGACTCCATCCTCAAAAGCACCTGTTTTCGCTTTCGGCAACCTCCGGAGCAAAAAGACAAACGTCCAGCTTTTGCTGCCACAGCAAAGGTGCCAGCGGGGAAAAGTAATGCTGGTTCTCACTGCCTCCTGGAACCCTTTCAATGCCACAGACAATTTGGCCCTCTCTGCTTTCCTGCGGACTCCATCCTCAAAAGCACCTGTTTTCGCTTTCGGCAGCCTCCAGAGCAAAAAAGACAAACGTCCAGCTTTTGCTGCCACAGCAAAGGTGCCAGCGGGCAAAAGTAATGCTGGTTCTCACTGCCTCTCCTGGAACCCTTTCAAATGCCCCCAGACAATTTGGCCCTCTCTGCTTTCCTGCGGACTCCATCCTCAAAAGCACCTGTTTTCGCTTTCGGCATCCTCAGGAGCAAAAAAGACAAACGTCCAGGTTTTGCTGCCACAGCAAAGGTGCCAGC